>NC_092281.1:24702218-24724718 GCF_036320965.1 Panulirus ornatus | reverse complement strand
AATATATATATATATATATATATATATATATATATATATATATATATATATATATATATATATATATATATATATATATATATATATATATATCCCTGGGGTTAGGGGAGAAAGAATACTTCCCACGTATTCCCTGCGTGTCGTAGAAGGCGACTAAAAGGGGAGGGAGCGGGTGGCTGGAAATCCTCCCCTCTCGTTTTTTTTTTTTTTTAATTTTCCAAAAGAAGGAACAGAGAAGGGGGCCAGGTGAGGATATTCCCTCTAAGGCCCAGTCCTCTGTTCTTAACGCTACCTCACTAATGCGGGAAATGGCAAATAGTATGAAAGAAAGAATATATATATATATTCATCCTTTGTTGTGTTTTCCTAGCGCTACTTCGCGCACGTGCGGGGGAGAGGGGGTTGTCATTTCATGTGTGGCGGGGTGGCGACGGGAATGAATAAAGGCAGCGAGTATGAAGCATGTACGTGTGTGTATATATATATATATATATATATATATATATATATATATATATATATATATATACGTTGAAATGTATGTTATGTAAATTTGCGTGTGTGGACGTGTATGTATATACATGTGTATGGGGGTGGGTTGGGCCATTCTTTCGTCTGTTTCCTTGCGCTTCCTCGCTAACGCGGGAGACGGCGACAAAGCATGATGAATAAATAAATGAAATATATATTGCCAGATTCCGTTTGTTTGAGGTTACACCTCGATGTTGCATCATCCTCAGTTGACGGAACAGGTCAGAGTCTCGTCAAAGAACTTTTACCTACAAAGGATTCCGTCATGTCCCAGCTACTGATGTTAGCGCAGCCTTGTGGGTGGCAGAAGCCCTCAGGTGTTCATAGACCTGACTCTTAAAAGATGAAAGAAAGGAAGAGAAGTCCACAGCGTCGCTGTTCTAGGGCAGATGGAGGAACGACCAATCCCCGTATGGCTGGTGTCCTCACTGAAACTACGGGAAGCAGCAATGGTCCAGGCTTTTGTGAGACACGCAGACAACACACGAGAGCAGTCGTTGAAATACCTGTAGAACAGAGAGAGTGCAGCAACATCACAGACGACGAATATGGATGGTGGAAGAGAGTTGATAGGAGGAGAGTTAGGAAGTCGGAAGGATTTTGATTCCATTCTGGTTACGATACAGTTAGAAGAGCGAAGCTTAATCCCACTAGGAGGAAGGAGGACCTTGTAGATATGTAACTGCTTAGAAGAATACCCTCGGCTAATATTCAACACTCCCAGCCCTTGGGAAGCATTTGTTGTATGTGGAGTTCCAGGGTAAATTAGAGGGTAAGGTTTTTGTTTTACTTCAGGGTTGAATTGTTGGGTCTTGAAATTCAGCCGATGGGGACGAGTGATATAGGCAGAAAGTGTGTGTGTGTTTTTTTTTTGTAACCAGGTTAGTGCTGCACCATTTCAAAATGCTATATAGGTGAGAAGTAAGAAAGGAAAACTGTTTAACATGAGGGGAAAATATGGACATTGGAGTCAGAAGGGAAGGGAAAGTTAGCTTATGTATGAAGAGTGGAACCATCGGCGTAAGAGTGAATAGGGTTAGAGGCCGAGTAGAAATCTTCAATATATATAGAGAGAAAAGAAAGAGAGTAGGCTATAGGATAGAACCATAAGGGACGCCAGTGTTGATAGAATGAAAGGGGAATGTTGCGTCATCAGATATGCCACGACTAGAAAAGGGGGGCTGTGCATTAGAGAATAAGGAGAGGCATAAAAGCCAAAGGAAATCCAGGGGACAGACACCTGTGTCACACCCCGTCAGATTATTTACAGATGTCGAACGTCACCATAAAAGATTCACCCAAGATCCCTAGTGACAGAAGGACCAGCCACATAGGGAAAAGGGTACAGATGAACCTTACACAGCGAAAGCCGTCTTAGCGGCCTGAAAGAAGGAAGTGGAATTGTGCGTGTTTAAGGGAGTGAGAGTTAAGGGGTGTGGATAAAGCTTTGGAAGGAGCAGAAGTGAAAGTAAAGGGGCGATAGTCTGAAGGATTAGAACAGTTTTACTTTTTTTTCTTCTTCTTCTTTAGGTTGGGTTGCACTAAGGCAAGTGCTCCCAAGGAGGAGGGAAAGTTTGGGATTTTTTAGACAGACGAAATTAGACGAGCGAGGATCATCAGCACACTCACATCAAAGGCACACTCCCATAGGACACAAGGTGGTTGTCCATCCAGATCTTGTTGTCCAAAGGGAGAGCACTTGGGAGAACTTGTGTGAGGAGAATTATAGGGGAGGACAGAGGGCACGATGGGAAGGGGGGAGCGACGGACTATAAATGGGAATTATCGGAGGTAGTTGGAGGAAAACTAGATGCCGAAATGAGCGGTTTTTTTTTTTTTCAGTAATAAACCAATTAATTGATCAGATCGGAAGTAGGAAGGCAAGGGTGAGTTGCAGAAGGTGTTGAAGATGCTTTAATTGAGAGCCAGAAAGATGTATCAACTTGTGGAAGAGGACACATCAGCAGACTTAATTTTTATGAAGGCTTCCTTAACTCCAGGCGGCACAACTTTGCCATGATGCCGATAAGAAATGAAAGTGCTGTAAGGTTCAGGAGAATGAAAGAGTTTATATATGAATTCATACCTGATCGCCGATTCACGAGTTGGTGCGCAAACGCCAGTAACAGATGAAGGCCGCATTCGCTAACATCCAATCTTTAGCTGTTATGTGCAATGCACCGAAACCACAGCTCCCTATCCACATCCAGGGGCTACAAACCTTTCCATGGTTTACCCTAGACGCCTCATATGTATATATATATATATATATATATATATATATATATATATATATATATATATATATATATATATATATATATAATACTTGTTCACCGTCTCCCGCGTAAGCACCGCGAACAGACGAGGAAAAGTAGTAGCTTTCATGTGAAATGCACCGAATCCACAGCCCCCATCCCCTACGTTCAACCACAGCCCCACAGACCTGTCCATGGTTTCCCCGGCTTGTTGATATACCCTACGTGGCCATATATATATATATATATATATATATATATATATATATATATATATATATATATATATATATATACACACACATATATATATATATATATATATATATATATATATATATATATATATTTATATATATATATTTATAGTATCAGAAGGGTAGCGACGGCGGCACAGTGAACCAGGCACTTCAGTGGCTGTCAGGTTTCCCCTCCTTGGTCCAGGTTGCTGTCTATTTTTCTCTGCCTCACCCCACACGTGGGCGGCTGGCACTCAGTCCACAAAGACTCACTCTCCTCATTTACCACTTGACAACACGTAACTCACGCCGCTCGTTGTTCTTAATTCAGGGTCTGTCCTGTCGTGAGTGCTAACCCGCCCTACCCTGCCTGACAACAGAGGTTCGTCGTGGTTAGTCTCTCTCTCTCTCTCTCTCTCTCTCTCTCTCTCTCTCTCTCTCTCTCTCTCTCTCTCTCTCTCTCTCTCTCTCTCAGCAAACTTAGTGTCTGCAAAAAAAAAGAGAAAAAAAAAAAAAGATTTGATGGTGTAACTCGAGTGATCAGTTTAGAAAGAAAGTCTTTCATCCTTCGGGCCTGCGAGGTGTGGCAGCACTTGCGTCAACAGATGCCTGAAGCTTTACGTGCTGGGGTAATCCACACGAGATATTCAGGTTGACCTATGTAAAGCTTTCTGCCTTGATGATGGAAGCTGTATTAATCGTTCTCTGTGTGGTGAAGTACGAGAGCACACACTCTGCCACCAGTTTGAACCATGATCTATATAAATATATATATGTGTGTGTGTGTCTATGTATGTAATCATCCATCTCTGGATTGGTTATAGCCTTAGAACCACTTAGGGTTAGGAACTACCAATCAGCGGCTCCTATAACTCTAACGATGCGCTACGGTCAGTGAATTTATTTTGTTGATGTTAGCTAAGTCGGCCCGTGAAGGCCAAATAGAAGCCATCTCATTAAGCGGGGGAAACGGCGATCAGGTATAATGAATGAATGATAAATCGACCAATTCTTAGGGGTGATGAACTGCTGGGTTGACTGTGGACCGACTGTTGCAACCAGGATTCGAACCAAGGCGCTCGAACTTGAGTGGTCTGGTGAATAGGTCACGGTCAGGAACATTAAGCGCTACACCACGTGTGTGTGTGTGTGTGTGTGTGTGTGTGTATGTGTGTGTGTGTGTGTGTGTGTGTGTGTGTGTGTGTGTGTGTGTGTGTGTGTGTGTGTGTGTGTGTGTGTGTGGTCGTAAGTCAACACAAATTAGAACATTTGAACTATATGTGTCTAACGTTTTGGCTAACATAGAAACCTTCATCAAAGTGACTGCGTAAGATACAAAGGCAAAAGACTATATATATATATATATATATATATATATATATATATATATATATATATATATATATATATATGTATATATATAATATATGTCCGCATGCCATTCCTCACCTCACTGGACGCTTTAGCGCGTTACCTCCCAGGCGGCCGACTACCCCAATCGCTGGTTCTGTCCCCCATATATATACCGTCACCACCATTTTCGAAGCTGTTGTTATTCAACATACGAAAGCATCCCGGAAATGTGTCTTTTCTATGCATATGTGGGCTGCTTCCAGGGCTTTTATCTCCTATGCAAACAAATGAGGAAAGCCTTAGAAGCTGCCCACGTATGCAGAGAAGTTACCAATATCCGGGGAAGGTCTTGTGCGTTGAGAAATATCAGCTGTGAACATGCCGATGACAAATGTAGGGGCAACAGAACCGGGGACTGGGGAAGGCCGTTGTCAAACAGGGATCTTGGGGGGGGGGGGGGGGGGGGGGAAGTGGTAAGGACTTCCGCGATTATACAGACTCGCGTCTTTGTGTCGTATTCATGAAGTCTCTGTGAAGAACCTTTGTACACAAGTCTCAGTAGCAAGATGATGATGAACTGTTGTGGAGTGACAAGTTCTTCAACAAGACTGTCCTCCCCTCTCGTTAACAGTCGATGACACAGCCGTGGCGAAGGTGACCTTTCATTCATGGTGTGAACCACAGTCTGACGGAGTCTGTGTCTGTACCATTGCTTCCTGAAGTAAGCCCTCAGCGTTCACCCACCCACGAGGCTGACCGTCTCCCTGCAAGACCCACCTTATGCTACCAAAGTGCATTTTGGCCGTCATCTTCCCGACCTGGGGCTGGCTAACGCTTTTAGAAGAATCTTACCTCAGGAGCTTAGCTTTCGAATGACTTTAGCGCTCGAGAATTAGCTTTCAGAACTACCCTTACGTGAGGGGCTTAGCTTTCAAAACATTTCGACGCTAGAGTATTAGCTTTTAAAACAACCCTTACGTAGGGGAGGCTTAGCTTTAAGAGCAGTTCAGCGCGGGAGGATTAGCTTCCAAAACAAGCCTACGGGAGGAGCTTAGCTTTCACAACAGTTCAGCGCGAGAGGATTAGCTTTTCAAACAACCCTACGTGAGAGAATTAACTTGCAAAACAACAGTGTTGCCAGAGGATTAGCTCTCGAGACTTCGATCGCGTGCCGCCCGTGAAACTTCTCGCTCTCCCCGGAATCCATCAGACAACGAGTTTCATGTCAGTTTCAAGAAATGATATCTGGTATCGTGCAAAGTTATTCCCCTTATGGACAGAGAAACTGCAGAGATCCTCTGGACTAAAGGAGTCGAAACCTTTCTCCTTGAAGCAGTAGTCAACATCCAAATGTCCTGAGGTAATTGATCTTCGTCCTGCTAAATTGCTGGCACTTGGAAAGGAGGTAAGATGGACCCAGGTCTGTCTTCCCCCCCCCCCCCCCCCCCTCTCTCTCTCTCTCTCTCTCTCTCTCTCTCTCTCTCTCTCTCTCTCTCTCTCTCTCTCTCTCTCTCTCTCTCTCTCTCTCTGGGAACTACCCCTGCTATGACCCACACTGCTGAGGTAGCTGAGCACATAAGATACTCTGGTGTCTACGTAAACACACACGGTTTCAGCCAAGAAGGATCATCCGTTTAGTTTCCAAACTATATGGATTTTGATCCTAGTCCAAGGAGACTATAGTCCCAAGTACCTGGACTGCTTTTTCTGTGTTTCAAGGCCTAACATCACGATCTGTAGAGAGTCCACAGAGACCATTTCATCATCAGCTAAGACGGGATTAGCGACTAGATTTACCACAATAACGGTTGCAGTACATTTCTCTCCCCCATCACCTAACTACCTTGCATTACGCCAGGGATAACTGGTCAAAATGTCAAAGTGCCAGAGTGTCTAATTGCTCTCAATGTCTAAGTATGAGCAACATATTTTGGGATGAGAGAAGAGAAGGATCCTAAAGAATCGTAGGATCTCCTACAATGTGTCCTGGGGCGTCGGATCAAATCCCTTCTTCAGACTGACGTGGAGGCTATGACACCTGCAGGAAACACCCGTCGGCGAACGTGGCAAGGCTTTCGAAGGACACGGAGCCAAATGAACCAGTCGATAGTTGGCGCTCTGGCCTGTAAATCTAGGCTGCTTAAGACGATCCTTCAGTAATGTATTGCCCCACAAGCAACAGATGGTCCCCCGCCTTTTGCTTCACCGAGCGGCATCACAAGACAATGTCTGCTGTAGTGATGTTGTCCATCCAGTAACCCTTCACTACCCAACTGTAAACACATCACTTACGTGTAGGTTACGGCAACGATGAACCAGTTAATCACGTATGTTTTATATTGATGGTTCGATAATAGTAATGATAATAGTGATTATGATAATGATAATAATAATGGTAATAATAACGTTGATTGATAATGATAATGATAATGGTAATAATAACGTTGATTGATAATAGTAATGATAATGATAATAATAATGATAATAATAATAATGATAATAATAAGGATAACAATAATGATAATGATAATAATAATAATAATAATAATATTAATAATGATAATAAGAATAATAATGATAATATAAAGATTAATAATGTTAATAATGATAATGATAATAATGATAATGATAATAATACTAATAATGGTAATGATAATAATAATAATAATAATAATAATAATAATAATGATAATAATAATGGTAATAATAATAATTTTTCATGTTTACCTGCCTCACATCTCCCTATCAAGGTAACGTTAAAACAAACTAACAACAGAGACTTCCTTCCATGAAAACCTACTCAATAGTTGTCAACCAATAATGTACCAATGATGATGATAATGATAAAAATAATGATATATGATAATAATGATAATGATGATAATAATAATGATAATAATGTTAATAATAATAATAATAATAATAATGATAATAATAATAATAATGATGAAAATAATAATGATTATGATAATAATAATAATATTGATAATAATGATAATGATGATAATAATGATAATAATAATAATAATAATAATAATAATAATAATAATAATAATAATAACAATAATTAAAGATAATAATGATAATAATACTGATAATAATAATAATAATAATAATATAATGATAATAATAATAATAATAGTAATAATAATGATAATAATAATAATACTGATAATAATAATAATAATAATAATAATAATAATAATAATAATAATGATAATGATAATAATAATAATAATAGTAATAATAATGATAATGATAATAATACTGATAATAGTGATAATAATAATAATAATAACATGCCCCATATATCATTTTTCAGCAGTGATTAAAGATCAGGTATAATATTCGTAAGTCAAAAGTATGACATAGAAACGTAAGGACAGCAGCAAGATAACTTCTATGTCTCTTTTTCGCTTAACTATCCATTTTTCTCTCTCTGATTATCTTTAACTCTCTCTCTCTCTCTCTCTCTCTCTCTCTCTCTCTCTCTCTCTCTCTCTCTCTCTCTCTCACACACACACACACACAAAAGTATCGTGACGTCAGAATTAGAGAAAAGCAGGTTAGAAAAAAAGGAAAAAAAAAAAGAAGTTGTTTGTTCAAGACTCCCCTGAACATAACGTTAAAAAAATTGGCCAACAGAAAACTGATACTTTCAAGACATTCTCTAGCCTCTCTTCTATTTTCTATCGTATTATATTTATTTATTTACTTCTGTTTGTGCTAAGATTGTTGAGTATTTCTTGTGACTTGTGAAGGTCTCAGGTCGATGGAAACAAGCCAGTGTCGACCATGAGTAAACATATGACTCTGGTAGCTTTTGTTTTTGGTTAGATATTAAAGGATATATATTCAACAGATGTACACGGACTGTGTGTGTGTGTTCGAGCCTGTACGCGTAGTAATGATGTTAGAACCCTTGATCTAACCCTTAATTAAGGCTTAGGTCAAAGGCTAGTAAGGTCGTGATACCCAAGGGTCGTATCTTCGTGCTTTAGATGTAGCATTTAGTCTCAGGTCACCTTAGGTCACGAGGTTAAACCCCCCACAACTACCCCAACACGTACGTCTCCGTAGGTCATCCAATGAATGATATTCTCGTAAACTCACTTCCTTGTACGCACAGCGCTACTGAAATAATCTTCGGTCATCACGTGTGATTTAGGGTAATCATGTATAATTTTGGTGGCCTGACTTCACCCAAAGAGTTAAGTTAATTGGTTTGACAGTCGCTTGTGTATAGCGCTAACGGTTGTATAAGAATCGTATTCACAATAGTCACTCACTTCGACCTTACTTCTATGTGTTGTGGTGGATTATCTTCATCTTCGTGTCATTATCCCTCATTTTCTTATCATCATGTTTAGGAAGCGTACCATTCGAAGATGAGAAATATCTAGTCCCTCCACGACGAAAATATCCTCACCTCAAACATACGACAGGACAGAGAGAAGGGACTTTAGACGGGTGATGAAGATAAAGTACGAGAAAAACGGAGGATACGACAATTGGATGAAATTTTGGGGACAGTGGGGGATAGATGGGAACTAATGGGGGTTAAGAGCAATTTTGATTGGTAGAGTAATGGGAAGCAAATAGTTCGAACTCCTGGCTCTATTACATTTTGTCGTGGGGAAGTGAGTGTGGTGAAGGGGTAAGCGCCGAGGATATAAGGAAGGGAGGGTAACACTCACCAACGAGAGAGGGAAGTGGCAGTCATTGTGGGAAGGGAAGATGGGACTTTGATGGCACAAGGTTGTGACACTGGGATGGGATAGGACACTGGTACTAAAATGGGATGGGAATATTGGCACCCAGATGGGATGGCGCTTTAACACTCTGATGTAATGGGATAGTGCCACTCTGATGGGATTTGACACTGACATTTTGATGGAATAGAAAAGTAACGCTGATGGAATATGGCAGTGACAGTGTGATGGGAAGGGACAGTGGCACTCTGATGGGAAGGGACAGTGGCACTCTGATGGCGTAAGACATCACTCCACTTTTGTTTGACACTCAGATGGGATGGGACAATGTCACTCAGGAGGAGGAGGAGATAGCACTGCCACTCATATGGGATGGGAGGGTGTCACTCTTATGAGATGGAATAGTGGAATGCAACTAGGGCGACAGGAAGGGGAGGTGATAATATCAGACGTAAAACAGACAGTGAAATGGGATGGGAATATAGTGAAGCAGAGAAGTAAACGAAAGGAAAAAGGGACACTCAGGTCTCGAGAAAACAAAAGCAAGACTTGGTATATATATCTTCACCATCGACGCTCCTAATTCAGAAAGGCTCATTATACATGTATTTAAGCCTTTGGTACATTTATCATTATTATGCTAATTACATCACGAAGATTCTAGAATTATACGGTCGGTTTTAGATACTATGATAATCGCCAAAAACAATGAAGTATCATACGATAAAGAATATTATGTAATGAACCGAAATATAATCTCATGTTTCGAAATACGATGAACATGGCTAAGACACCGAAATACAAGCCGACGTGGATATATACAAACACCCACACGTGGATACAGTTACAGTCACTCGTGATTGGATTCGTAAATTTTAACCCTTTGGAGTTGACGGGGGAGGGGTAACCAAGAGAAAGGGTTGAGGTGGGGAATACGTGTGTGTTTACGGTGGAGGAGAAGGATCCTACCTGCTAGGTCTAGGAAGAGCAGCGTCACCAGGATACTGAAGATGCTGCTGCCTCTACTCGCCCTCATCCTGACGCTCCGTGACGGACCTCCTTCCTCGTGTGGTTGATCCGTATCCTACACGATCCTGACGTCGAAGATCCGTCGTATTCTGGATCCCTTCAGTACGCAGGACTAGATCCCCTTTTCTGGTCAATCCGATCTCTCAAGGTTTAGCTGACCTTAGGGTTACGTCACCACCTCTAAAACATCAGCCTTAGACGCATCTTAAGCTCTCACGGGCGTGGCAGAGCTGCAGAAGGCGAGTGTGGTGGGCCGGGAGTCGTGGGAACGAGCGTGGTGGTTGTGATGGTGGGAATGGAGGTGGGTGGTTGTTGAACGTGATTTACGTTTGTGCCTCTAGCAGCACCGGGCATGAGGACCGGGTTTCCTGGAGGAGACCAGCATCGCAGTCATCATGGAAACCGTCTAAAAGACCACACTGTGATAACACTCACTTCCAGACGTGTCCTCGAGATATCCCATGGGGCTCTACATGATCAGCGGAATGCACGGACGACATGCACTCAGTTGTGCCTGCATGCATACACTAGGGATGATATGCTACCTCTTACATGACGGTATTCTTAGGTGAAAAGACAAAAAAGGAAAAAAAAAAAAAAGGGGGAATGGAATCAAGAGTCTTTTTCAAGTCTGCGGCGAGAATCACGCAGAGCCACGTGGACCGAGTGCCGGAGAGGAGGAGCTCAAGTCCTCCCCCTTCCAGAGCTGGAGGCAGACTGACAGCCATAGTCGAGGAGTCCCACCCCACACACCCCCTACCCTTGGCACCGTGTGGCCCGGCCCGCACACACGCACGCACACACGCACGCACTCAACCACCCTTCCACCACACACGCACTCACATTACTCCTGCAACAGGACTAAACTGCTTATTCCAATTTATCTCCTGGCCTTCCCTCCCTCCCTCCCGCCCGCCCGCGAGAGCTGCTTAAGACGATCACGATGCGTTTGTTGTTTGTGTTGATACTGGCTCCTGCATAGCTCAGGGTGTTAGAGTTCTGCTTCTCTCTCTCTCTCTCTCTCTCTCTCTCTCTCTCTCTCTCTCTCTCTCTCTCTCTCTCTCTCTCTCTCTCTCTCTCTCTCTCTCCACAATATGCAAGCTTGACGTCACCCCCTCCCGTCACATCTCTTTCCTCCTCATCTTCCCAGCCATCCCTCCCTTCCTTCCCAACCCCCATCTCCCTCTCTCCCCAGCCCCCATCTTTTTCTCTCCCCTCCCCACCATCTCCCTAACCCCAGCTCCTCCAGTTACCCCCTCTCTTCCTCAACCACAGCTCCTCCCTAGCTTACCATCTCCTCCCCACCGCCTTCCCAGCCCTCAGTCCTTACCCCAGTTTATCTTCTCTTCCCCACTACCTCCCTCCTCAACCCCCCCAGCCACTCCCCAGCTACAAGAGTCACAGCTGGGGAGGGCAAGTTGCCGTGCCTCACGCGCCCAAGACCTCCTCCCCAGACCTCCCAGAGGGAGCCTGAATCTCTGATCATGAGTTGTGCCATTTTCATGACCATTGTGGCCACGATTAAAAACGAATGTTTCCCTCCCTTTCCCCTCCACCCTCCCTCCCTCCCCCTGTTCTTGCCGGTTAAATTGGGAGCAAAAATTCGCCCCGGAATATACATTATGTTTCCGTTGCCGGGGACGTCGTTCTGAAATTGCTTTCCTCTCGATAACATTCCTTGATGCGATTTTCTGTCCGGAGGCGGCATAATATTCGCTACGTTACCGTGGTCAGTCGTACACTCTGCACGGGTGAGTCGCCCGGAGCCAGGAATTATGTGTAGCTGGAATGAGAATCGTCTGAGGCAAGTGGGTGTTTGTGTATGTATAATTTCTTCTCTCTCTCTCTCTCTCTCTCTCTCTCTCTCTCTCTCTCTCTCTCTCTCTCTCTCTCTCTCCATTCAAAGCAAGTTGGTCAGTTACAGCATCCAGTCAAGCTGTGTCTGAGCGATTGCACCGTGTAAGCGTCTTCCTCCTCCTCCTCCTCCTCCTCCTCCTCCTCCTCCTCCTCTTCCTCCTTCCTCCTCCTCCTGCCCCCCCCACCCCCCGGCCTTGTCCCGCCCGACCATTCATAGCCTGATTACCTCCTCCCCATCATCCTGCTCCTGGTCTTGCCCAAACACTCCTCCCACCGTTCACTCTCCCTAGCTTTGCTCAGACACTTGTCCCACCCTATGCTTCCAGCTTCCTCCAGACCCGCCCAGACACTTTCCCCTCACCACCACAGCCTGTGTTATTGTCCCCGACATCATCGTCCTCCCATCAGAATTCTCTTTATCTTTGTCCCAGCACATCTCCAGCCAACGCTACAACTGCATCCACACTCACAAGCAACGACAGTAACAACTCTGGCCCAACCACTTACCCACAACACCATTGCCTTGCCTAACTCTTGCCCACACCTTCGTTGACCTGCCTAACACTTGTTCGAACCCTCATGCTGTTCCTTCCTCCCACCAACTTTCTCCTCCAGTTCTTACCGCTAACCTTTCTCTACCACTTCCAGCCTCTCACCATTTGCCCCCACCGCCACCCTACTTAGCCCTGCCTCAGAACCTGCCCCCGCTACCCCTCTCTGTCCCATGCCTCATTCTTTATCCTCCCACTGTACGTGCATACGTGCCCTAATTGCCTCATGGTCACCCTCATAACTTGGAGACGAACGGGTCCCCAATACTTAGTTCTTCCCTCCTAATCAGGACTTGTCACTCATACCTTATTGAGTGTTCTCTACCACATACACATGTCCTCTTCCCCCGTGTGTTGCTACAACCCCTGCCAGTATGTCCCTGATGCGCCCCTACAACCCCTGCCAATATGTCCCTCATGCACCCCGCAACCCCTCTCAATATGTCCCTCATGCGCCCCGACAACCTCTCTCAATATGTCCCTCATGTGCCCACACAACCCCTGTATACGTCCCCCATATTCAGTAACCATTTCTTACTCCCATTTGTTTTATCTCCCAGCTCCCACGGGATCTATTTCCAGTGGCCCCGTCTCCCTATATCCCATCAATTATTGTCACCCGTCCCCATGATCAATCACCATTCCCTCTCTCATCATCTCTTCCCCTCAATTGAAAGACACTGACGTAAAGTAAGACAAACTGAAGAAAAGGAAGGAATCAGGAAGAAGATGAAATTAGAATAATCATAGGAAGATAATCCGATGGTGTCGCTGTCTCTCTCTGCTCTCCTCCTCCGGCAGGTCTTACGGTCTAAATAAATCATAGATTTACTGGCTATTTTTAGAGGTGGATTTAGTGGAAGGCACCGAGATCGCCAGCGAAGGCGTTACCGAGCGAGGGAGGAATGCTCTGTGTCAGGCTAATGTCAGTAACAGAGTGGGGAGAAAAAAAGAGAAGAATATTGTCAAGAACGAACCGCTACTCTAAGACATAGTATTAAGCCTTTTATATAGACCGCGTGAGCCTTATGTACGTGTCCCATCATCGCTCTATTATGAGTCGATGTCTTGGTAATTGTATCTTCAGTTGAACTTATCCTCCTGATCAATTCCAAATTTCTCATCTCGTAGAATTGAAAAGCCCCACAATGGCGGTGGGAGACCGTACAGATATCCTCTTCCCAGGCCTATTACCTTGTTCTCTGGGTATATTTCAGGTCATAATGGTCGGCGGGGAAAGCGTTCACATACACAGAGCCTCTAGAAGGCGGCGTTACCTGGGCGTTACACGGGCGAGAACCACTCCAGGCGGCAGTAAGAGCCCGGAGTGTCAACATTTTATATGGAAACTGTGAGAGCAGCAGCGATGCAGCCCAAACATTTGAGCGTATTGGAAGGTGAGGGCGCAGCACTTGTGGGAGATTCCACGGATTACCGAGTCTTCTTCTTTAAGGAGGAGAAGAAGAAAGTTGGTGTACGGTCTGCAGCAACGAGGGAACAGGTCCCAGCCATTGCCCCTGGACGCTTACATGCCGGTGGGAAGTTAGTTGAATAGCTACCTGTGCAGCTTCCATCCCCTGATGGAGTCTTGCATGGCTGCCCTTCTGATTAAACAGATTAAAAGTCAAGCTTTTCAATGCAGCTACGAGGGAGGGGAGTGACGTGTTGCGGTGACTCACTACGGGGCAGTGTTCAATCTTCGTCACTGTATAGAGGTAGAGGGAGGGAAGGTCTGCTCGTTCGACCTTTGAGTACTCTTCCACACACACACACACACATATATATATATATATATATATATATATATATATATATAGATAGATAGATAGATAGATAGATAGATAGATAGATAGATAGATAGATAGATAGATAGATAGATATATTTGTAAACAATTCACCTTCTTGTCCACATAATAAGTTTACCAAATGGCGTCCTAGCTACGTCTCTTCGTTGCATATCAACTGACTTATATTTCTCTCTTGTGTCTCCCCTGATGATGTGATTATTACACGATAGTTCACTTGGGGACTTATCCTGTTTCATTTTCCCCGAGGACTCATAGGAGTATATATATATATATATATATATATATATATATATATATATATATATATATATATATATATATATATATATATATATATCACTTGTAGCTTTCATGCAATGACCCTTTTTCTGCCGTGCTGATATGGACTCCTTTGGGGACCAGTTAAGTACTACCTTGTCTTCCTGTGGTACATTTGATAAACTTTTAGATCAATCATTTGAGTTCATTTGGATCTATCATAAAAGCTCATATAAAGGAATTCAAACAACAACAACAGATCATGGGATTCTTCCGAGGTTGTTTGTGATAGTGGAAGATGTCAGAAGCTCACAGAAGTTGAAAGGTATACAGATAATTCACAGAGAATAACTTGCAAATTGCCATTTTGACCAAAGCGGCACAAATGATGAAACTTGGGGACTTGAGGCGAAGTTTTTATCAAGTCTGTCTTTAAACGTATCTATGGTACTACTTTCAGCCACTCTAGCTGGCAAATCGTTCCATATGTTAACAATCCTGTTGAAGAAAAAGTACTTCGCTTTCATTCGAGGTAAAACTTTTGACCATGAGTTTGCATCCACGAGTAAAATGAGACGAATCATGTACTATTTAATTTGATAGATCAATATTGTCAAATCCTTTGATAATTTGGAATACTTGTATTAGATCACCTCTTAACCTTCTCTTTTCTAAGCAAAATGGATTTGAGTATTTTGATCTGATCTCGTAGAATTTGTTTCTCAGTTCGAGAATCATCTTGGTAGCTCGATGCTGTACTCTTCCCATTCTGTCTATATATTTTTTTTTTAGTTAGGATGACCAAAACTGAACACAGTCTTTCAATTCAAATCGCTTTCTGTGACTCTCTGTCATTTCGCATACCTTCCATACACAAACACCCACACCTGCCACCCTGTCATCTAACACATTCAGTGGTCCTTTATAATACTTACTCCATCTCCTTTTCATCTCTTCTTTGCCACCTACCTTCACTGATGCTCCCATTTGCTCTCCTATTCTCCTCTCGCTGTTCAGATTCCAAAATCATTTCTTATTTGTCCATGAAGTTGTCTGATACTCTCTCTCATCCCAACTTCATTAGCCTTCTTATTCAGAACTTTCACCTTCACCTTGACATCTTGCCACTTCCTCTTGATCACCCGCCGCATTCCCTTGTACACCTCCCAATCACTCGCACTCCTTCCTCTCAGGTAACGCCCATACGCCTCCCTTTTCTCTGTCACTAACAACTTCACTTCCTCATCCTACAACTCACAACCATTTCTCGCATGCCCATTTCCCATCTTCCGCGTGCCACACACTTCTTCTGATTCCCTAAATGTCTGCCATTCGTCTCTAACTACCCTCGTTTCGCTCATTCTTAACACCCATCGCTCTTCACCCAGTCTCTCCTGACAGCTTCTCACACAAGCCTCTTTTCCAAACTCACTCACTTTCACCGCCTTCCTCCCACCCATACCATTTTCTCTTTTCCCTAAAGCCTCTACAGACTTTCAACCTCACTGACACCAATGATCAGACACCCCACGAGCTGCCCCCAACCTTGTCAGCACATTTACTTCCAAAAGTCTCACCTTAGCCGCCTATCGATTAGAACATAATCCCATATTGCTCGCATACCATCATCTGTTTCTACGACACGAGTGCCGATATTCTTTGAAACTGTTGTAAAATGTCTCACATCCGACCCAAAACTATGAAACCAATCAGCCTCCGTCTACCCCCCCCCCCCCTCCCCCCAACGCCGCCATGGTCGAAGATCTTATACGACATTCGTTCCCAGACCATCCTCCCAACCTGGCATCGTCCCTTACCACTATAATCGCTCCATTTACACTTCCTTCCCCAGGCATCGCTTCACAACCTTCTCAGGGATATCCCAGTCTCCCTCTCCCGTATACTGCGTGGCTAATAAATGCGGTGGTTGTGGTTATGCTTGTGTCTTTCATCTGTTGTGTTCTACAACCGAGGATATCTGTATATAGAATTTTTCATGACCTGTTTTCTACATCTCATATTTGATTCTCTTATACTCATCTGTTATTCCAGCCTCACACTATACTACTTCCTTATACTTTTTTTTCTACATCATAATTACATTATATCTGGGTCGTCTCGAACTAGTCTTTCACACCAGGTAATCAGGTTCCATTTGTTACGTATAACATAACGTTTCGTTCCGATCTTCCTCCGTCGTTTGTCTCCCTTTACCTCTAGTGACGAATTGAGCCAATCAGAACCAAACGTTATCACAACAACAACAACAACGATAACAACCACAGATATATCTTACAGATCTATTTTGGAAAACGTCCGTTGCTTTTCATCCACTCCGTGTGATGGGGAAGGTGTGCGCACTTCCCTTGCTCTTGTTTGTTCAGAAGTGTACTGGAGAATTCCCGCTTTCTTACTGTCATGGATACATGGGGGCTTCTCACTCTCAGTTTATTTAACGTATGATGCAAGCATTATGTTGGATATCAGGCACTTATGCTGCTGTTACAATACCGCTATGCTTGTGCTCTGATGCTGCAATGCTGCTGGTACAATGCTGCTATGTGTCTGCGACAATGCTACTATGCCGCTGTGCCGATAAGCTGTTATGGTACTATGCTGCTGCTCTTATGCTGCTATGTTGCTGTGCTGCTGTGCTGTTATACTGCTATGTGGACAGTAATATACGGTGCCTTTTGTTTCTAGGTATGGCAACAACTTCTCTACGTACGATGCCCATATTTTAAGTATGGTGCCGTTTGGTCTACTCATGGTGTTCATTGTTTTAAGTGTTTTAAGTATGTGTTACCGCTACTTTTAGGTTGAGGTGCCGGTTGTTTTAGGGACGATGCTGGCTGTCCTAGGTATCGTTTCTGTTGCTTAGGGTACGAAACGGGCTGGTATCTTTCAGTATAGACCAACGGACAAACAGAGAAACAGACAACATGACTATTTCAAATAATAAGATGCTCAGTGTGATCCACAGTCGACATGAATCACACACACTAATGATTTATAAAACAATGGTTCACGCCTAGATAAAAAGTTTACACAGCCCATCATTGGCTGGCCATGGCCGACTTTAACCCCTTCTTCCCTCAGTGTGAACAGCAGACGACAAGGACGGGTCCTGACGCGTGCGTGGAGTGAGAACCTCATACCTGTTGCTTCGTTGTGACTGACATACCTCTTCTCCTCCTCCGCCTCTCCTGTCCCTCCCTTATACGGGGACCGAACTGGTCGTAGGGGTTTGTCGACACCTCCCATAACCAATGTCGAGGCGACTCAAGGTATAACTGTCATCTGTCAGAAAAGAGGACGGAATCAAGTTGTGATGTATGTGTGTGTGTCAAGCAGATGATCTACTGAGGAGTCAGGCTCAGTAATTGCTTCGTCTTCGGTCGCCGTCGCACTCAAAAGACGCGACTGGCGGGCGACTGTTCGCTGCCAGTGTTTGTCGCTAGCTAAGGACATGAATTCCCTTGAGACGATGCCCTTAACGCAGTGGATGGGTCCCTGAATTTCTGGAGAGTCAAGTGATGGTTATAGCCATTGCTTTAGATATGGATATGGATAGGTACCTTATACAACACTTGTCTGACGGTCAACAACTTCATAACTTAACTCCTCCTGAGGAAGACAGGTAACCGCCTGTCTGAGGTATTGTAACTAGTAAGTAATGTTGATGATGTGATAACACTGTAGGCACAGTGAACAGTGTTAGGTCGGCATTAGTTCTTTCTGTATGGCTTCGCAGCAAGACGTGGCATCACTGAGTGAACAGCTTTATATCCGTATCCTTAAATTGATGGTAATGACGCCTGCAGACCCGTATGATTCACACTCATTCGATTTGAATTTTGTTAAAACGATGTTGTATCATGAGGAATGAAGATTTTGTTGAATTAGAATCGGGGAAAAAAACAGGTTACTGATGGAATGAGGACGCCATACACTGAGGGAGGGAGGATGGTCTGGCTGGGTCAAGGACATCATGGACTGAGGGAGGGAGGGAGGTCTGGCTGGATCATGGACGTCATGCACTGAGGGAGGGAGGGTCATCTGGCTGGGTCAAGGAGGTCATGCACTTAGGGAGGGAGGGTCATCTGGCTGGGTCAAGGAGGTCATGCACTGAGGGAGGGAGGGCGGGAGGGAGGTCTGGCTTGGTGGTTGGTGTCATTTACTCTGTTATTATTTGCTTTATGACGAATGACAACATTTACTATGTTGCTATTTTGAACCTTTGTGCGGTGTCGGTGTTTGGACACTGACGCAAGCAGGGAAAGACTGCAGTTTTCATCAAATACTCGCTCTCTTTGCAGATATTACCATGATATTTCCCAGCAGTGGGAGACGATCAAAATGAAAGTAAAGTACTTGCTAAGTATGGTTTAAAATCCCATATATTCGCTCTCTGCCTAAATATGATGCGACGAGAGTTGAAGAAAAAAGAAATTTTGTGAGGTAGAAGATGTCTGAATTAGAACCAACACGTCACCAATGACCACGTCATCTCCTCACACAGTTTGCTGAGTCCTCACCCCAGTGTAGACCTGTCATGTCAACTGATGACTCTGTGATATTAGCTACAAAACGATTGATGCTCCAGGTAGCACCTGCCACATCCAAGGTACGCCTCCGACACTGTCCTTAAACCCTGAAAAGGACTTGTAGGTAAAAAAAAAAAAAAAAGTCTGGGGGTCACTACAAAAGCTGATCAAACATTATTCATCAATTACGACGAGTCCAACAGAATTGTGAACGTCTACCAGGCCATACCCCTACCTAAATTTGATTGATATTACCTTTAATTACTTTAAGTCAAAGGACTCATCCTAAAGTGTCCTGTTATAGATAAGATTATTAACATGGGAACTGATCTATCGCTCACCACTGTCACTAACAGACATCTAGACGCTTGTCATTGTTGTGGGAACCAGGCATCTGAAACGAGCCACTTTTTTCCCTTGTCGCCCTACCCAGTACACTGGTGTTACCCTGGATCTCCATGTAAAGGCTTCATCCAAACTAAGTGCACTCGCTGTCGCAGGGAAATGTAGAATCCTTTGGAGTGCGAGGGTCTTTGACGACGAGACTACTTTTAGTGATACAGCTTCGCCAAAGGTGACTTTTCACTCGTGTAGTAACCTGATGCAGGAGAGTTCCTGTTATATCTGCAAACACCACCGAACATGTTTCAGTACCATGTACCTTTACCTCAGGGGTATCAAGTCTCCCACACAGCCGTGGATCCTCCTCCAATGAATCTTGAACCCTGTAAGACCACTGATGTACACCACCAGGTTCAGATGTTCAGAAAGTATCGTTCAGTGATCTTCAGCTTAGGAGCATCACATTAGAAACCTCTTGTGTTAATGTGTCCGTATCTTGTAAAGTAACAGTTGCTGAGCGTTCCTTAATTGAGCGTGAGAGGGCCGACTGTACATGTATCTTACTCAAAAGAGGAGGTGGAGTTTGTCCTGCTACCAGTGCCTGCCTCAGCAACCGAGTGCACGGAACACAGAATGAGGTAGTGAGGATGACAGAAGGCACTGGAGGACCTCATTAACATCTCATATCCTGGTTGAGTGAGGATGCCACCTCATATCCTGGTTGTACCGTACCTCATCCTAGCGTAGCTCACGGCGCCCTTAATTCTGCTAATCCATTATGTAATGTTGATCTCGCCCTGCATACTCAACCTGCTTAGTACCTCCAGTAACATAGGACGTGATATACAGGTCCTTTAGATTCCCTCTTACCTCAGAGATCATGTCAGTGCGATGGCCAAACAGGCGGCGACCCTGGTATGATAAGTGGTGTTGTTAAGTCTGTACGACTTCGTGATGCCTCTTCGAAGAGTTGACTCTCGTCAAGAGATGCTGAGAGACCAGATAGCTCAGCCATCAAATATCATAACCTGTACGACACCAGTGAACACTCCTATGGCAACCACAACACCAGTGAACACTCCTATGGCAACCACAACACCAGTGAGCACTCCTGTGGCAACCACAACACCAGTGAGCACTCCTGTGGCAACCACAACACCAGTGAGCACTCCTGTGGCAACCACAACACCAGTGAGCACTCCTGTGGCAACCACAACACCAGTGAGCACTTCTGTGGCAACCACAACACCAGTGAGCACTCCTGTGGCAACCACAACACCAGAAGGAAACATTGTAGTGCTACAACTGCCAAGAGTAGACGCATTTGGCAGGCAGAGGATAAGCTCAGAGTGGAGACCAAGTCTTTACATGGTATAAGCACGCGCTCCATCATTGCATGATAAGACTTCTCCCTGCACCACTGGTCAAGTTCCATGATTAACCAGCAAGCCTCCCTATCGTTATCTGGAACAGCGATAAGCAAACTAAGGTCAGAAATGCATGAAGCAGTTTACGTCAAGCAGCGATGGAAAAAAAAAAAATCTTGAGTAATCTTTTTCTTTCCCCTCCCGCGTCTCTCGCACGTTCGCCCGTAAATGGCGTCATCAGGGTCAATACGGATGTTTACCGGAGAAGTTTCAAGAGTTTGCCGGAGGTGACGTCAGTGCCCAGCATTGCGCGGCGACGAGAATCGAACCCCGATCATCGATCTCAAGTGGCAGTGCTCTGCCCACCGCGCCAAAGTGAGTACGGGAGAATGGTGTGAAGGGGGGGAACGAGGGGAGCTCATATTGGTACCCGTCTTTGTTGTGATGGGGCGACCACACGACACGTGAACTACTGCCGTTATTCCACTTGTCATAACCATCTGTTGTTGTCAGTTGACGGCACTACCAGCTGTGAAGTGATCCTGTCAGCGATGTCTATCTGCAGTATCATTCAGCATTCTAAATCGCATTTAACGCCACACTCTGGGCTTACGAAAGAGCTCAGGGTACTCGTAATATCGACCCGTCCTCTCTGCGGGGACGTAAAAAGACTATTGCTTCGTTGTTGTCCTTGGCAAGAGTTGAACCGAGTCTTAAATGACGTAGATGATATGTAGTGATATGAATGGGTGAGGTGCTCTTTCCCATAATGCGCAAGACTGTGTGACGCGCAGCTTATTCGGTATAGAGAAATACACCGGGTACAGTCCATGGTAAGATGCACCCCTCTGTGTTCCATCTTGTCTTGAGGTGTTGTGGTGTGGAGGCGACAAAACCGGAGTGTGTTTATGACCTCGCTCTCGTACGGCCCATTAGAAATTGACGTACATCTTGTCTGCGGTCTTTAGTGTTAGGTAGGGTATTAGTCTCGTCAAATCTGTTTGTCCTGTCCAATATTTCCTCTAGAATAATGATGGTTTCCCGACGTTTATGCAGCTGGCGGGAAGTTACTGGCCAACGAACAGATTTGAATAAAGCACAATATTTGTAATTGTGTTTTGAGATCTGGGGAACTCACTCTCTCTCTCTCTCTCTCTCTCTCTCTCTCTCTCTCTCTATATATATATATATATATATATATATATATATATATATATATATATATTTTTTTTTTTTTTTTTTTTTTTTTTCATACTATTCGCCATTTCCCGCGATAGCGAGGTAGCGTTAAGAACAGAGGACTGGGCCTTTGAGGGAATATCCTCACCTGGCCCCCTTCTCTGTTCCTTCTTTTGGAAAAAAAAAAAAAAAAAAAAAAAAAAAAAAAAAAACGAGAGGGGAGGATTTCCAGCCCCCCGCTCCCTTCCCTTTTAGTCGCCTTCTACGACACGCAGGGAATACGTGGGAAGTATTCTTTCTCCCCTATCCCCAGGGATAATATATATATATATATATATATATATATATATATATATATATATATATATATATATATATATATATATATATATATATATATACTACTACTACTACTACACTTTTCACCATCATTTTTACACCACTATTACCACCGACACCATCACTACCC
>NC_092281.1:24672218-24699718 GCF_036320965.1 Panulirus ornatus | reverse complement strand
CTCTCTCTCTCTCTCTCGTGAGCGCTACGCACTAGTCCCGTCTCATATCAGGATCTAGTAATTGGTACAACCTTGTCTATCCACCTCTCTCTCTCTCTCTCTCTCTCTCTCTCTCTCTCTCTCTCTCTCTCTCTCTCTCTCTCTCTCTCTCTCTCTCTCTCTCTCTCTCCCTCTCTCTATCTCTTTCTCTGAATTTTTCCACTAGAAAATTAAAGATTTAAGGTATCCTTAACTCCTTCATTCAAGATAGATAGATAGGTAGATAGGTAAGCAGATAGCTAGATAGATAATAGCCGACGTGTGGCATGTGAAAAAGCTTTCCCAATGTTAATCCTTTTCTGGCAGAGGGTAAGACAGATAACAGCTGATGCTACAGAAGTGATGCTGTGGAACTTTGTGAGAACTTAGGTGTTTGTAGACCTGAGTCTTGAAGGTACAGTGGTTATAGGTAGAGGGAACAACTGAACATGAGAAGGCAGTTCCTTAATCGCACTGTACGAGCAAAGGAAGTGGTGTCATAACGGTCAGTCTTCGTGTGGCTGGTCTCCACACAGATCCTATATGAAGCAGCAGCCAGATGCACGGAGTGGGTGGAGGAAGGAGGAGTGTGTATAGTGAAGCAGCAACCAGATGCACGGAGTGGGTGGAGGAAGGAGGAGTGTGTATAGTGAAGCAGCAACCAGATGCACGGCGTGGGTGGAGGGAGGAGGAGTGTGTGTAGTGAAGCAGCAACCAGATGCGCGGCGTGGGTGGAGGGAGGTAAAGTGTGTGTGTAGTGAGGTTGCCGGCGTGAGACTGAGTAGGGCCGTAGGGAGACGACTGAGGATCGTATATGGACAGGGTGTGTCATAGGACGGGCGGGGCTCCTTAGGGACGACACTGCTGTTGGGCAGGGGATGAGGATGTCGCTTCGCCAAACACCACAACAGTGGAAAGACTGGGAACACGGCTGTGCATTTAGAAACCAAATCAAAAGATGAAAAAAAAGAAAGAAGTTTCAGATGAAGAAAGATTATCAGGCCTCGTGTTTCACTATGAAAACTTTGAAAGATCTTATGAACCACGACGAGAGATATTCCGCCATTTTTTTTTCTTTTTTTTGAGGACTTTTGAGGGATGGGGGGAATGCGCTGCGGAAGCATCTCTGTCTTAGTGATCTGCAAGAAGGGAATACGATTCCAAGTCTTTAAGAAAATGAGAGTTAAGAGACGTTCCAAGACTCTGCAGACTCCAGTCGTTGAGAATGAGGGAGCAGATATTTAGAGGAAGGTTCGAACAAGTCCTCTTTCCAAGGGAGGACCTTGCATCAAAACATGTATGTAAACCTTAACAAGGACGGGGGGAAAATGTAGGCCAATCGCAGACACAGACGAAATGGTCGGCCATGGATCACCTGAGGTAGTACACTCCTTAGTAAGCCACGCAGACACACGCCATCCGGTCCATGCGATGCTCTCGTATCACCTCACCTCACCTCCCTGCTCCAGGAGTCCCTCCTTCTGTCCTTATGAGGCTCCTGCAGCTCTCGGGAAGTTAACCAAGTCCACCGGTCGGAAACCACAGAGCATAAAGTATTGTGTAGTGTGTGTGTGTGTGTGTGTGTGTGTGTGTGTGTGTGTGTGTAAAGAGCAGCGCATCATATTAAACGTACCGCGATTTGATGGTGATGATATTGGTTTCGGGCCCTCATTTGCCCCTCTGTATTTCGGTCCCGCTTTGCAGGTCAGGGCTCAATTATGGCCCTTCTTCACAAGGCTGAAGCTGGTTTTAGGCAAAGTGGATTAGTGATGTGTAATCCTGGCCCGGTGGGATTAATCTGGATACGCGTTCTTGCTGTGTTATGATTCTGGGATTCCAGCAGCCCGAGGTACGATAATGGACGGATGTGTGTGTGTATATATACGC
The DNA here is from genome assembly GCF_036320965.1 of Panulirus ornatus. Taxonomy (NCBI): domain Eukaryota; kingdom Metazoa; phylum Arthropoda; class Malacostraca; order Decapoda; family Palinuridae; genus Panulirus; species Panulirus ornatus. Next base: position 24,697,813 of record NC_092281.1, on the reverse strand, counting down.
ACGAAGCATCGTCCACCATTGGCAGGGAAATATCGTCGTTGATTTTACGTGAGAAAAATATATATAAAAAAAAAGTTTAGAGAAAAAAAAAAACGGAGTAAAAGAGAGAGTGTTCATCGCTTATGGTCGTTTAGCTTCGGTTATAAGTTCAACGAGGAATTCGTTTATTCGGTCATAGTGGAATATTTCGTGGAGAAACGAGACGCTCACTCTATATACCACGAAGTAGTGTCGTTAGAAGAGACGGAAAAATGAATTCAAGTAGGAAAATACACGTGGAACACAATTATGTTCAAAAAATAGTTCGTTACTTTCCAAAATAGTTTCAAAGAATTTCTGATGTTTACACTTTTGTGTATAAAAAATTTTTCATTTATATCTTTTGAAAAAGAATGGGATGAGGAGGGGGGGGGGCTTAGGGTAGTGGGATTATTATTATGATACTTGATAATGTTATTAATCAGCAGTTTATTGAATAAATTGCTGTCATTGGCTGAAAATAAAGCAAAAAAAGAGAACATACAAATAAACGAACTGACAAAAGAAATGGGGAAATTATACTCTCAGTCCTAAAACAGCCACAGTAAAAAGGTCTGTTGGTTTTTGATGATAGTGTATTAGACAGTTCTTGTGATTTGTGCCGGTAACACCTACAAGTTTATTGTCCACCACATCTCCTCAACCTGTAAACGGTAGCGCCAAAGGATTACAGGGGATCTCAAAGGGTCACGTAGTGTCATTACCCACCCGTATGGGCTTAATGTGGGGTTGTGGTGTCGAACTGCAACTCTGAGGTGAGGGATCTCCAGTGGTAGGAGTTGAGGGTGGCGGCGATGATGATCTAGTAGCTTCTACCCAGTCTGTCCAGTGAAGTTTCTTCTATGGGATGGTCATATTGAGTTGGGCAACGCCTGATAAGAGAGAGAGAGAGAGAGGGGGGGGGGGGGGGGAGGAAGATGGCTAGGGAGACGTATGACGTGTTTCAAATGCCTTTGTGAACCTGGTAGAACCAGCTCAAAAAGTGAATTGGACCGGGTGGCAAACGTAATTCACACTCATCGTGACGCATTGTAAGGCTTGAGGACTTAGAGGGACACCTTCTCGTTCCCAGATGTATAATATATATAAACCTTAACAGTGACTTAGACTGTTAAACTACGTATACTGGAGATACGCAATGTATTGTGCTGATTGTGGTGAAGCTTTCAGTGGTTTGTTTGTACAAATAACGAATTATTTCTAAAGAAAAACTTCACGATTTACGATTCAAGTTTTGACATTTTTGATTGCGTCATGTTTCCACATAGAGCATGTGAGTCTTTGTTTTCTCCTTAAACGGACGGTGTCTATGCTACATTCGGTGAGGTTTCCCCCCTCCAAAAAAAAAAAAGAAGAGGAAAGAAGATGGGGTGTGCAGAAAGTTCAGGTGTTCGTAGTTGTGGGTGATGTCCTGAGCGTAAGCTGGGGAAGTGTCACTCGTGTTAGTCTGTGACCCGTGTTGGTCTAGGGAGTGTGACTCGTGTTGGTCTAGGGAGTGTGACTCGTGTTGGTCTAGGGAGTGTGACCCGTGTTGGTCTAGGGAGTGTGACTCGTGTTGGTCTAGGGAGTGTCGTTTCTGATGGTGTATATCTGGTGGGTGGGAATTTAAGACTTGATGTGGGACGCCGATTGTTTCATGTTTGTCCAGATGAATCAATATGTATGTGTTTTGCTGTATATATCAGACGTGGGGTGATCTGTCAGGAGAGGTTACTGCTGCCTGAGGCATGGGTAAACTGCACTTTTTTTTTCTTTACACTTGCCCGATTCATTCAGTCCTATCCCCTGAATGTTCAGGCTCTGAGATTTAGCTAGCTAGCTAGATAGATAGATAGATAGATAGATAGAGAGAGAGAGAGAGAGAGAGAGAGAGAGAGAGAGAGAGAGAGAGAGAGAGAGAGAGAGAGAGAGAGAGAGCAGAAAGAAACATTAATATTTTTTTGCTTATGTATAGAAATCGTGGAAAAAAAATGAACATTTTTTCCAAAACAGTTAAATGGAACGTTGGTAATAATTCATGAATATTTTATGATTCAGTTCATTATCAGATAATGAGGATTAATTCATTCAGAGGATTTGGGATGTTCTGTCAATTTACACGGGCATCGTATACAGTACATGTACGTATTGTCTCGCCTACACGTAGACATACATAGACATACACCAATCTTTCTAGGCCAATCATTTTATATATATATATATATATATATATATATATATATATATATATATATATATATATATATATATATATATATTATTTATCCTATTTATTATACTTTGTCGCTGTCTCCCACGTTAGCGAGGTAGCGCAAGGAAAAAGACGAAAGAATGGCCCAAGCCACCCACATACACATGTATATACATAAACTCCCACACACGCACATATACATACCTATACATTTCAACGTATACATACATATACATACACAGACATATACATATATACACATGTACATATTCATACTTGCTGCCTTTATCCATTCACGACGCCACCTTGCCAAAAAAGAAATGGCACCCCCTTCCCCCCGCGCGCGCGCGAGGTAGCGCTAGGAAAAGACAACAAAGGCCACATTCGTTCACACTCAGTCTCTAGCTGTCATGTGTGATGCACCGAAACCACAGCTCCCTTTCCACATCCAGGCCCCGCAAAAATTTCCATGGTTTACCCCAGACGCTTCACATGCCCTGGTCCAATCCATTAACAGCCCATATATGAAATGATAGTGACAGCCTTGGCATCAGATTAGAGTGAGAAACTCGAGAGGATGGTTTCCAGATCTGGTAGAGTGCATGGAAGAAGAAAGTTGAGAGATAATGTGAACAGAGTAAGGTGATATTGATATTAGCAATTTAGAAAGAGAGACAGGTTGAGTGGAGTGTGAGTCTGAATGGAGTGAACGTGGTTGAAGTAGAGTGTTTTAGATACCTGGGAGGGGATACGGCAGCGGATGTAAGTACGGGCCTGGCTGCTCTGAGGAGTGTGTGGAAAGTGGGAAATTGAATCTAGGTGACGCTATATAACCTTTGAATAATACAGACGCCTCTCTTTATTCTCAAGGCGCACGAATACAAAACTGATTTCTGAATATTTGAAGAAAAATGTTATCAGAGACTCGTACAAAATATTTAATCGACTTAATTGCCTATGAATAACTGATTTGCATAAAGCCTATCCTTAAGGCCATCTGGAAAAGAATGATATACCTATATATAACACAGAAGCATGAATAAATGATGCACCGAGTTGTACAGGCATTATATGTATATATATAAGAGGGAGAAGAGGGAGATCAAATTGGAGGTGGAAAGATGGAGTGAAAAAGATTTTGTGTGATCGGGGCCTGAACATGCAGGAGGGTGAAAGGAGGGCAAGGAATAGAGTGAATTGGATCGATGTGGTATACCGGGGTTGACGTGCTGTCAGTGGATTGAATCAGGGCATGTGAAGCGTCTGGGGTAAACCATGAAAAGCTGTGTAGGTATGTATATTTGCGTGTGTGGACGTATGTATATACATGTGTATGGGGGTGGGTTGGACTATTTCTTTCGTCTGTTTCCTTGCGCTACCTCGCAAACGCGGGAGACAGCGACAAAAAAAAGAAAAAAAAAAAAAAATATATATATATATATATATATATATATATATATATATATATATATATATATATATATATATATATATATGTATGTATGTATGTATATGTGCGTCTATGTGTGTGTGTGTGTGTGTGTGTGTGTGTGTGTGTGTGTGTGTGTGTGTGTGTGTGAATACGCGCGCTAACGAGAGTTCTGCCATACTGAGGCCTTAAATGACCAATAGTCACTTAACCTAATAACTCACACGTTGCACGGATCGGTAATGATGAGGCTGAGGAATAGGAGAGAGAGAGAGAGAGAGAGAGAGAGAGAGAGAGAGAGAGAGAGAGAGAGAGAGAGAGAGAGAGAGAGAGAGGGAGAGAGTACCGTACATGTGTCAAAGTTCGTATGTCAGCCACACCTGTTGCCTTGTGTATACTCACCCCACACACCCACTGTGCCCGAGCCTACATGACGTAGGTGTACGGGGGTCAAGACTGAAAACGCTTGCCTGGGACGTGTGTGGTGGGAGAGATTTCCCCCAACACAAGGACCTCCTCGAGCTGAGGAAGTCCTGGCCACATTCTGACACGATCCCTCCAACGCCTCTTTAAGATAATCAGGTCGCATGTATAAGCCTTACAATAGAATCATGGAGCTTTGACTAAGAGGATCGCATCCAGGGTTCGCAACCCCATAAAAAGAAAGCCGATTGTGGATCGTTGGGTGATATTCTTAAGTCTCTCTCTTTTTTTTCTATCTATTGCGCCACGTCTCCTCACGGCTCCTGCAGGAGGAGGTGTTGTGGGTACCGGGGTAACGTTTGCCAGGGAGATCCAGGCTCAGTACATCTCAGAGTTCTAGTTACGATCCACTGCAGCTTTGATTGTTACGTTGTGTTGTGTATGTGATTTCGCTATATTGTGTAGGTTGGACGCTAGAACACTGATCCTTATAGTGTTGCTTGTAACAAGGTTCCGCCATGTTTTGGTGGGTGGTGTAAGGCTCTGCTGTGGTGCACTGTGTGTTATAAGGCTCTGCTGTGGTGTATTATGTGTCATAAGGCTCTGCTGTGGTGTAATATGTAATATAAGGCTCTGCTGTGGTGCACTGTGTGTTATAAGGCTCTGCTGTGGTGTATTATGTGTTATAAAGCTCTGCTGTGGTGTATTATGTGTTATAAAGCTCTGCTGTGGTGTATTATGTGTTATAAAGCTCTGGTGTGGTGTATTATGTGTTATAAGGCTCTGCTGTGGTGCACTGTGTGTTATAAGGCTCTGCTGTGGTGTATTATGTGTTATGAGGCTCTGCTGTGGTGTAACGTGTGTCATAAGGCTCTACTGTGGTGTATCATGTGTCATAAGGCTCTCTGCTGCGCACTACTGTGTGTCATAAGACTCCACCAGGTTGTGTTGTGTGTAATAAGTCTTCATTATGTCATGATTTCTGTTGTAAGGTTCTGCCATGTTATCTTGCATGTGATAAGGCTCCGGTAGGTTGTGCTATAAGGCTCTTCTATGCTGCTTTGTGTGTAATGATATTCCTATGTATTATGTTGTGTAGATTTAGGATCCAATATGTTGTTTTATATGTAATAAAGCTGGGGTATGCTGTGTTGTGTGTTGTAAGGGTCTAATATTTCGTATTGTGTACTATAAGACTCATATAGTTTTATGTGTCATGAGACTCCAATATGTTGTGTTAAGTGTTATAAGGCTCCAGGACATTACAATTGGAGTTATCAGGCTTTGCTGTGTTGTGCTTCATGAGGCTCTGCTACTTTCATGTTGTTTGTTGTCAATTTCCGCTCTGTTGTGTGTGTGTGTTGTAATGCTGTGCTGTACTATGATGCGAGTTATAAGACTCTCCTGTTTGTTTTAAGGCCCTCCTATGTTGTGTTGTTTATTATGAAGCTCTGTTATGTTGCGTTGTGTGTCATAAAGCTTCATTCTGTTCTGCTGGGTTTCATAAGACCCCGCTCTGTTGTGTTTTATATTAGATAGATTCACTAACAGGGTGTTGTTAGATAAGGCTCAACTTTGTTATTTTGTGTGTCAATGTGCCCTGACTGTTATATCTCGTGTGTTTTGATTTTCTGCTGTGTTATGCTGTGTTATGTGTTGTAAGGCTCCGCTCTGTTGTGTTGCATTTATTAAGGCTCCACTATGTTGTTCTGTCTGTCTCTCATAATGCTTCTGCTCTGCTGTGTTACAAGGTTATGTGATATAGTGCTGTGTTGTATAGTGTGTTGTGTGGTGTTCTGGTTATACTTTGCCTCGGATATACTTCCAGTATACCGTGCCTTAGAGGAAGGAAGATATACTTCTTGAGTACCAGGACCCAGAGGAGGGAAAGAACACACACACACACACACACACACACACACACACACACACACACACACACACACACACACACACACCCCAATCGAAAACTAGATACATTCCTTGCAAGAATAACGCATCAATATGAACCCACATGAATCACAATGAATATATCTACAAAACGAAGCACTTTATGAGAATGTTATTTACTCGCGTCGTCACCTTTTCCAATCACCCGACCACAAGTCATTCATTCTTCACCGTTCATTCACTCTTGATTTCCTTCATTCCATCCCATTCTTGAAGCCCGTTCGCATTTCAGCATCTCACAAGCTGGCGAACCCACGAAGCCTGACTGAGTACATGTGTGTTGTGCCGTGTTCGCCTTTCGATGATTCACATCTCCCAATGATACCTTGAATAACATGGATTCGTTGGGTCGCGGGCTGGTGGTCCGATGTTTCTCAATGAATTATTCAGGTTCGCTGCTCTCTGGTCCGTACCTGTATCGATGCTGGGTTTTCTGGGGTGTATGTGTGTGTGTGTGGGGGGGGGGGGGGTTACTTCTTCTTTCATCATCTGTGTATTATTCATTCACTCGTTTAGCTTTTCTCTCGATCTGAGCTGCTGTATAAAGGCTAGACCATCATCCGTCGAGGGGGTGTAAAGTCGTGGCCAGAAAGGTAATGTAACCGAGCTGTGAACAGTGTGGATGTGTTTGTGTACATCGATCCGTCAGAAGAATGATGAGTGTGTCTCTGCTTGAGTGAACCTATAAAGAGAACTGATGTGAGTCAGCTGTGAACGTCCTTACTGAGTGAACCTATAAGAGAACTGATGTAAGTCAGCTGTGAACGTCCTTACTGAGTGAACCTATAAGAGAACTGATGTAAGTCAGCTGTGAACGTCCTTACTGAGTGAATCTATAAGAGAACTGATGTAATTCAGCTGTGAACGTCCTTACTGAGTGAACCTATAAGAGAACTGATGTAATTCAGCTGTGAACGTCCTTACTGAGTGAACCTATAAGAGAACTGATGTAATTCAGCTGTGAACGTCCTTACCGAGTGAATCTATAAGAAAACTGATGTAATTCAGCTGTGAACGTCCTTACTGAGTGAATCTGTAAGAAAACTATTGCAATTCAGCTGTGAACGTTCTTACTGAATGAACCTATAAGAGAACTAATGTAATTCAGGTGTGAACGTCCTTATTCTTTTTTTCTTTTTTCTCTCTCACCTTGAAATTCAGCTGAAGTTGGTATGTCAGTGAGTTATAGTGAGGTGCAGGTAAGTCTGTGTAAACTGTAACGTAATACTTCCTTAAGAACATAAGGTCATACTCTGATGGTTTCGGGAACCAAATGTCAACGGAGATGTGTGTGTGTGTGTGAGAGAGAGAGAGAGAGAGAGAGAGAGAGAGAGAGAGAGAGAGAGAGAGAGAGAGTGAGAACAAAGATTATATTATTGGATATTTCTGGCCTCTACCGGAACAGGTTCAATATTCTTCAATATTCGATTCGAACGTCTTACAATACTGTGTGGGGAGGCAGGTTGAAGAGCGTGTTGGGTATGATAACACGCCTCCTCATACGTCCGTCTCCCTCCACACATTACCAAGTCTCTGGTGATGAGGAGAACGTCCCGATCGTCGGCTGCTGCTGCTGCTGCTGCTGCTCCTCTCTGTGTGATGGTGGTAGGGGACCAACCACGACCACGATGGGTCAGGTCGGTCACAAAGACCACCGCTTCAGATGGTCAGCAGCGATCCCGTGGTTGCGCCTCTGATGGTTTATGTATAAAGTTCATCTTGCTCATTTTGTGTGTGGGGGGAATGGAGGGCGCCACCCAGCGCCACAGTCAATACCAGCGCTTGTGTTGATTTTCACGACCGGTTGTAAACAGATTATGAATTGATTGTGGATATCGTTTTTCGTAAGCTGGGGTTGTGTTTTGATCCTGGGCGTTTTTTGCGAGTGCAAATGACTTTTCCCTGTGCGATAGACGTGGGGTTAGGGAGCCGAAATGGACGGCTGTTGGGCAGTGGGGCTGAGGCCAAGCGTGAGTTTGAGAGTGTTTTAGCTGTGTCATTAACGCTAAGTGGTAGTTAGCTGTGGTTAAAAAGAAATAGCGGTGGTGCGTTGGACTTAAGCTATAGATATGAAGGTAGATCATAGAGCTGTTTTGGCTGAGGTTTTAAAGCTAAATGGTGACTCATGGGGTTGTAGATGTGACGTAAGAGGCAAATGGGGTTGTAGCTGTGGTATTAACGATGAAGTGGTAGTCCGGGAGAATATAATTGTTGGACGATAGTTATAACTCAAATTGTCCACTGGATTTTCCTTTTTTTTTTCTCTCTCTTTTTTCAACTGTGGCACAGAGACTAAATCGTCGCTCATCGGAGTTAGAATGTAGTGTTTTGATATTACCAATCATCATCATCACTATAGCTGCCAGTCAGAAGGAAAAAAAAAAACCCAGCCACGATTCCCGTAGTGGTTCATTGCACGGATGATCATAACACTTGAGGATCCACTGATGCAACATTCTTTTTTGTGACTCTCTGTACACATACCACAGCAGCACACACTGCAACACACAGCAGCACACACTCTGCAGTTAACACAGATTACCACACCTCTCGCGATTTTTTTAAAACAACTACGTTTAGATATTGTTATAAATCTAAGTTCTCTTTATGTGTTTTATGTGTATTAGAGTAGCATTGTGCGTGAGTGCATTAAAGCCACACACACACACACACACACACACACACACACACACACACACACACAGAGGGATAGAAGGCAAGCAAGTATGAATAATTACATGTGTATATATGCACATGTCTATGTATGAGTATGTATATGTATATGTGTGAATGTTGATATGTATTTGTATACGTATGTATATGTGCGTGTGTGGGCCATTCTTCGCCTGTTTCCTGGCGGTACCTCGCTGACGCGGGAAACAGCGATTAAGTACACTGAATTGCTAATATATATATATATATATATATATATATATATATATATATATATATATATATATATATATATATATATATTTATATATATATATTTATATATTAATATATATATATATATATATATATATATATATATATATATATATATATATATATATATATATATATATATCTTTCTTCTTCTTTTAAACTATTCGCCATTTCCCGCGTTAGCGAGGTAGCATTAAGAACAGAGGACTGGGCCTTTGAGGGAATACCCTCACCTGGCCCAATTCTCTGTTCCTTCTTTTGGAAAATTAAAAAAAAAAACGAGAGGGGAGGATTTCCAGCCCCCCGCTCCCTCCCCTTTTAGTCGCCTTCTACGACACGCAGGGAATACGTGGGAAGTATTCTTAATCCCCTATCCCCAGGGATAATATATATATATATATATATATATATATATATATATATATATATATATATATATATATATATATATATATATAGTGTTACGAACTCAATACTTATTCGGGTAAGGTCGCCAGTAACATACATATGTTACAAATACTATACTGATCCTTGTCTTGCAAGGACGTTAGATTCGTTATGTTTCACAACACAGGATAACACTATCTGAAAGTTATGGGATTAAATCAAAGACCAGCATTACAACTACTTATAATGAAAGGAATTGAAGTGTACAAAGATAAAGACACTAAAGGCACATGTCATTTACGTTAACACTGAACATGAGTTTAACATTGAACACGAATTTAACATTGAACATGAGTTAACATTCCAGGTAAGATTTCAAACCACGAGATCTCTTTCCTTTATGACAAAGTCTTCGATAACATTACACTTAGTTAGACCCTTCTATGATAAGTTTAACTCTATGATACTCAATTATGACAGAGGCAAAACAATGTAGGGTCTGTATCGCTCACTTCACTCGGGTAACGGGCGTACAGCAGGGGAGGACACCACTTACTTCGCTGGCCTAGAGAGAGAGAAATCAAGTCTCAGCGGGTGTCATGGGTATTTATCACAAGTATAGACGAGCGTCCGCACTGCTGCTATACAACGCTACCCTTGATTGGCTATGGGACTAAGAGCACTTGTGATTGGTTGGAGTAGCCTAAAGTCCGTCGCACATTCTGCGTAGTTCAACCTCCTTTGTCCTCTTGTTTACGACAGCAGCGATGACATGTCCCGTACGATGGTGACACACCTCGTGGCTGACTTACAACTTAATCTTACGCCTCTGATAGGGGTCCGGGTGCTTAAGGACAGATCGCCATCTGGCTTCAGAACAAAATCATTAAACCTAATGCTTGGTGGGAAGAGACGCTCCGAGCCAGTACCAGAGGAAGACATCACTCCTCGTCCTGAGAAGAAATAACAACAACACCATACACAAGGACACACACACACGTTATATACACGAACGTGGGCACACACACACACACGTTCGTAACAATATATACATATATATATATATATATATATATATATATATATATATATATATATATATATATATATATATATATATATATATATATATTTATATATATATATATATATATATATATATATATATATATATATATATATATATATATATATATATCTTTTTTTTTTTTTATTTTGCTTTGTCGCTGTCTCCCGCATCAGCGAGGTAGCGCAAGGAAACAGACGAAAGAATGGCCCAACCCACCTACATACACACACACACACACATATATATATATATATATATATGAGGTTGGGGAGAAGTATCTGCTGCAAGTCAACACAAGTTAGTGGTCCGGAAGAACTCCTAAGATTAAGCAAACCGCTGTAATCTTTCCAAGTTCCAGCCCGCTGGACCACGACCAGCTGACCCTCGGGCCATCCCGGCAGCCAAATGACTTCCAGGAAGCTGCTGGAAAGAGGTTTAAGATTTTAGTTTAACGGCTTTGAATCTGTTGAGATGGGTGCAACTTTCTTCCCCCCCCAACACTCTAAACCTTTCGTAGGGACGTCAGAGAATCCTAGGACATGTTGTACGAGGTCTAGAATTTAAATCTAGTGTCATCTAGTTTACGTAAGAGATCGAAGAAAGTCAGTCCACCATCTTGCCAACTGGTGATATCTATTTTCATTTGTAATTACCGCAAGACTCCCTTCTGAATGGGTCTTGGCGTTGCTCAGGATCCTTCTTCCCAGACCTCCTGTAACCTAGAGCGTGTGTTGCGCTCAGTAGCAGGGAAATGTAGACTCCTTTGGAGTGAGAAGTTCTCTGACGAGATTGTACTCACAGTGATATTGCCTCTCGAAAGGTGACTTTTCACTCGCGGTGTAATCTCGAATAATGGTAGTCCGGTAGCACCCAAATCTTTATATAAAGACTGTTAGATAGATAGATAGATAGAGATAGATAGATAGATAGATAGATAGATAGATAGGTAGATAGACAGATAAACAGAGGACTTTGTGATCTCGCTATTTTTCTTCCGTTCTAATTCTTTTTTTCCAAGAAAGAGGAAGCCATTTATAACCCCTGGCCTCTGCCCGTAACAACTTCATCAGAGAAGAAAAGAAAAAATGCCCTACAATCATGAGTATATCCTGGCTTGACCGTAAACGCCATAGCCACATGCTCGTACGAACAGTTTTCAATATCCACAGCATCTCTGAAGGACAGGAGGTGGAGGGGTGGGAAGAAAGAAAACGGGACTGTGATAAATTGCTGGAGATATTGAGGGGTGGAATTTTATGAGAGTGGGATGTTGACGTCATCCATCGTTCTTGATAACCACTGTGACAGTGTTGTCATATTATAACAGTCGAAGAAAGGGGAAGAAGAGGCATCAGGGGCTAGTGTGAGGTAAAGCATCGACCTGGTAAACACACTTAACTATAGGATCTTAATGAATCATTTGGAGACAAAGTCTTTCCTCAGCTTTCTACAAAGTAGTCAAATAGCCATTCATCGCAAGGCGCCTCTGATGATGGTATATGGCACGGGACTTACCCTAGCTGGACGATGATGGTCGTGTTGTATAAGACACGATACTTACCCTGGCGATGGTGATGGGTATATAAGGCACGGAACGTATTCTAGACCTACGAGGATGATGATACGTGACACGGAACTTACTGTGGAACGTATGAAGAGTGAGGGATGGTCTTGCAACCTGGAGAACGCAGCGGTTTGGTTCATGAGCACGACGGGACGATCCTTGACAACGATCCTCGACCATGATGGTTTGGCCTATGAGCACGACGAGACGACCCTTGAGAACGATGCTACGACCCTTGAGCACGACGAGACGACCCTTGAGAACGATGCTACGACCCTTGAGCACGATGGTACGACCTTGGAGCGCAACGTTAAGACCCTGGAGCACGACGATACGACCCTTGGGAACGACGTTTCGACCCCTGGAGCACGACGATACGACCCTTGAGAACGACGTTTCGACCCCTGGAGCACGACGCTACGACCCTTGAGAACGACGTTTCGACCCCTGGAGCACGACGATACGACCCTTGAGAACGACGTTTCGACCCCTGGAGCACGACGATACGACCCTTGAGAACGACGTTTCGACCCCTGGAGCACGACGCTACGACCCTTGAGAACGACGTTTCGACCCCTGGAGCACGACGATACGACCCTTGAGAACGCTGCTACGACCCTTGAGCACGATGCTACGACCTTTGGTTATGATGCTTCTCTTCTTGTGTCTGAACTGTTCCTTAAAGGTTCATTCATATATGTCATCAGCTAGACTGTTATACCCAAAGGATCCGTCCGTCGTGCTCAAGGGTCGTACACTCGTGCTCAAGGAACATACCGTCGTGCTCAAGGATCATAAACCCGTACTTAAGGAACTTATATTTCTGCTCAAGGGGTTGCAGATGTGGACTAAACATGATACATTATATTAACTTATTAACGTACACACATGTATCGTCTTCACCCACATACCCGCCCGCACACATCCCATTCTCAATAGAAACACACATGCACCCATTTTCTTCCACTACCCACACACACACACACACACACACACACACACACACACACACACACACACACACACACCATGACCCCATTCCACAAACGCAGTTCCTGCCCACCACTCCACGCCCCCGGAGAGGAGCACCACGACCAGCGGTGGTTGGACAAGTGTGGTGATCCACCTCAATCTGGTGAGACAATATTGTCCGACGAGGCAAGGAAGCCCTCCACCGTTGGCTTACCCCACACACGTCCGGACGTCCAATAATATTTACGCAAACAGAGCGTACCTTAAGGGGCTCAGCCGGAAGACTTAAAGGCTGGGGAAGGGACCACTGCGCCCCCGTTCCCCCTTCCCCATTCCCCTACCCTTCCTCCCTCCCTGGCGAAAGCCGAGGAATGCCTTGCGTGCCGGAGGAAGGTGTGGTAGGTGGAGGGAGGTCCTACAGCTGCAGGGGAGTTGAGAATAGCCGAGGTAGGATGTGTGTGTGTGTGTGTATGTGGCGGGATGTGAGGGTGGCCTCGTACCAACATTCCGTTTTAATTGTCACCAACATGAACGGTGTGCATGCGTCCGGTTTCCCTCTCAGGCAGGCTATTGTGCCGCCTCCTGTGTAGTTGGGTCGCTGGCAAGATCAAAAGCCGAGTTTATCAAAGTAGGTGATTTTCCTGGACGTGCAGGAGAGGCAGCTGTAGTAGCGGCAGCGTGGGCTACCTGCGCAGGCGGGGCTTTTCAGACCGCCCACCGCCACTGAGGGGCGGGCGTGTAGGATTCCGTATCCCACAGGGCGAAATGGGAAAGGGTCATCGTTATGGTCCAGGTCAAAGTTCAAGTCGGGGCGGGTTTGACTGATCCTTATCAAAGCTCGTGGGTGTTCGTGATGAGACCTGAACATATTCTATATTCCCGTATTATTGTGGAGTTGTCGAGAGATGTGATGGGCTTCGCAAGAGTTGCTCGATCTCAGTCCCTCCGTGGCCATCTGATGGGTTACTTGACGAGCCGCTGATGGCGTCGCTGAGGTCGTGATGGGGTGACTGGAGGCTCTGGTCGGATGTGCCCTCCTGCTAGGGAACCCCGGAGAAGGTTCCTCATATCCAGTCTCGCTGGACCTTACCTAAGGATGAACTTTCTGAGTCCACTCGCTTCTAGATGTCTTCCTTTCTTGTCTTTCTCTTTTGAGAGAAAGTGATGTCTTGAAGACTGCGCACAGTACACCAGTTCAGACGCACCCTGATAAGAGGTGATTACATTTTTCTAGATTATAGATAAGCACCCAAATTAAATTTCGGTATTTCATAATGACATTTATGACAGCTTTGTTTTTTCTGAAAAGGTATAACTCCAAAAATTCAGTAACCGACGAGATACACCCCGAGGAAATGAAAATGGCGGCATATGAGGCCATCATACTTACGGCTCTGGTTCAGTGGCCAGTTCATCCTAGTCATCCCTGATGGTGCCACTTGAGGCGCATGGTCATCACCAACCAAGTGCCTGGGGAACAGGAGGCGGGAATGCCACCTGGGACGTTCTCCTTTGACGTCTTCATACTGGCCCTCTTGAGGTACAGTGGTTGAGGGGGTTACCACACTGACGGATATCCTAAGGCATATTGAGAAAGAGTTGAAGAGCTGGTGATACATGGAACTCTTCCAGAGAAATAACCTTACCTTGACTCATAGGTTCGAGTCTTGGTCGTGGCAGCCAGTCCACAGTCAAACCAACCGTTCATCCACTCCTAAGGGATAGTCGATGGAATGTTTCTGCGGGTGTGTGTTCCAAATGCAGGGGTAGGACTGGAGGGTTTGGGTGCTGGAGTCGATGATGCGTACCTCCTTCTGTCCATACGAGGCCCCTGCAGCGCTCAGGAAGCTGGCCACATCCACTGGTCAGTGGAGCCTGGTTTTGGATAGGGGCTTAGGTTTCGATGCATTGTACATGAGAGCTAGAGAGTAGACGTGCGTTGATGAGGACGTTCTTCTCCTGCCATTAGCGCTACATTGCTAACGTGGGAAACGGCGGATATATATTAAATGCAGTATATCTTATTTACTTACCGTTATAGACAATACTGGAAATGAGAGCAGATTTTACTGAATAAGTTTCACCTCTGATCATAATGATAGAAAACAGAATGATAAGGTTCCATAGTCACTGATTACTGCTACAGCAAGGATTGAGAACCAGACGTAAATCATCTCCACAAATACCCACACATATAAGATGAATCTATAAGTGTAAAGAATTAAACCCCGTAAATCATCTCCACAAATACCCACACATGTAAGATGAATCTACAAGTGTAAAGAATTAAACCCCGTAAATCATCTCCACAAATACCCACACATGTAAGATGAATCTATATATTTAAAGAATTAAACCCCGTAAATCAAACACTACCACAGTGACTGACTGTCCTGTTTATAGCGTCTTCTCCTGACGAACGAGAGTGAGAAGAGCGTCACTCACGTAAGTCTGTTGAATGTCTCACCCGCGCCCGTGTTCCAGCTTAATGTCAGACGCGTCGTGTGTGATCATGCCAACTCGTTCTCGTGGCTCGCGTCGGCCTCACGTGCTAAAGATACTCAACATTTGTGGTGACCTTAACGTGTTACTGTTCTATCCTCCTTACGTCATTCAAGCCAGGGGATTCGTACTAACATTTGCTGCTGCCACGGCGACTCTGCTCCCAGTCTGGGATGCTCTGTGTAAACCCTCCCGCTGGTATTAATCTTTCGTGTGTCGTCTCCATGTCTTTGAACACGCCCATGGGCTCTTCATTTGTCTTCTGTGGAGTTTTTTTATCTTACATTTTTGTGTCTCTTTTTCCGTCTTTTTTTTCTTTCTTAGCTTTCTTCACTTTGTGGACCTACGTGGTGTAGCGGTTAACGTTCCTGACCGTGACGCATGAGCGGGCCGCCCAGGGGACGAGTGCATAGGTTCGAATTCTGGTTGCGGCAGTCGGTCCACAGCCAAGCCTGCTGTTCATCCACCCTTAGGGGTTGGTCGATGAAATAGGTAGCTGGCAATTTATATATATATATATATATATATATATATATATATATATATATATATATATATATATATTTTTTTTTTATTATACTTTGTCGCTGTCTCCCGCGTTTGCGAGGTAGCGCAAGGAAACAGACGAAAGAAATGGCCCAACCCACCCCCATACACATGTATATACATACGTCCACACACGCAAATATGCACACCTACACAGCTTTCCATGGTTTACCCCAGCCGCTTCACATGCCTTGATTCAATCCACTGACAGCACGTCAACCCCGGTATACCACATCGCTCCAATTCACTCTATTCCTTGCCCTCTTTTCACCCTCCTGCATGTTCAGGCCCCGATCACACAAAATCTTTTTCACTCCATCTTTCCACCTCCAATTTGGTCTCCCTCTTCTCCTCGTTCCCTCCACCTCCGACACATATATCCTCTTGGTCAATCTTTCCTCACTCATTCTCTCCATGTGCCCAAACCACTTCAAAACACCCTCTTCTGCTCTCTCCACCACGCTCTTTTTATTTCCACACATCTCTCTTACCCTTACGTTACTCACTCGATCAAACCACCTCACACCACACATTGTCCTCAAACATCTCATTTCCAGCACATCCATCCTCCTGCGCACATCTCTATCCATAGCCCACGCCTCGCAACCATACAACATTGTTGGAACCACTATTCCTTCAAACATACCCATTTTTGCTTTCCGAGATAATGTTCTCGACTTCCACACATTCTTCAAGGCCCCCAGAATTTTCGCCCCCTCCCCCACCCTATGATCCACTTCCGCTTCCATGGTTCCATCCGCTGCCAGATCCACTCCCAGATATCTAAAACACTTCACTTCCTCCAGTTTTTCTCCATTCAAACTCACCTCCCAATTGACTTGACCCTCAACCCTACTGTACCTAATAACCTTGCTCTTATTCACATTTACTCTTAACTTTCTTCTTCCACACACTTTACCAAACTCAGTCACCAGCTTCTGCAGTTTCTCACATGAATCAGCCACCAGCGCTGCATCATCAGCGAACAACAACTGACTCACTTCCCAAGCTCTCTCATCCCCAACAGACTTCATACTTGCCCCTCTTTCCAAAACTCTTGCATTTACCTCCCTAACAACCCCATCCATAAACAAATTAAACAACCATGGAGACATCACACACCCCTGCCGCAAACCTAAATTCACTGAGAACCAATCACTTTCCTCTCTTCCTACACGTACACATGCCTTACATCCTCGATAAAAACTTTTCACTGCTTCTAACAACTTTCCTCCCACACCATATATTCTTAATACCTTCCACAGAGCATCTCTATCAACTCTATCATATGCCTTCTCCAGATCCATAAATGCATTTGGCATTTGGCATTTGGACGATTTTTGCAGGGAAAAAATGCAATTGAGTGGGAGATGTATAAAAGAAAGAGACAGGAGGTCAAGAGAAAGGTGCAAGAGGTGAAAAAAAGGGCAAATGAGAGTTGGGGTGAGAGAGTATCATTAAATTTTAGGGAGAATAAAAAGATGTTCTGGAAGGAGGTAAATAAAGTGCGTAAGACAAGGGAGCAAATGGGAACTTCAGTGAAGGGTGCAAATGGGGAGGTGATAACAAGTAGTGGTGATGTGAGAAGGAGATGGAGTGAGTATTTTGAAGGTTTGTTGAATGTGTTTGATGATAGAGTGGCAGATATAGGATGTTTTGGTCGAGGTGGTGTGCAAAGTGAGAGGGTTGGGGAAAATGATTTGGTAAACAGAGAAGAGGTAGTGAAAGCTTTGCGGAAGATGAAAGCCGGCAAGGCAGCAGGTTTGGATGGTATTGCAGTGGAATTTATTAAAAAAGGGGGTGACTGTATTGTTGACTGGTTGGTAAGGTTATTTAATGTATGTATGACTCATGGTGAGGTGCCTGAGGATTGGCGGAATGCGTGCATAGTGCCATTGTACAAAGGGAAAGGGGATAAGAGTGAGTGCTCAAATTACAGAGGTATAAGTTTGTTGAGTATTCCTGGTAAAGTATATGGGAGGGTATTGATTGAGAGGGTGAAGGCATGTACAGAGCATCAGATTGGGGAAGAGCAGTGTGGTTTCAGAAGTGGTAGAGGATGTGTGGGTCAGGTGTTTGCTTTGAAGAATGTATGTGAGAAATACTTAGAAAAGCAAATGGATTTGTATATATATATATATATATATATATATATATATATATATATATATATATATATATATATATATATATATGTAGCCACAATGGGATGGCCTTCATTAGTGCCTCTGTTGCCCGTACTGTCTCAGTTAAGATAAAAAAATCTCTCTCTCTCTCTCTCTCTCTCTCTCTCTCTCTCTCTCTCTCTCTCTCTCTCTCTCTCTCTCTCTCTCTCTCTCTCTCTCTCTCTCTCTCTCTCTCTCTCCTTCACAGTTTTCCCGTCCGTCTGTGTCACCCACCTGGTCCCCCACACCCTCCTCTTGTCGTAAATCCTCTCCTCCTCACCTCCATGGCTTCCACTAGCACCCTTCCCACCCACACCCCCACATCAGTCACAACCCTTCCTCGCTAACTGTAGTAATTCTTATAATCAATTTTACTTCCCCTTTACCGTCCAGGGGAAGACCGTGTCATTGTCAGCGTCCAGTTACCTCACACACACACACACACACACACACACACACACACACACACACACACACACACACACACACACACACACACAGCCACTCTTCCATGACACCATTTCTGCTCCCATGACTTCATGTACGCTACCATTACTTTATGCTCGCGTCCATGACACCATGCCTGCTCCCATGACCTCGTATGAAATTTCCATGACTTTATTTACGCTTCCATGACACTATGCCCGCGTCCTTAGCCTCACATACGCTTCCGTGACCCCATAAACACTACCATGACCCCATACACGCTTCCGTGACCCCATAAACACTACCATGACCCCATACACGCTTCCATGACCCCATACACACCACCAGAACTACATGCTTTTGTGGTATCATACACGTGTCCTCCTTCCTCGTCAACACTTCTTACCCTATAGTTCTGCAACCCCCCCCCCCCCCCCCCCCACTCGCTCACGCACCGAAACCACAGCTCCCTCTCCACCACATCCAGGCGCCACAGAACTTTTTCATGTTTTACCCCGGGCGTTCCACGTGCTCTGGTTCTATCCATTGACTTCACGTCGACCCCAAGTATACCACATCGTTACAATTCATTCTTTACCTTGCACGCCTTTCACCCTCCTGCAAGTTCAGGCCCCGATCGCTGGAAATCTTCTTCACTTCATCTTTCCACCTCCAGTTTGGTCTCCCGCTTCTTCTTCTTCTTCTCTCTCTCTCTCTCTCTCTCTCTCTCTCTCTCTCTCTCTCTCTCTCTCTCTCTCTCTCTCTCTCTCTCTCTCTCTCTCTCTCTCTCTCTCTCTCTCCCCTCTCTCTCTCTCCCCCTCTCTCTCCCCCCCTCTCTCTCTCCCTCTCTCTCTCCCCCTCTCTCTCTCCCCCGTCTCTCTCCCCCCCCGTCTCTCTCCCCCTCTCTCACTCCCCCCCTTTCTCTCTCCCCCCTCTCTCTCTCTCCCCCTCTCTCTTTCCCCCTCTCCCCCCCCCTCTCTCCCCCCTCTCTCCCCCCCCTCTCCCCCCCCCTCTCTCTCTCTCTCTCTCTCTCTCTCTCTCTCTCTCTCTCTCTCTCTCTCTCTCTCTCTCTCTCTCTCTCTCTCTCTCAGTAGCCAGCGACAGCTATCGCAAGCAAGCAATAGCTGGCACTTGCCAGAAATAGCTAACAGTCGCCAACAATAGTCAGATATAGCTAGCAATAGCCAATAATGGCTAGAAATAGCTGGTAATGGCGAACAATAGCTAACAGTAGCCAACATTTCATATTGATATCGATAAAACAAAACAAAACACCATTGCGTTTTAACCAATTATGATATTCAACATACACTTCTCTCAAGGCATGAATGGTATACTTCTATGAAGTCTGTGTGGGTTGTATGACCCTCAGAATATCGCCCAAATCAACAGCTCGACCAGCGAGTTGACGGCACGTCTTAAGGCATACAAAATGCCACGTACGTGGAGGGACTCACAGCGTCTGCGCGGTAACTCGTACTGTCGGAGAAGGTCCTTCCATTTCACAGCCACATGTAAACACTCTCGGTAACGTCATACATAAAGTGAATAGAAAAAAAGAAGAGAGGAGGAAGAGGAAAAAACAACTCTTTTCAGAGGTACAAAATATAAGACGTCATTAGGGATTCTGTTTATGTCTTTATGGTAGCGGGGTAAATCTTGCCTGCCTCGCCGCTGTAGTTGATTGGCTCCACTAAACCTGAGGTGGAAAGAATGAGTAAACCACCAAGAAGCTGACCACGCTCGTTCCTCCCAACATCACTCAGGACAGAGGTGAAGGCTGCCTCCCAACCTTCACTAACCCATCATTAGCCTTGGGATGGCGCTAGTGTTACCTGGAGATGCGT
Source organism: Panulirus ornatus (assembly GCF_036320965.1). Taxonomy (NCBI): domain Eukaryota; kingdom Metazoa; phylum Arthropoda; class Malacostraca; order Decapoda; family Palinuridae; genus Panulirus; species Panulirus ornatus. Next base: position 24,677,375 of record NC_092281.1, on the reverse strand, counting down.
AGAAGAAACAGGTGACGGAGAACCTGTACGCATGTGACGAGTTTACCTGAAGGAGGAAGGGTGCGGGTGTCGTGTCAGTGACCCATGAAGTCGCGTTTGGCCTGGCTAACACCCCTCCCTCTCGCTCGGTCACTTCCTTCCACACGCAGATGTGATCCACGCTGCTTCTAAACTCACCTCATGAACGGAGCAATGAGACTCACACTCAGGGAAACGCTTCTTTGCCCACGTTCTAAGTGCTTCTTTTGACGCCTTCACAGTGTCCATTTCCACCGTGGTTGATGGAGACTCCATTGATCGGAGACTATACACTAGTTTGCCAGCTGTTCAGAGAGAACTCATCAATGGTTCCATTCCTGGCCAGAGTGCTTTCGCTGCACATCTCTACACCGAGAAAGAGAAGTACCGTAAATATTTAAGACAGTAAAATTTCTAATATTAACTTGTCACTTTAGCATCCAGCTAAGTTTTCTTCCTACACGAAGAATAGAATTGATATATTTTGGTTTACTCGATCACTCGATGTGATACATGTGATGGAAACTGTCAGAATAGGTGAAATCATCGCAGAAACCTGGGAAGTAGACTAAATGGAAGGATAGAGACGCGGTACAGTGGTCTGGCTGAAAACCACTGGCAACCATCGTAGCTCACGTGGGTAGTGGATGCACAAACCCCTGCTGGCCCGCTGACACCACACATCAGTCAACAACGAGGTCAGCGTTGAGGATTTGACCAGTAACGAACCACCTGATTCGATGGTTTACGTTGACGTGGGTCATGTGGAGGAACGCTTGACTCTGTTGATTTACTTCGTGAGACTTGGATTGGAAAGAGAGAAATTATATGAGTTGATAGACTTACCCTTACACACTGTCTTCCCTCACCAGATTACAGGTAGAGCAGGAGATGAACACGATAGAGGAAACATACAAATGATTAGGGGTTCGTCAGGGGTGTTTGTGACTGTGTTGAAAGAACGGGGAACAAAATGACTAAACTAGGTGATTTTTGATTCTAAGGCAATCAGTTGGTATTTGATGGATGGAATGAAATTACTGGAGGGAATTAATAGGGTAAAATGCTTTTTTAAAACGATCAGGGAGTATTGCTTGCACTGGAACCAGCTGACAGAGAGAGACAGGGGATCAGCTCGTCTGTGTTGTGTTAGGCATTTTACACAGGCAACATCAGACGTTGTGAATGTTATATGGGAACCATCACTGTGTATCATGTGGTGGTGAGGTGAGATCATGAATGTTACTAAGGAGAATGTTCCTGCGTCTGGTGACCAAAAGGAATAGCAGAGGAAGGCAGCGCAGTTGAGGCAATCATAGACACATGAGTAGATATTTGAATAGCAAGAGTTTAATTACTAAAAAAAAATTGGGAAAGGATGATGGTATGTGTAGGTATTAAGTATTGTGTGGGTTACATCACTAACGTAAAAGATCACAGAAGATAATGTTAGAAATAAAGTGTTTGATAAATGTGTATAAGCGAAAAATGAGAGACATGGAGAAGGTGTAGAGTGTCCGCGAGTATGATAGCTTCTGGAAGGTAGATTTGAGCTACAAATGATATATTTCTTTCCCTTTTTTGTACTGTTTACCCCATCAACAACCAGTGTTGGCAGGGAATATTCTTTTAACTTTCAACTGGTTCTTGATAGAATCATGGAACACTTTTGGATTTTCCTTGAATTTTTTTTTTTTTTTTTGGTCGTTCCTCGCTCTTTCCCTTCCACTCTTTCTCTTCCACTCTTTCTCTCCTCACTCTTTCTCTCTTCACTCTTTCTCTCTTCACTCTCTCTCTCCTCACTCTTTCTCTCCTCACTCTTTCTCTCCCACTCTTTCTCTCCTCACTCTTTCTCTCCCACTCTTTTTCTCCTCACTCTTTTTCTCCTCACTCTTTCTCTCCTCACTCTTTCTCTCTTCTCTCGAAGATTAGGAAGGGGGATGGAGACAAAGAGTGAGGAACAATTGTTAATAAGACGAGAGATAATCAGAAAATATTCATGATTTCCATCGGGGACCATTTGAGAGTTAAACGATTTCTGTGAATATGAGCTGATTGAGGGGTTAGTATTAAAGAAAATGGTGGAAATATTTAAAGTAAGAAAACGAGATTTTTCACCCACAACCTTCGTGTACACAATTACCTCTTTCTTTCCCCCACCTATACAATTTCCTCTACCCCCCCACCCCTACAACCCCCACACACACACATGCACCAAAAAAGAAATCTTAACTTCACTATTTCTCGATCACTGAAGATACTTTTTTTTTTTTTCCCAAGCCCTATGAATTATCATAATGCTCATCTCATCCAAGCGGTAAACACACACACACACACACACACACACACACACACACACACACACACAGTACCCAGCATCCCACCCTGATGATAACGGTGGTAGACTAAAGTGACCTGTGTCATCACAGGGAATACTCTACTTCGTTGCATTAAGTGGCTTACGATTAAAAAAAAAAGAGACATTATCCCATCTTCATGGCCATGCTGGGAACGCTTGTAGTTCCGCAGTCAAACGCGGGAAATGAGAGGGAGTTATCACTGGGATATGAGTTATTAAAGGATTTGTTATGCTGTTAATACGATAGATCTTGCATCGACCGAGAAGAGGTAGCAGGACAGAGACTGGCAGAGGAAGCCTTCGCCAGGAGCAGCAGTAGCAGAAGTCTCATACCTTCGTCAGATCATAGAAGCCGACATAGGAACACTCGCCATTTTGCACCAGCAGTAGCAGCCCCACAGCGTCTTCAGTACAGAGGTTAAGAGAGGAACCCTTGGCTGTAGGAACAGTCTGACACCTTCGTCAGTAGAGTGGCTGAGGGTGAAGACCACCTGAGCCACCACACCCTCACAACAACAAGTGTCCCAAGGAATGTCCCCTACTTCGTGCTGTGGAAACTCTGATGCGAATGTGTGGACGAAGCTGAAGACGACGACAACGAGGTGGAAGAGGAGGAGGAAGACTCGTCGCCATTACTCGTGTACTCAACTGTATGAATAAGACTGTTATCACACCTTTACCTCCCCATGAATAATTGTTACTCATACAAGGTCTTACCCACGAATGATCTCACACCCATGCAGAGTGTCACCCAAGGAAGGTATCTGTTACCTAAGCATAATGTTACCCATTGTAATTGTTACCCCTTGCAAAGCATCTCCCGATTCTGCGACAGACATGCGATCTCTATATGCGTACTCCACCCTGAAGTACTTTCCCCAAGATCTTTATTCCTTTTCATCCATCTATATCTACAGAGGTTCATCGTAACCTCCATAGGTGTCCTCGTTGCCTTCTGAATCCTTGATGGTCTCATTCCACATCTTACCACCTCTGAAATAATCAACGAGATGTGGGGAGGTGGCTTTCTACTGCGTGAGGGGCTCTGCTAGAAAGACAACATCCCTCACATGAATAAATATGAATAAGATACACATACATTTGTCCTCTACAGTCTTTCATCATTTAGAATGGTGGTTGATAATTTACATATTAATAAGATCTGGTGAAGAGTAAATATTTGCTCTTCCGCTGACGAGAAAAAAAAAAGAAAAGAAAAACGTTGTCAGAAAACGTTACGTTGCACTGGTACATTCAACGTTTCCCAGTCCCTTGTTGCGGTCTCCCAGAAAACATTTACCTCACTTGAAAATTTATGCCACAGTCGCACCCTCCGGAGGGGGTCACGAACCTCACATTTAATCAGCTTACGGAGGGAGAACTTCCTGGGAAATACTCAAGAGTGGGAGATGGAATTTTTTTTTTTTCCCCCAGTAAACACAGGACATTACATAGCATATTCCCCTATGAGAAAAAGTCTCCTGAAAAAAGTTTTCCATATCCTTTTCCATGAAGTTTTCTGATTATTCTTGAAGTCGACTCCTTCACAGTCAGGTATAGGAAAAAAAGAATATATATATATATATATATATATATATATATATATATATATATATATATATACACACACACGGATTTTTTGGGAGTTTTTTAAGATCTTTTTAATGGCTCTGTTGGAAGTCACGTATGAACAAAAATACTGTGTCTGGAAAAGCATCTGTCTGTTTATGCTCGTATCATCGTAGTGGGAAGGCCACCACCAGGTGTCAAACCAGTGCGATGAGCAAGAGAGGAGGAGGAGGAGAGTAGCTAGGAGTGTGAGGAGGAGGGAATCCATGTATGAGTGACCCATTGGCCTTGAGAACTGTTGCTGGAGAGTTTCAGCCATGAGGAAGGGATCCCCCCAGATGTAACTGGCGGTCACCCATGCATGATGCTGGAGGAACCCCGAGGCCTATACACCTGCTTGATGGAGACGATTCATGTGTGATGTTGGGAATAACCAGACTCATACAGCTACTGTTGTTGGAGAAGATCCATGCATGATGATGGAGACCGCCATGTCTATACAGCTTTTGCTGGAAGGTGGAGGGGAGAACGCTTGTAAGTTGGTTGTGACCTCCAGGCTTACTATAGACCTGTTGATGGAGGGAGGAACTGACGCGTAATGAATCGTATGCTCACTCTGCCTCCTAGACCAAGCTGGTGTGTATAGCAACCTGGTGAGGATAGTGCTATACTCTCTCTCTGTTGTCATGGTAGAGTCTGAGAAATTAACGTATGTAGACACATACCACACACAGGCCTGTCTTATACAAGGTATACACTTGAATACACGTATGTATGAATGTGTAATGGTAAATACAGCAGTGGATGTCTCTCTGTGAAGATTACACACACACACACACACACACACACACACACACACACACACACGCACCCACGCACGCACACAAACGTTATTGAATAAAGATTGTCAAAAAAACAGAGCACAACCCCCTTTAAAAAGGCTTCCCAAATTTTACATTTGTCAGATGGAGTGTTGATAAACCTCACCTTGCAAGGTCATATGTTTGACCTCTCCAGCACGACATTACGACCCTTAAGGACGACGCAAAGACCCTCGAGCATTTAAGTTACGACCCTTGAGCTCTCTGTGGTATGACCCTTAGACTCTGTGGTACAACCCTTGAGTTCTGTGGTACGACCCTTGACCTCTTTGGTACGACCCTTGAGTTCTGTGGTACGACCCTTGACCTCTTTGGTACGACCCTTGAGCT
>NC_092281.1:24574718-24667218 GCF_036320965.1 Panulirus ornatus | reverse complement strand
ATAGTGAAGAGTACCAAGCGGACCGTGGTTTAGTGAGGCAGACTGAGAGGACGTCAGAGCAAAGGAACGACAACAGGATTATCTGAGTTGTATCATAGAGAGAGAGAGAGAGAGAGAGAGAGAGAGAGAGAGAGAGAGAGAGAGAGTATGGGTAGAAATGCCAGGCGATGGCTTGTGAAAGACATGCGAAAGGAACCAAGGAATGAATCCTGGGAAGACGTTAGTGCCATTGGGAAAGCAGTAAGGAAGGTCTGAAGAGGAAAGGAAAAAACCCACAGCCAACCAACAATGACCCGTCCAGCCTGTTATTATACAGTGCTAATGACGGGAGTTCAAGTTTTACCAGTGTGCTGGAAGATGCAGGAGATGTAGTGGATTTGTGTGATCTCACCCAACCTCCCCCACCTTCGGAGCCAAGACAGAGCCACAAGGAAGATCCGACATTAGCTGAAGGGACGGAGCGAGACTTTACCTAAATGTGATGTCCAGGGGCGCCACAAAGGGGGGGAGGGGGGATGGTCTATATCCATAAATCCACAAATCGACTCGAGTATACGAGGGGGAGTTGTGGGGTGGGGTGGGGGTAGTATTCAAAAAAGAAAAAGACTGAGTTCGTAAAAGCATTAAGGGAATTGAGAACGAAGTTGACACACAGAATAGTGTCAACGAAGAGGAGGCAACAAGACGTCCCCGGTGGAATGGCACAAATTGATTATAGATCCAGCGTGGGAGACGGGAAGCCAATGTGACTATAGCAAATACAAGAGACGTATCATTACTTAACGTAGTGGGCAGAGTGTTTGCTAGGGTCATTGAGAAGCGGGTCGGGGGCTCCGTCTCGAGGGTTAGCTCAGTGGGTCGAGGTTCTCAGATAAAACAAAAGCTGTACTCCCACTGTAACTCACAGTGAGACAGCTTGTAAGAGGATCACTTGGATATGAGAAACATCTAAATCCATAATTCATGAACGAAGAATGAGAACTGTTAGGGTTATCTGTCCTTGGATGTACACACACACACACACACACACACACACACACACACACACACACGGGAATGTCGTAACGTTTCAAGTGTCACTTGTTGCTGACAAATATGTCGACGAATCCGTGGAGGAGAAGCGTGAGGTGGGGCAATGCTTGCAGGATTATTAACTATATAAAAGAGGTGTTTCAGAAAGCTTGTAACAGTACATGAATATCTGGACAATAGAGCTGGTCACAGCGCCGCAAAAGGTGGCTCAGTAGTTTAGTTCTGGGATGAAAGAAGAGACAAACGTACAGTTGTTGAACCCAGTGTGTGGCTCAGCTGGGCGTTTGATGGTTTAGTAGCTCAAGTTTAGGCTGAAAAATGTGCCTCCATAACGGTATAATTGATTCCTTTATTGGCTCATGACCTGATGCTAAGGTGTCGTTTTCTCCCTCCGAGTTAACGTCGGGGGCAGGGTTTGGGGGGGTGGGGGCAAGAGCGGACATACAGTATGTACAGACATGACCGTCAGCAACCACAGCCTCTCCGGCGGGGTTGCCACCAGACGTGAGGTGAGTGGGTGATGGTGAGAGGGGCAGGTGTTATCCTGGGGCTGGACTGTGATCCTGTACTGGTGCAGCTGGAGGCACGTCACTTCCCGGTAGTCTTGCTGGTGGGAGTGAGGGAGGCAGGGCTGGTTGTGGACGAAGTGCTTGTGAAAAACTCTCCGGAGGAGCCCAGCACGTGGGGACGTGTGGGTCAAGACGGTTGTGGTACGGAGGCGAGCTGACTGCAGATTCTTGTGGCATATAGAGTGAGGGCAGCTGAGGGTCGCAGATGGCTACTCTGCCTGCGTGAATTAAGTCATTGGAAAACCGCTTTCAGGGTGTAGATTTTATGTATGATCCTCGCTCGACATATGTGTCTTTGATTATAATATTCTTGATTACTGACGTATCATTTTTGATTGTTATATTTTGTATGAATATATAGTGTATATATCTCTCTTGGATTCTTGATACCTTCTAGGCACTTTGTTTTCTTACATATCAGAGTTACAGACCCACTTCGAAGACCTGTAGACTGGCCATTGGTCAGTAACATCAGACGTCAGTTCCTGTTGCTTGTGGTGAGGTAGTGTTGTGTGCAGTAGGTCTCTCCTTACCACTGGGGAACACAAATCTCTGTGCACATGATGAGTATGACCATCTATATGCAGTGCACTTCTAGATATGGTCACCATTTATGTGGAACAGGGAGAGAGGTTTACACTGGTGTTGCCTCGTCTCTTAGCCTTATAGATATACAATGTCTTTATCTTGTGTATACAGACACATACACACACACCCCAGACTACACCAGAGACCACTTATCCATCGACCATCCTACCACAGGGTAGTATGAGCAGCTGGGTTGGCTGCGAACTGGCCGCTGTTCTGTTAGGATCACGAACCTGGGCCCCGTAGATCGTTGGATCATAGCGCCACCCATTGCCCACTACGGAGGTTCGTGCGCTATGGCTTAAGTACACGATTACATATATAACAGTCGTCTCACACTGTGTACAGTGGTTGGTATACACTTCTGTGTACTGAAGTCTGTGTTCAATATCAAATAACGTACAAATCAGGTCTTCACAATTGTTCTTTCTTACATTTCTTATGTGCACTATAGCCAGTGTTCTCCATTACACGTACATAACATACTGAGTTTGTTACTCTGTGCACTCTGGTCTATGTGCACTTGCGAAATGTATCTGATGTACACTATTCAGTGTACTACCGACTGTACACTGCTAATTGCCTTGCTTTCGTGTGATTGGGAAGAGACAGACAAATGATTAAGGATTTGATACGCCTCTGTAACAGCTCGTTAACGCATGAACCCACTACAAGGGTTTCTCCCGTAATTGCTCGTATGTCACACAGTTTACGCCTTTTGCAGTTCTTGTGCCTCGCAGGTATTATCATCTGTGTCTGTACATGAGGCTCAGTAATTCTGTTATGAGGCTCAATAATTCACTTTTGATGCTTATCACTTTTTCTCGTAGTTACTCCATGTTTCTGTCGAGTTTCCCATCATCCCACTCTTCGTTCTTCGCAGTCTCGTTTTCTACCAACAAATACGGTTTGGTTCGTCATTTCCATCATTAAGTCTCGCCCTACGTGTGATATCACTCATGTTCCTCTCATTTCCTCACGATCGATGCTTTAGCAACTCTCCTACCACTACACTTCCATAACACTTCGTCTAATGGTGTCACACTAGAAGTTTGAGGTCAGGAAACCCATCCCAACTTCTCCAAATGATGCACATTACAGAGACATACAGATCTGTCTAGAGATATAGGGAAACTGTGAGGGATTTTTGTGAAGTGGATGGGCAGAAATGGGGTTTTAGAGGCGTTAAAGTTAACCAGTTATCATGTACCCCATTGCGATTTCCTGTGCATATCTGAGTTTATAGAGGACATTGTGTCGAGATGAGAGGCAGATTGAGTGAAAGAGGAAGGAGCAGAGATGAAGGAAGTGGAGGATTGCAGAGTTGAGTCGTCAACATATGATTGTATCTGATTATATGTTAAGGAATGTAAATCGTTTATAAAGAAAGAGGATAGGAGACAGGAAAGAACCCTGAGGCACTTCGCTGTTCATAGGGAAATGATCCAGCAGCAGCCACGGAGAGGAAGATAGATACGATGGAGGTAAGCCAAATGAAGGGAGGTAGTAGATGAGACCTTGGAGGCTTCACTTTACTTAAGCTATCATCAGCTGCTTCATTGGGTTCTTCAAAGAGTTTATGACCAGACATAAGTAAGACAGGAAAGGTTATCACCAGTGGCTGATAATCAGAGAAAACACTGGTTGATTTAGGGTGACAAGGATGAGTTCAGGAATCTCTTACGTTTGGTGAAGGATTCTTTATATCCTGTAACTTAAGACCATAAACTAGATTTACTTAAAAGACGATTCTATTTTTTTTCTTTGTTTTACGTTAACTAAGGAAAATTATATATTATCTAGATGTGATGGTAGACCTACCTTGCCACTTTACTCATATATTGTCCTGTGTGTAGGCAGACCCGTAAATATACTTTAGAAACCATTAATTGATATATATATATATATATATATATATATATATATATATATATATATATATATATATATATATATATATATATATATATATATATATATATATATGAACCTTTAGTAGAGCAGAGTCATCGCAGTCAGTGTTATAGTAGAATCCCCTTGAATACGTCAGCCTGTGATAGAAAACAAGTATTGTCATGGTAGACTTAAAGAATATGAAGGTAAACTTTACCTAGAAATGTTCGTAGTTCTCATAACAACAGGTTTCTCCGTCATTTTGTTTCCTAACTCATGTTTGGGAATGAGAGGAGGGAACTTCACGCTTTTGTACATAGAACATGTAATTGAAATTAGTAAATAGATTAGTAAAACAATAAATAAAAGGGTCTCTCGTGAATTTACAGTTATTGAGTCTTGCTGGAAAAATAATTGAAGTCCATTTGAAGGAAGGAACAGATGCACCAATATCTCCTTAACCAATTGTGTCCTACAGAGCCTAAGCTCTGTGGACTATCATAGACATCTATTGATTCATAGCCAATGGAGCACCATGGTTAAGCCTCAGGATCTATTACCCTCGTAGGTTTCTTCTGTTTCCCCCAGCTATCTCTTGCTCACCAGACTCCCATGATCTCTTGCTCACCAGACTCCCATGAACCCTTCAGCTCATCACGAACACCTCCTCTCAAATTCTCCAGACTCTTAGAATTCGTCCCCTCTGGTCAACACCAGGCGTGAAAAGATGTTCATAGCTTTGTTTCGAGTCCCTCCCCTTCCCCATCCTGGGAGCAGAACTCACCGTGGACAGACCCCACTCATGATGAATTGCTCACAGTTTCCATCACTGACCATTGAATCATTCATCATGACTACCATCATCATACCTTATGATTATCACAAGTATTACCACGGTCCCGTGGCATGTTCATATTAGTCATTTCCACTCATCATCATCATCATCATCATCATCATCATCATCATCACCACAGCTAACACTCAGCATGATGACCACCACAGCTAACACTCAGCATGATGATCACCACAGCTAACACTCAGCATGATGACCACCACAGCTAACACTCAGCATGATGACCACCACAGCTAACACTCAGCATGATGACCACCACAGCTAACACTCAGCATGATGATCACCACAGCTAACACTCAGCATGATGATCACCACAGCTAACACTCAGCATGATGATCACCACAGCTAACACTCAGCATGATGATCACCACAGCTAACACTCAGCATGATGATCACCACAGCTAACACTCAGCATGATGACCACCACAGCTAACACTCAGCATGATGATCACCACAGCTAACACTCAGCATGATGACCACCACAGCTAACACTCAGCATGATGATCACCACAGCTAACACTCAGCATGATGACCACCACAGCTAACACTCAGCATGATGATCACCACAGCTAACACTCAGCATGATGATCACCACAGCTAACACTCAGCATGATGATCACCACAGCTAACACTCAGCATGATGATCACCACAGCTAACACTCAGCATGATGACCACCACAGCTAACACTCAGCATGATGATCACCACAGCTAACACTCAGCATGATGATCACCACAGCTAACACTCAGCATGATGATCACCACAGCTAACACTCAGCATGATGATCACCACAGCTAACACTCAGCATGATGACCACCACAGCTAACACTCAGCATGATGATCACCACAGCTAACACTCAGCATGATGATCACCACAGCTAACACTCAGCATGATGACCACCACAGCTAACACTCAGCATGATGACCACCACAGCTAACACTCAGCATGATGATCACCACAGCTAACACTCAGCATGATGATCATCACAGCTAACACTCAGCATGATGATCACCACAGCTAACACTCAGCATGATGACCACCACAGCTAACACTCAGCATGATGATCACCACAGCTAACACTCAGCATGATGATCACCACAGCTAACACTCAGCATGATGACCACCACAGCTAACACTCAGCATGATGATCACCACAGCTAACACTCAGCATGATGACCACCACAGCTAACACTCAGCATGATGATCACCACAGCTAACACTCAGCATGATGATCATTCATCATGTGTATCATCATGTCAGGACGCTACTTTACCATCACATTCTTCACGATCACTGTCATCTCATTACTCATCAGTGATCATCAAAATTCATCACCATCTTTACCTTCACCTTACATCATCACACTTAATCACTATACTTCACCATGATCATTACACTTCATCTCTGTACTTCACCATGATCATCACACTTCATCACTATACTTCACTATAATCATCACACTTCATCACTATACTTCACCATGATCATCACACTTCATCACCATACTTCACCATGATCATCACACTTCATCACTATACTTCACCGTGATCATCACACTTCATCACCATACTTCACCATGATCATCACACTTCATCACTATACTTCACCATGATCATCACACTTCATCACTATACTTCACCTTACATCATCACACTTAATCACTATACTTCACCATGATCATCACACTTCATCACTATACTTCACCATGATCATCACACTTCACTATACTTCACCTTACATCATCACACTTCATCACTATACTTCACCTTACATCATCACACTTAATCACCATACTTCACCATGATCATCACACTTCATCACTATACTTCACCATGATCATCACACTTCATCACTATACTTCACTATAATCATCACACTTCATCACTATACTTCACTGTGATCATCACACTTCATCACCATACTTCACCGTGATCATCACACTTCATCACCATACTTCACCATGATCATCACACTTCATCACTATACTTCACCGTGATCATCACACTTCATCACTATACTTCACCATGATCATCACACTTCATCGCTATACTTCACCATGATCATCACACTTCATCACTATACTTCACCATGATCATCACACTTCATCACTATACTTCACCATGATCATCACACTTCATCACTATACTTCACCATGATCATCACACTTCATCACTATACTTCACCATGATCATCACACTTCATCACTATACTTCACCTTACATCATCACACTTAATCACTATACTTCACCATGATCATCACACTTCATCACTATACTTCACCTTACATCATCACACTTCATCACTATACTTCACCATGATCATCACACTTCATCACTATACTTCACCTTACATCATCACACTTCATCACAATACTTCACCATGATCATCACACTTCATCTCTATACTTCACCATGATCATCACACTTCATCACTATACTTCACCATGATCATCACACTTCATCACTATACTTCACCATGATCATCACACTTCATCACTATACTTCACCATGATCATCATTCTTCATCACAATACTTCACCATGATCATCACACTTCATCACTATACTTCACCATGATCATCACACTTCATCACAATACTTCACCATGATCATCACACTTCATCTCTATACTTCACCATGATCATCACACTTCATCACTATACTTCACCGTGATCATCACACTTCACTATATTTACTTCCAACTTAACGTCATCATTGCGCTTCATCACCATGTTTTGTTCCACCTTACGTCATCATTACACCTCGTCACCACACTTCACCGTGATCATCACACTTCATCTCTCCTTCCACCAGACGTCATCATGACGCACCGTCACCATACCCCAGCATCACCGTATTGTCCAGCCGTTGTCAGTACACAGTGAACACCATGCGATCATGTGGAATAGTGATCAGCCAGACGCGGGTTCCACCCTTGGCAGACACGTGCTAATTCATGGTCAGCAACGCGAACCACTACAGCACATATGTGTGTGTGTGTGTGTGTGTGTGTGTGCGTGTGTGTGTGTGAAAGCAGGAAATAAAGGCTTTTTAAAAAATCACATGCATTTCTATAGCTTAAGAGAAAATGAAAAAAATACATATGAATTAATTTACAAAGTAGTAAACATGTAATGCATGTACACACATACCCTATTTAAATACCAGTTTACAGGAGGAAAATAATGCTATGAGAGCAGCTGTAGACTGCGAATTCGCTAACATTCCCAGACATGCAATAATACCATAACACAGGCTCACCATCACCCCACAACCATAAATACATCATAAACTCTACATAATCTCCCCAGAGATCACCCCCCTCTTCGCTCCCACCTCACCCCGAGCATCTCGCTCATCCTCGCCTCCTGGTGTTCACGGGTCACACGAGCGACGTTATCAGGGGTGGTGGGTCACAGAGTGAGGAGGGGGAGTGGTGGTATGGAGGGAGGAGGGAGATGAGTTCCAGGAAGGATGCTGTGGTGGGAGGAATAAAGAGAGAGAGAGGAAGGGAGTGTTGATGGTGGTGGCCCACCACAACGTAACCTTCTGTAATGACAGCGTCTGTTACAGGCAGGTCTCCTTAACAGACCTCCTTTGTTTGACAGCATGGTTTATAGTAGTAGTGGTAGTAGTAGTAGTAGTAATAATAGTAACAGTAGTAGTAGCAGTAGTAATAGTAGTAGTAGTGGTCGTAGTAGTAATACTGATAATAGTAGTAGAGTAGAAGTAGTAGTAGTAGTAATGTTAATAGTAACAGTAGTAGTAGTAGTAATGGTCGTAGTATTAATGATAATAATAATAATAGTAGAAGTAATAGTAGTAATAATAGTAGTAACAGTAGTAGTCGTAGTAGTAGTAGTAGTAATAGTAGTAGTAGTAGTAGTAGTAGTAGTAGTCGTAGTAGTAGTATAGCAGTAGTAGTAGTACTGGTCGTAGTAGTAGTAGTAGAATTAGTTGTTGTACTAGCTAGGAGTATTAGTAATAGTAGTAATGATAGTAAATGTAGTCGTAGCAATAGTCTGTAATTCTAGAGATGACCGTGATAGATGGGAGAGTATCTATTGTCCTTCCATCTATATATATCCCCGACATCTTCATCATAACAGTGCTTGTTGTTACAAGCAAGACCCACCAGGATGTGATGTAGCAGTGTATAAAGGGGAAGGTCTACTGCGGCTGGTTCTTATATACACATGTCTTGTCAGGGGGTCAATATATGTATGACAAGAACGTTCACACACACACACACACACACACACACACACACACACACACACACACACACACACAAACCAACACGCAAGCACGCTTGGAAATGCTTGCACGCACGCATAAACATATACTCGCGCTCACCAGCAAGTATATAAACCTTCAGATATATATATATATATATATATATATATATATATATATATATATATATATATATATATATATATATATATATATATTTTCACACCCACACACACACACACACACACTCTCTCTCTCTCTCTCTCATTCTGACACCCGACATAGGTGTCAGTGTGAGGTAACAAGTGACCCAGTGTGTGTGTCGTTCAGCCAGACATTCCCATGTGCAGTTTCATGATACTTTTGAATGTCACTTACCTGCCAGAGTTCACCACGTACTGGTCATTTATCTCAATAACTGGTTATTATTATTATCATTATATTATTATTATTATTATTATTATTATTATTATTATTATTATTATTATTATTATTATACCGTAGTTGTCTGTGGGACCTGATTGCTGGTATGGACGTCTGTCAATAACATCTCGCGTTTGCCACATGACACACCGAGTCGTGCTGTGTCAACCAGCCGGACTTTGCTTCTCTGACACTGAGAGCCGGGCCCTTGGCTGAGGTCAGACAGGATACCGAAGGATTCCTTAGAGCCAACCTCACTCCCTGTGTCAACGTAGGATAAGAGTGTTGTGTAGACGTGGACATGCTCAACTGACAGGGGCTCTGTGAGCGGAAGAGTTTGGACTGTGAAATGATCTGTGGGGGAAAATGATTCTGATTTGTGTTCCATTTGTATCTCGGGGGATATGGACTTTATATGTACATATTTATATACGCCGTTTCCCTGCGTTACGAGGTAGCGCCAGGAACAGACTAAGAAATGCCTTATTCGCTGGATTTCTTTCTGTTCATTAGAAGAAAAGTTTTTTACATATTCTTCTTAAGAGACTTGTGCACCATATGTGCACGTGAGCATTCCATGTGAGGGTTCAACCCCTTTCTCATCTGACCCTCTGTTTACCATATGACCTTATACATTTCACTCGCTCATCTTGGCTCTGTGCATCAACCCCTCGTTCACTGGTACGTGTGTGTGGCTGCAGATGGTGAAGTGGTTTAGATGCGAGGTTTTACATATCGCTCCACTATATGGGCTTGATATCGTGCGATATCTTTATGTGATATGATCTGTTACAATGTCATATCCCGACTCATTATGCCCAATGAGCAGTAATTTTTGATGTTTACGCCTCGTATTAACCCCGTCCAGGAGAACGAATATCACGTATTTCATTTTCCTAATGTTCTCCTCTTCTGTTCTTCTGTTTATAAACTCTACCGTGAACATCGTTCTTTGGAATTCGCAAACATTGTGTGACGTCAGCGTCACGATGAACAAGAAGCATCGAACCCTCGTAAAAACAACGAATGACGTATGTTTATACTTGGCCACCTGGACAATATCAGGGGCGATATCCATCACATTATTAAGAATGTTCACTGTTCAGTTTCAGATAATCAAATTCTCTTGAGAAAGGGACCCTGTCCCCTGTGAGGTACTAGCATGTTCATCCCCCATTGATGTAACTACACGTCAATAAATAATAGTCATGGTTTAAGGATCTAGACTGAATTTGAAAAGGCTCCCACGAGTATATCTGTGTCAGCCCCTCTTTGCTTTGCCCTTTGTATGAATGGACGTAGCACGAGGAGTAAAAAAGATATTACAGGGTACCTTAAGATATTATCTCGTGTTGATGAAAATTACGACTGCTTCTGGGTGGATTGGGTTAGGGCTGAAGGAGCCAGGGCCCTGTAGGGCTACATGACGCAGGGAAGGAGTGAAGGGACATGAGTAGGGCTGTTGGACCGGGGTGAGGGCTGGAGAGGTCCGGAAGAGAGCTGGAGGGCCTGGCGCAGGAGACGCGAGCCTCTACATCCTTGCGTAAGGTCCCTCACCACCTGCAGGCATTTCCCGCCGCTACCTGGCACGACCCACACACCACACGACCTGACCCCCACCCATGGTTCTGGTGGCAGAGGGTATAAAGGCAGGTCGGGGCCAGACAACCTGCACGACACAACACCAACCCATCCTCGTGCAGACGGGCATAAGTCTTTCTCCCTGTACGTCCTGCTGCAGCCTGTGAGTCTCCCTCCCTGTGTGACCTGCAGCCTGTGAGTCTCCCTCCCTGTGTGACCTGCAGCCTGCGAGTCTCCCTCCCTGTGTGACCTGCAGCCTGCGAGTCTCCCTCCCTGTGTGACCTGCAGCCTGCGAGCCTCCCTCCCTGTGTGACCTGCAGCCTGTGAGTCTCCCTCCCTGTTTGACCTGCAGCCTGTGAGTCTTCCTCCCTGTTTGACCTACAGCCTGTGAGTCTTCCTCCCTGTTTGACTTGCAGCCTGTGAGTCTTCCTCCCTGTTTGACCTGCAGCCTGTGAGTCTTCCTCCCTGTTTGACCTACAGCCTGTGAGTCTTCCTCCCTGTTTGACCTACAGCCTGTGAGTCTTCCTCCCTGTTTGACCTGCAGCCTGCGAGTCTCCCTCCCTGTGTGACCTGCAGCCTGCGAGTCTCCCTCTCTGTGTGACCTGCAGCCTGCAAGTCTCCCTCCCTATGTGACCTGCAGCCTGCGAGTCTCCCTCCCTGTGTGACCTGCAGCTTGTGAGTCTCTCTCCTTGTGTGACCTGCAGCTTGTGAATCTCCCTCCCTGATAACCTGCAGGCTGGACACCTCCCTCCATGTATGGCCTGCAGACTGAATATCCATGATCGTAGGAACCAAGCCTCATCATTTGAGATGTTTCCCGTTGTATACTATTCTTACTTGCAGTCCACACGGTCAACTTCGTATCTTCTATCGTAAAACAATCATTCCCAGTAATGTAGTGTGTTTGTACTATCGTAATATAGTTCATAACTGTGTTGTGATATAGGCAGTGTTCGATAACATTTTCGCTACGCACTCGAAAGCAAAACAATGAGTATTGAGGGAATGTTATGTTGTGGAATATGAAGACGAAATTATATGACGTTTTGGAAGATGTCGGTACTGTTCGAGACGTAGCGGGAGAGAGAGAGAGAGAGAGATAGAGAGAGAGAGAGAGAGAGAGAGAGAGAGAGAGAGAGAGAGAGAGAGAGAGAGAGAGAGAGAGAGAGAGAGAGAGAATATATGTGACAGTAATCTCGCCGATGAAAATGCTCTTCAATACAGAGCTCCTCAAATGTTGCTGATTTCCAGTAATCATCATCAGCTCACGTCATGATGACGTACCTCTGGGAGGCTGTATCTGGGACGTTAGGACAAACTCATAGGTTTCCGTACGGCTGGATGTTGTATTTTTGGATGAAGCTCAGCTCAAAAGCTTCTCAGAAGAGAAGTGGGAATATGGGGGACACTGGAAATCCCAAATGCAGGATGTATGGTACTGGTAGAACGCGTGACGTCTTCAAAGACCCGGGGATGATGTTAGACAGTGCTATAGTACTAGATTACGTCTGGCCGTAGGTTAGGTGAACGTAGGGTCCTGTGAGCAAATTGCCGTCTTTGGGATGAAATCAGGAAGTTATATACACGAACTCTGGGTTTGGGAAGCGAATTTAGTCGTATGAGAGAGTCTTGGGGCTGGGAAACGTAATCAGCATAGTCCAATGAAAGGACTTAGGCTATTAGACATTATATCAATTAATCATATGGGTTAGCTCATGGTATGGGAGATAATATCAAGCAGTACAATGAGTGAACAAGATGGGAGATCTGGATATTATAGGTAAGTTTACCCTTTCCATTCTCATCTCATCCTCATTTTCTTGTCTAAGAAAACGTAATTTTATTATGGTATACTCAAAGAGAAAATCAAAATTTGAATCATTTCTACCACCGTATTACATTTCAGCTCATGAATTTTTGATATTCTAAGAATTTCTTCCATTTATCATTAATCTTATCTTTATTTTTCTTAAGTATCTTGAAACTTTATATCCATTCAAAGTTATGTATTGCCTGATTCTGGGGTTAGAGGCAATAGCTGTTCATACCCAAGTTGAAAATACGTATATACATACATACATACATACATACATACATACATACATACATACATACATACTACATGCATACATATATGCATACATCATACATACATCATATATACATACGTCGTGCGTTTAACTTGCACGAATAACGTTTAGCTGATGTTGCTTACGTAATCTAGCAATATAAATTTTAATACATTATAAAAATGTTGATGACTGTATTTACTCAAGAAATGTCGTTAATCATTGTTGCTGGCAAGGCTCCGACACGCTACTGAATCGCAAGGTCACAACGTCACAGCTAGCGGTGTTCTCACTAGCAGTGTGAAACGTATCTCAATACCATAATAGTAAGGTGAAACACTGGCAGGGGGACTGAGTACTGCTCCAGTTTTATTAATTAATTAATTAATCACACCATTGATGTAACCGGTATTAAGTAACTTGGTTTTTAACGGGGTTACTGCAAGAACGTGTAGATGTTCCCTGGACCCATGACCGGGGCGTTCTACGATGGATTTCTGTCTCACAGGCCTTGTGTGTGTGTGTGTGTGTGTGTGTGTGTGTGTGTGTGTGTGTGTGTGTGTGTGTGTGTGTGTGTGTGTTTTTGTTTGTGTGTGTGTGTGTGTGTGTGTGTGTGTGTGTGTGTGTGTGTGTGTGTGTGTGTGTGTGTGTGTGTTTGTTTGTGTGTGTGTGTGTGTGTGTGTGTGTGTGTGTGTGTGTGTGTGTGTGTGTGTGTGTGTGTGTGTTTGTTTGTGTGTGTGTGTGTGTGTGTGTGTGTGTGTGTGTGTGTGTTTGTGTGTGTGTGTGTGTGTGTGTGTGTGTGTGTGTGTGTGTGTGTGTGTGTGTGTGTGTGTGTGTGTGTGTGTGTGCGTGTGTGTGTGGTGGGTCAGGGTAATGGTCAAGCTAAGATTGTCAGAACTCTTTAAGAGAAGACAGATAGACGGACATGTAATAGATATGCGAGTGGGTTGATATATTGCAAGATTAAAAGAAAGACAGTGAAGTATGTGTGTTGAGAGGCAATATAAACAAATGAAGTGGAAGCTTAAAAGACATTGCAATAGATATATCACTAAGAAAAGAAAAGAAATTAAGTAAGACACATGAAGATAAGTGAGAATAAGAAATATATAAATGTGATTTTTGGCAAGAATGACCTTCACTTTCACTGAAATTATATCCAAATGGAATCTAAAAGAGTAAACATTAAAGTAATTAAGGTAACACCTTGTAAACCTATTCTTCCATCCCTTGTTGTATATGTAAGACAAACTGAAGATATGCAGTGGAACAGCTTCAAACATAAGATATAAAATCAAGGGCGAGTGTGGGATGCAAAAAACCAAGGTGGTTAAAGGGCATTTCTTCTCACAGTTCTTCCCTGCCTCCCTACCTGTGCAAGGGAGAGGAGCAGTCCATTATGGGTGGGGGTGCAGTGTCCCACCAACATCCCTCCTCCCTCCCATCCAAGAAGACGTCGGCTTCATCCTCGTACGCATGAGACGTCAGTCATCATCCAGTAGAGTCTTTACTGACGGTATGACGCGATTTTTCGTTGATATATTTTTGATATATTGATATATTGATATATTGATATATTGATATATTGATATATATTGATATATTTTGATATATATTGCGAGTGTGGTCTGCAAGGTACTGTAGATGATAACCAGAGAGCAAATGAATGATTTCCTGTCGTGGAGAATCTGCCAAAAAGAGATGATAAGACGGTTTTAGGGAGAGGATGTCATAGGAACCGAAATTTGTTGGATTTCTACGAGAGAGTGAGCTCTGTTACACACAAGAGAGACGACTGAGTGGATCGTCTGTGTCTAGAGTGCCAGAAAGAATCTGACACAGTGCCACATAGGAGGCTGGTAGTGAAGCTGAATCGCCAGGCTAGAATGAAAGGGAGGCCCTCTCGTTACACACACGACTACAGTAGTAGAATGGAATAAAGAACGCATGCCCGAGACCAGCCCTTTTCAAAATGGATTGAGGTCATTTTGTGGAGTGCCGCAGGAACCTGTTCTGAAACCACTGCTGCTTTTGCTCTATGTGCATGACATGTCAGAAGGACTGGACTCTTAGTAGAGCTTATTTACAGGCGCTGCCAGTGTCAGTGTCCTGAGGGAAGACCTCAGGATGGGGAAGGCATCTGGGTAAACTTCAGTGTTGGTGTTATATAGAAGTGACGCAATTCAGTTCGAGTAAACGTAAAGTAATGAGGATGGGACTGAGCGAAAGAAGGACTCAGTATGAATACCATCTGACGGGATGTTAGCTGCAGGAATCTGCATGTGAGAAAGACTTTGGACTCGACATCGTCGCCAGAGTCCCATCTTTGGGGAGCAGTGAAGGTGGTACACTGGCTGTTGGCGAATATCAAAATTGCGTTCAGATGCATATATAAGGAAATATTCAGTAAGATGTTTACATTCCACAAAAGGCCTAAACTAGAATATGCTTCTCAAGAGTTAACAGAGATGATTCGAAGAAGAACAAGAAAGATCGTACACAAGGTTGAAGAGAGCTGAGTTATAGGAAAAGGTTAGAGGCCTTAAATTTACCCACTTTAGAAAAGGGGAGAGGAAGGGTTGACCCTGTCCACTATCCTTAAGTTTGTCAGTCAACATCATGATGTAGCGAATACACAGTCCTTCAAAAGGTACATGGATAGAACAACCAGAGGCTGTAACGTGAAAGCAAACAAGACTCTTGGTAGAATATATGAAAAGAATTACTTATATAGTACGACATATGAGGAGTGTGTGAGTGGAATAAACTTAATGAAGACACTGGAAATGTGGGCAGCACACACAAGTTCGAAAGGTTGTACGTTATGAGAGAAAGTTCAAGAGATGGAGCCGCCCGGGTGTGGAACGCCCTTTCCGTACCGTTCAAACAAATATTTACAAATACGTAGTTAAACACACACACACACACACACACACACACACACACACACACACACACACACACACACACACACACACACAGTTCCCCAGAGTTTACTATCGGAATCATTTCCTCTGTACCAAAGCACTGCTGGGTTTACCTCTGTCGTCCTCGCTAATGGTACCAGGTCCTCCTCCTGCTGCAGTACTCGCACTTGAGGACAAGAGCAACACAGCCGCATGCCAGCCTCTCCCCTGCATGAGGACGTGGCTCATCCACTGGAAGACGTTCTCTCCATCGACGGTGTAACATTTCTGCCTCGGACTGGTTCAGCTACAGCTGGCTGGCTGGCTGGCTGGCTGGCTGGCTAGCTGGCTGCCTGCCTGCCTGGCTGGCTAGTTGTCTGGCTGGCTGGCTAGTTGTCTGGTTGGCTTTGTGGTTGGCTGGCAAGTTGTCTGGCTGGCTGGCTAGTTGTCTGGCTGGTTGGCTGGCTGGCTGGCTGCCTGCCTGCCTGTTTGGCAAGTTGTCTGCTGGCTGGCTGGCTGGTTGGTTGGCTGGTTCGTGGCTGGCTGGCTGGCTGGGACGGTGTGCAGGCTGGCTTTAATTATACATAATATTGGTACCTCCCGGACGTGGCCTGCCTTGTGTGGAAGGGAAAAAACGAAAGATAAAGGTGGGAAAAACGAGGACACAGCCGGGTTTTTTTTCTGCAGGAGAGGGATGTAAAAACTAGTTTATCCTGACGAAGGCTCCTGCGGGAGAGGAACGGCGTGGCATCTCTTGAAGGTCATGCGTTACGGCGTGGTGACCACCTCCAGCCAACACGGTAAACACCAGTTCTGGTTCCTTCATGTGGAGTGTCATGTTGTGAACATCAGCAATACGTTTTCTATTTGTATGCAGCAGATTCTTCTTTTAATTGCAGGCGAAGACAATGTTGTTAAGGCGAGAAACATGTTTATTTTGGTTATTTCATGGAAAATGTTTATTTTGATTAATTCAAGCGAAACTTTTGTAAACAAATATTTGGAATGTATTTCTTTATTTTTGATTTCTCAAGGAAGGGAATTTTGTTTTTCATCTTCAAGAGAAAAAAAAAAGATCTTTGAAGACCAAAAACATATTTTCTTACCTTTTTTTTTTTTTTTTGAATCAGCTGGTGTGTATTTTTCTGTTGATAAACTCCGTCATGTCTGGATCCGGTGGGTTTGGCTGACTCCCGAGGGTTGCATATCATGCCAGATGCTGCCACACTCACATACATTATCCTGATATTATTATGATCATTATTATTATTATTATTATTATTATTATTATTATTATTATTATTATTAGTATTATTTTTATTAGTATTATTATTATTATTATTATTATTATTATTATTATTATTATTATTATTATTGTTATTATTATTATCATTATTATTATCCTGATATTATTATTATTATTATTATTATTATTATTATTATCCTGATATTACTATTATTATTATTATTATTATTATTATTATTATTATTATTATTATTATTATTATTATTATTACTATTATTATTATTATTACTATTATTATTATTATTATTATTATTATTATTATTATTATTATTATTATTATTTTATTGTTATTATTATTATTATTATTATTATTATTATTATTATTATTATCCTGATATTACTATTATTATTATTATTATTATTATTATTATTATTATTATTATTATTATTATTATTATCATTATTATTATTATTATTATTATTATTATTATTATTATTATTTATTTATATTTATTTATTAATTTTGCTTTGTCGCTGTCTCCCGCGTTTGCGAGGTAGCACAAGGAAACAGACGAAAGAAATGGCCCAACCCACCCCCATACACATGTATATACATACACGTCCACACACGCAAATATACATACCTATACATCTCAGTGTACACATATATATACACACACAGACACATACATATATACACATGCACACAATTCACACTGTCTGCCTTTATTCATTCCCATCGCCACCTCGCCACACATGGAATACCATCCCCCTACCCCCTCATGTGTGCGAGGTAGCGCTAGGAAAAGACAACAAAGGCCCCATTCGTTCACACTCAGTCTCTAGCTGTCATGCAATAATGCCCGAAACCACAGCTCCCTTTCCATATCCAGGCCCCACACAACTTTCCCTGGTTTACCGCAGACGCTTCACATGCCCTGATTCAATCCACTGACAGCACGTCAACCCCGGTATACCACATCGATCCAATTCACTCTAATCCTTGCCCGCTTTTCACCCTCCTGCATGTTCAGGCCCCAATCACTCAAAATCTTTTTCACTCCATCTTTCCACCTCCAATTTGGTCTCCCACTTCTCGTTCCCTCCACCTCCGACACATATATCCTCTTGGTCAATCTTTCCTCACTCATTCTCTCCATGTGCCCAAACCACTTCAAAACACCCTCTTCTGCTCTCTCAACCACGCTCTTTTTATTTCCACATATCTCTCTTACCCTTACGTTACTCACTCGATCAAACCACCTCACACCACACATTGTCCTCAAACATCTCATTTCCAGCACATCCATCCTCCTGCGCACATCTCTATCCATAGCCCACGCCTCGCAACCATACAACATTGTTGGAACCACTATTCCTTCAAACATACCCATTTTTGCTTTCCGAGATAATGTTCTCGACTTCCACACATTATTCAAGGCCCCCAGAATTTTCGCCCCCTCCCCCACCCTATGATCCACTTCCGCTTCCATGGTTCCATCCGCTGCCAGATCCACTCCCAGATATCTAAAACACTTCACTTCCTCCAGTTTTTCTCCATTCAAACTCACCTCCCAATTGACTTGACCCTCAACCCTACTGTACCTAATAACCTTGCTCTTATTTACTCTTAACTTTCTTCTTCCACACACTTTACCAAACTCAGTCACCAGCTTCTGCAGTTTCTCACATGAATCAGCCACCAGCGCTGTATCATCAGCGAACAACAACTGACTCACTTCCCAAGCTCTCTCATCCCCAACAGACTTCATACTTGCCCCTCTTTCCAAAACTCTTGCATTTACCTCCCTAACAACCCCATCCATAAACAAATTAAACAACCATGAGACATCACACACCCCTGCCGCAAACCTACATTCACTGAGAACCAATCACTTTCCTCTCTTCCTACACGTACACATGCCTTACATCCTCGATAAAAACTTTTCACTGCTTCTAACAACTTTCCTCCCACACCATATATTCTTAATACCTTCCACAGAGCATCTCTATCAACTCTATCATATGCCTTCTCCAGATCCATAAATGCTACATACAAATCCATTTGCTTTTCTAAGTATTTCTCACATACATTCTTCAAAGCAAACACCTGATCCACACATCCTCTACCACTTCTGAAACCACACTGCTCTTCCCCAATCTGATGCTCTGTACATGCCTTCACCCTCTCAATCAATATTATTATTATTATTATTATTATTATTATTATTATCATAAAACCCAGAATCTCTTTTGCTGTGTGTCTTGCCACTACGAGGCTGCACTCCGCGCAGGAGGAGGGATATGATGACCTGCTTTGGAGAGAGAACAACTCTCTCCTGGACTTTACTCCTTTCCCTCATTCAACTCAAGTGACTCTTTGCTCACGGCGTAACCACTTGCAGATGGAGTCCGGTAACATCATGTATAAATGTGCTTTATCATTATATATATATTTACAGATAACCTCGTTGTGGGCTATCAGATCTCCTTTTCATCTGTCCTTCCCATGTACTCCCTTGTGCGTAGGAAATTCTTTCTGACGAGCAATTTACCCATTTTAGTTTGATTCATTACTTCAGTGAAAATGTCTTATTTAAATCAATTGTTTTACGAGGTTCTGAAGCCATTAACGTTCCACTGTACACTTGGTTGGTGTACGGATGAACCAGTTCGCCTTTCCATAATGAATGACTTGTGTTACTGATAAAGTAAATCTACTGAAGATAGAATCATCTTAAGTTTTCATCTATATCACTCGTATTTTTTCTGAATCTTTAGACTGTTTCTTCATCTACGTTCAGCGGCTCGATTCCCTAACAAGGTAGTCGATTCCACATTAGATTTACTATGTTGGTTTCAAGGAGTTTTGAGGATACAAAGTATAAGTGTATAATAGTATTCATTAAAGACCTTTTTTTTTCACTCTCTTCGTGACTTAACATCAGTGTCTGACTCCCTTGATGAACTTGACGACCCTGGAACATCTATGTCTAAATTTCCATCCCCAACAGAGCAGATATGTCATCCCTCGTACTGGGATATGAAAGAAGAGTCAAAACGCAGTCAACCAAGAGCCAAGGTCGGTCCAGTGTGGGCTCCAGGTTGTTAAGATGTAGGAACGGTATACAAGACGTGAAAGCACATCCAGCCATTCTTTTCATGGATCCCAGAGAATCGCATCTGTCACCACATATTTAAAGAGATCAATTTCCCTGTTTTTTTTTTCCTTATACTTTAGATGTGCGACTAAGTTCTCAAAGAATCAGCTGCCAAGAGTATATTCTTCGTGCCTGAGTTTTCCCACAAGATAAGTGCGATATGATATCACCCCCAGCAGGAGGATGTAGCAGGAAGGAACCAATCAGCGAGAGCAGGGTGTTTCAGTGGATTGTGTGCGATATAATTTTTCCGTGAAGGGCGGCTGTCTGGTCTTGCTGACAGTGGTGCAGGAGGAGAGCGCCACTATACAGAAGACACTTGCCTCCTTCAGGAGAAGAGTATTGTGGTTGTTGTTATAGTTTATGACCCATAAGGAAGGGACGATGTTTTACTTCCATCCACAACCGATCTTACAATAGTTGCTGGCTCTGGTGTTGTTAATTAGCACGTAGACCCGCGCGGCACATGCTGGAGACAACACCTACTGAGGTGGGGAAATGATGGAGTAACCTGACCCTTGTAACGTGACCACCAGGTTGCATAGTGAATGTTAGCGACCATGACGAGGTACCACTTGTATCACGCGGGACGAGCCGCACGTCAAAGACTTCGGTCTTCAGTGGAGATGGTAAAATTCCTTTTCGATTCACTTCACTTTTTGACAGACAGTAAGAGAGCTGTAGCACTTGAAAGCAACTGAAGAAAAAAGATATATGTTTTAAGTTGTGATATCGTCAAATATGACTAACTTAGAAAACTGACATATTTTCATCGCATCGTCAAACATATACATTACCCAAGAATTTCAAGATTTGGATCACTTGATAAGTGTTCGTTCACATCTGCCTTACGTAGCGTGTTTACTTAAAAAACAATCACATGGGATCTAAACAGCGTCTGCTACGTTCCAGTCCTTCCTTCACCTGGATACTGGAAGGTCTCTCCACATAGGTGTGCGTCTTCCAAGACTCAAGGACTCGTGGCTGGAGAACCTTGACCTTCGTCAGTGGTGGCAGCAAGGGCACGTGCCACTGTAAAAAAAAAAAGAAAGAAAAAGTCAACGTCATTTTTCTTATTGTTAGTTTCTGAATTTCATCGTGCGTTGCGCGAGGTGTGCGCGTCTCTGATTGGCTGCCACGCTCAGGAGGTAGTCCCGGGCATAGTACAACAGGAGAGCCACGTCTTCCAAGCACCACAGAACCCTACCAGCGTCCCTTCAGTGGTGGTGGTGGTGGCGGGAAGCAGCTCATCTCTATACCACACGGTAAGTCAGACGTACTGCACCCGGGGTCTTCCTCACACCAGCGACGACTTCCACGGATAACAAGGTCATTCACTGAGGAACAGGAATGTGGTGGCTTAAGGTTGATGTGTTAGATATGTGTTTATAGATAGAGAGCTGGACTAATGACGTGAGTAAACCCCCTAACGGGAGCAGAAGAAATGAGTCCGTGTTAGCCTGTGTCCGACATGCGAGCGATATGACCATCAGGTCTCTCGTCACAGCTGTCATTCCCATTTGCTTCCACGTTACAGCGATGACACCTTACCTGCGAAGTGCTACGTAGAGGAAGACGTGAGATTCATGATGACGTTCTTGTGGTAAAACCATAATGTTGGCAGTGTCTCGTTCCACAAGTGTGTCTGTAATGCTTCCTTCCCCCGAGCGAGGTAACTTTACAGAGGATAATGAAGTGATGGTTTCGCCTCTTTAATGATGCACGTCTTGTAATAAGTCTTACGTCATATTTTCGTACCCACTTACCCCATTCTTACATCTTACTCTTAACGAGAGTTTTACACTACTGTAGTACTTTATATCTTCTCCCTGCAGATGGCGCCTCGCAAGGGCGACAGTGCACCAAGGGAGAAGCAAGAGGCACGGGGGTCGACCTCTGGCTTCCGCAGCTACCCCACCGACAGAGACATTCTCCTCAAGTCCTCACATAAATGGATCGAAGGCAAGAGGAGTGACGACGGTGCTGGCGCGTACTGGAGGGTCCACGACAAGCTGTACGACCTCACTGACTTCATCCAGAAACATCCTGGAGGTATGACACATTCAAAATCTGTAGCTTCTTTAAATTTGAATCAGAAGGTGTGAGGTGTGGTGTGGGATCAGTTGCAAATATGTAAGTAAATTTGTATTAGTCCAGATAACCTGTGAGAAGAGAGAGGCATCACGTAGGAAAAGAGTCACGATTCGAGGCACTGTTCTCTACAGCTGATAGGTTGGTTATTCGTGAGTCTTGTTCAGTCATATTCACAACTACCTGCCAAAGCGGGACATAATAGAGCTATGAATATTGATCTGACGTGCTTGTGTGTTCAACCATCATGATCTTCCATCATGACAACTCACAGATCAACACAATGACTCAGATGACTGGACAGTTTCCTGCCTTCTCCTCGACAGGCAGGGACTGGCTCCTGGCGACCCGAGGGACGGATATCACCGAGGTGTTTGAGAGCTCGCACCTCACCACCCTCCCTCACACCCTCCTGCCCAAATACTTCGTCAGGAACGCCCACACACCGAGGAACTCCCCCTACACCTTCCATCAGGATGGCTTCTTCAAGACTTTTAGGAGAAAGGTGGGTAGGGAGGTCTTAGTCGTGACGATTTCCCAATAATTATTTAGAATTGCTTGTACTTGTGAAAGTGGTTTGTGTCGGACAATATTTGGGTTACTGTGCTACGCACAAACAGGATGGAAATCATGACAGAAAAATCGTAAATGTAATTTCTTACCATTTGTGAATACTGTCTCATTCTAATGACTTATAGACATATGTATGTGTATGTGTGCATAAATGTACATTTTATTATGTCGTTACGAGTTGCTGTAAGACTTTAAAACAGTTCTAGCGTTACTTACTGTGTAGTGGAAGTAATCGCAAGCGTCACAAAGAATATGGCTCTTAAGCGAATATGATTGAAACTTCAACACCTCATTGTTTACCCAATATTGCAAATGTTTCACCTTCTTGTTTGGAATTCCTGAGAGCGACATAACGCATGCTGGTCTGAAGTACCAAGACTTTCTCATCTTAATTGACAAAGTAATTAAGGAAGGCGCGGAATATTTCACAAACCCTTGAAGTTGTTAGTTCTTTGGTGTACAAACCCTCCCGCAGCGACAACATCGTCTGTGATACACAACATATTCCGTATACATCTCAAAAATGGTGCTAGATGATAATGTTATTAGCAAACAAGAAATAAGGTGAGTGTATGCATAGAGAGAAGTATGGTTCACGGGAAAGATAAGGAAGATAAGGAGATAACATGGTAGAATGAGGGTGATTTAGACATCAGACCAACACTTTACATCGCTATATTATATAACTCGGTACGTCTTCCAGCTCGGGGGGGCCAGCCAAGTGTGGTGCACGGAGCCTGGCAGATGCTGCCTCAACGCAAATAAGCCACTTTAGAAATGATGTGAATTATGTACAATAACCTGATATCTACGTTTGGATCATGTTTATTTATGATTACCCCAGGACCACTCCCTTATGATAGTATCCCGCTGTTACACAGGATCTTTCTTTCTCAAGGCTCCAGCAGCCCTGCGCTACTGACGGTAGCAAGGTAATGTAGACTTCCTTAGAGTAATAAGCTCTTTTATGAGACTGTATTTCCAATGACGCAACCTCGCCAAAACGTGAGTTTTAGCTGCCAGTGTAACCTCTTGCAGGTGGAGTCCGGTAACACCTTAGGATGATATGGTCGTTTGATTATATTTTCTTAGAGGTTGGATTGCTGTAATATGGAAGCCCTCAGTGTCTCGTGTTTGAAGTTGTGGTGTAACAGTTGTTCCCTCCCTACCTCCCTCCCTCAGGTAGGCCCGGTGCTACGGAGGGTCGGGAGGGGCCCCACCTGGGGGATGGTGCTCATCCAAGATACCCTGGCGGTGGTATTCGCCTCCTCCATGCTGGCCGCCGCCGTCAGCGACTTCGTCAGCCTCGCCGTCGTGGCAGGTGCGACTCCCCCCTGCGCCTTCTTCACCTCAGGTCCTTTTAGTCTGTTAAGTGTCTCTTGGGTTTGGTTGCTTGTGTGCTGTACAGGGGAGAGAGAGAGAGAGAGAGAGAGAGAGAGAGAGAGAGAGAGAGAGAGAGAGAGAGAGAGAGAGAGAGACAATAGATGGAGATGGTCGATAGACAGATAGACAAATTGATAGATACAGAGAGAAATGTACTTAATTTCTTTGGGCTACAGTTATGGTTCAAGGCTACGTATATTTAAACCTCCCAACATCAGGTAAGTCAAGCCAGACGACACACACACACAACGCCTGGTGCACATCCCTCGGGCCACTGTAACTTACCACAAGATATAAACACCCTCTCAAAGGCACAGCTCAGAGGACGAACCATAACGGCAAAATATGAACTAAATCAAATGCAAATTTCACTCATTAAGTTGAAGTGATGGGTCTCCTGTTGATGGGGTCCTTGGTGATGAGTCTCCTAAGTGACGGTGGGTCTCCAAGAGCTGGATCTCCTAGTGGTAAGTCTCCAGTTGTTATGTCAACTAGTGACTGATTTCCAAGTGATGGGTCTCCTAACGATAGGTTTGCCAGTGATGGGTCTCCTAACGGCAGGTCTCCCTAGTGTTAGTTCTGTGGCGATGGGTCTCTTCGTGGTGTCTCTTTGTGATGGGTCTCTTCGTGGTGTCTCTTTGTGACGGGTCTCCTAGTGGTTACTACCGGTGTGGATTCCGCTGGAGTTCCCCTTTCGCGGGGATTCGAACACATACACATCGAGTAAACTATGATTACGTTGTGGTAAAGTAAGACTTTTCCCTGACTTCGACACCAATGATCATCAAATGCCAAGTCCAATACAAGAATAGATTTCAATGTTCTTTTGTTTACATTATGTGGCGCCTTTATTTACTGATGTCCATTCTGAAGTACATTCATCGAAGACGCTGAAGATCTTCGTCTGTGTTTCAGGCATTTTCCTGTCGTTGACGGGCAACTGTTCCCACAATTTTGTGCACCAGCGCGACTCCTGGAGGATGTACTACTTCGACCTGACGTTCCTCTCCTCTTACGAGTTCAGGATCAGTCATGTCTTGTCCCACCACGCCTACCCCAACACCATATATGACTACGAGATCTCTGTCCTTGAGCCGTTCTGGGAGTTCTTGCCCAAGCCGAGCAAGAACCTCCTGCAGCGATATGGGTGTTACGTCCTGGACCCACTCCTCTTACCCTTTGCCTTGTACTTCGAAGCTACAAAGAGGCTTTGGCTGACGCTCTCTGGAGAAATTTCCCTTCGCCCAGAGAACCTCTTGCCTATCCTCGAGCTGGTGCTGATGGCTCTGGTGGCACCGTCGCCTGCAAAGGCATTAAGGTAAGGGATGATGTAGAGAAATGATTCCATCCACAAATTCTGATCAAAAGCAGTTTTACAGCAAGTACGTGTAAATCACATAAGAAAAAAAGAAAGTGTTGGTTATGTTTTTGCTACGATGTGTTCAGTTCAGTGTTATGTGCATGATACATCATGGTGTAATGTTTCGAAGTTCACAATGGGACATCTCCCTCACCTCATGAAGGACGTTGGCGCCTACGCCTCGCCTTTTGAAGGGACACTTTGGCTCGCGCAAAAGATCTGCTCATGTGCCATGTTCATGACTTAAGAAAGGGGGGGGGTGCGGTCTCAGGGCTCAACTCCGTTGGATTCTGACTCTTCACCTCCAGTTCAGATCCTGACATTTTAGTCTCCACTGAATTATATTGCATCATGACTGAGTTACATTGAGATCTTATGTGCCAGTTATTTGCCCACTTTGGAAGGGAGAGGAGTAAGGACTGACTTGATGAAAGCGTTCTGAGTTCCTAAATCTGAACCAGTTTGATATGTCGACAATGAACAGTTCTTCGAAAGTTGCTAGAAATTAGAAAGACTGGAGGCCATACACAAGAAAATAGGTTAGAAAAATAGTGTTAGAAAAGATGCAAAGAAATACTTTTTATAGTATCATATTAGCAGGTAATGGGTGAAGTAATGAGACTGTGAATACTGACAGTACGTAAAAGTTTATAAACATGAATGATAGAAGAGAAAGTCTTAAGGATTGGGGTTCCCAGTGAGTGAGTGCAAAGCTTATTTCCCGTACAGTACAAATGGGTCATTGCATCTCATACATCCCAATAGGATCCTTGTTATAAAACTGTGTTACTGAACATCGATTTCTTTATGTTTCTGACACTTCTTGACTTGCTCTAACCATTATTATTAGCATGTCTCCTCTCTAAATTCAAAATGGTCCTATGAGATCAATGTAATCTGATCCCGTTAAACGAATCATATCATTATTATTGACTATTTTGTGGTCAGTATTGTATTTCAACAATTGTATCATTTTCATCATATGGAAGAAAGTGTAAATGCTTTGGTCATATCTTGAAATTCTCTAATGCTTCTGTCCGTCATCAGACCTTCAACTGTATTTCGACGATTCAACAATAGTAAGATGATATATCTGTCTTTTGATACAATAGTCCGAAGCAAGGTCATAAAAAAGATACAAAATAAGTATAAATAATCGTTATGTGTTCCGACAAAGAAAGGAGCTATATTTTTACCCTGTTTCTTTTTATTCAGTATTGTTATTCTCGTTCTTTTTTTCTCTCCAACGATCAGCGGTTTTTGTCTAAAGCACATGGGCGCTTGACCTGACCAGCATGAATCCGGTCAAAGGCCTGTGGTGTTGAGGGTGTAATGAACATGGCCTTTGACCTGACCCCCTACGATTCCGGTTAAGTCTCAGTAGTATCATTGGTTTCGGGCTTAAGATGACGGTGTCATTAAGATGATAACCTCTGACCTGACTGTTATGGGTCAGGTCAAAGGCCAGTAATGCTGAAGGTGTGGTGGAGAATCCAAATCAACACCTTAGACTTAAGTTGTTGAAGATGCGTAGGGAAGTAAGGAATGAATAAAGCATATATCTTCAATTTTTACGTCTTTTCCATTCTGTGTTTTTTGTTTTGATGGTTTGGTTTGGAATATGGAATTGATAGAACACATCGCTTCAGTTTTACATTTTGTTTATTCTATATGCTTTATATTTTGATAATGAGGTTAGAAGTAAGGATTTGATAAAACACATCTGCTCTGTGTCACAACAGTTCCACAAGTCTTGCGTATATTGTTCTCTGAGGTTTACGTCCACTTGTCCATCCGTCCCTCAGGCTGTGGCTGGTGATGCATTCCGTGTGCAGTACGCTGGTGGTAGGCCTGGCTCTGGTCGGAACCCACCACCACCCGGATATATACCACGAAGGGGACGCCATGAGGGAGGATCGGGATTTTGGTCTCTGTCAGCTGGATGCCGTGAGAGACAGGTAAGCCGTCACTTGGTACTGTCTTGATCCGTAATTATACAGACGCAGTGGCTCCCGTCCGCGTTGAGATGGCGTCGCGCCAGTGAGGACAGCAAGCAGGAGACCTACCGTGCACCGGTATGGGGTGAGGATGTCTGTTTCCTCTCCTGGTGTAAGTGGAGACACACAGTACTCAGAACCGTCCTTTGAGGCCTCCTCCTTCTCTTCCTCCTCCTCCTCCTCCTCCTCCTCCTCCTTCTCCTCCTCCTCCTCCTCCTCCTCCTCCTCCTCCTCCTCCTCCTCCTCCTCTTCCTTCTTCTGCTTTTCCTGTTCCTCCTCTTCCTCCATCCCAAACCCGCTTACTCACACTGCTGCTTCGTCCGCCCAAGTGACTTATTATAGCCGCCAGGCTGCTCGAATGGGCCCAAGTGACTCGGATCTTGAGGGTTCACACGACTTTGCTGTAACCGAGACCAGCTGAACTTGGTGCCGAAGTTACAGCGGATCTCTTACAAGTTACGATGTTGAAGGTACAGAGGATGCAAGGTAAGTTACAGGGGTGGAGGTACAGTAGATCCTAGGCAGGTTACAAGGGCCTGCTGGAGGTACAGCCCATCTCAGTCTTGTAATGGCACAGGGGCGACGTGACGTATCAAAGTTTCGGGCTGGGGCTACGGACTGTGACGCCTTGGTGACGCTGGTGTGAGCCGTCACGTTCGTGTTATTCCCGATGGGAAACATCTCATGACCGTGTCATCAGTCACTTGTTTTCCTGTATCACTAGTCAGACGATAAATACGACGTCACGACCCTTGCGTTTGATGGCCCGGCCTTTGACCTGAGCCTTAGGGGAGAGAGAGTGAGAGAGAATTAGAGAGAAATTTGGAGTTCACACGTGTCTGCAGACCTGACTCTTAAAGGTAGAATGGTTACAGGAAGAAGAAGAAGAAGAGACGAAAAGGAGGAAGATAATTCCACAGCAGAAGCTGGTCGAGGGGAAGAAAAAGAAGGAGGAGGAGGCATCGTCACGGTCAGCAGTAAGTCTGGAATCATGAGTCCATACATTCCACCCTCAAGTAAGTCCATTGTCACATTTCCAGAGCGGAGGTGAACGTAAACCTGTTGCTGGTGGCCATAAGCTACGGCCACCACACCCTCCACCACCTCCTGCCCACGCTGGACCACTCCAAGCTGGAGCACCTATACCCGGCCTTCCTGGACACCTGCCGCCAATTCAAGGTCCACTTCAGCTTCGTGAGCGTCTGGTATATGACGCGTGGCAAGTACCGGCAGCTGGCTAACGTCACTCCGTCACTCACCCCCAACACCATCAGTTGATGGACGGACGCGTCTATCTCCGTCTCTAGACAGATGAAGATGTGCTGTTGGAGCTCAACAGTAAATGGATAGTATTTTTGTAAATAACTTCTGCTTAGAGAAGGTTATGTTCACATAAATAAGCGTATAATTTTCTTATATAATGATTTACATTTGTTTTGTGTGTTTCGTCTAAATATCCAATGTATCATATACGTGTTCTATGATATATATAATATTCACACTTCAAAATCTACAGTACGACACGATGTATTCTTCATTTTCACGTTTGATTTTTATTTCCCTCTTCGCATCTTACAATTTTCATTTCAATCTTTAAAAAATCAAATATATAAAACGTTTATAAAGTCTATGTATATATCTAGGGTTGTTCAAGCACAAGGACTTTATATATACCTCGTATATTCGCCTTATGTACGATGGTATAAGTAGTTCCGCTTTATATAAAGTGTTTTACGTATTCCCGCCTCATTTAAGGTCCAGAATGTACTATGAGTGTGTCCGTCGCTTGTATGTAAGTAGGCGATAGTGTAACACTGGAACTCATTCTTTGACTTTCTCCTGGTTGGTTTGGTTATCTGGGCTGCCAGGGTCAATAAGGCACTTGTGTGGGTGTGTAGATTACCTATCCAGTTACCTATCTGTCCTGCACGGGAGGGAGTTTTACGCTCGTGGGGCTCCATCTCTTGAACATTGTCTACTGTCGTACATCTTTGTGTGTGTGTATGTGTGTGTGTGTGTGTGTGTGTGTGTGTGTTACCGGACTCCGCTTTCATGAAGTTATACCGCGAGTGAAAAGTTGCCTTTGGCGAGGCTGTATCATCGAAATAAATCTCACTTCAAAGAACTTCTCTTCCCCTGCCACTGTAGGTAGCGTAGCAAGGATTCGAACCCCGCACCATTTGTGTGATTGCTGGGTACGTGAGTCATTTCCCTATTAAGGGCGATCGTAGGTGAGTGTTTTGCGTACCTTGCAATCACACAAATGGTGCAGGGTTCGAATCCTTGCTGTCAGAGGGTTTTATGTGATATATATATATATATATTGGTGTTATCCCTGGGGATAGGGGAGAAAGAATATTCCCCACGTATTCTCTGCGTGTCGTAGAAAGCGACTGAAAGGGAAGAAAGCTGGGGGGCTGGAAATCCTCCCCTCTCGTTTTTAATTTTCCAGAAGATGGAACAGAGAACGGGGCCAAGTGAGGATACCCTCAAAGGCTCAGTCCTCTGTTCTTGGCGCTACCTCGCTGACGCGGGAAATGGCAAATAGATTAAAAAAATATATATATATTGGTGTATGTGGCTTGAATGTGGATGATAGACTATGGTTTCGGTACAAGGCAGCCAGAGAGCGAGAGTGGATGTGAACAAATGAGGCCCTTGTTACGTTAGTTCCTGACGCTACCTCCCTAATGCGGGAAACTACGAACGACCATGAATAGAAAAATGCCTTTTTTCTTGACTTCAGATCCCATTTGATATTTATAGAATAGATTATAACTTGCAGAGCAGCATTATCAATATTCAGTGAACAACATTAGCAAACTCGTAAATAATACGAGTAAGTATTTGATGGAGCGTTAGTGGCTTGGTCTGGTGTGTATATAGGGAAAGTCCGCACTCATCTAGATGTCTTGCACTGTGCGCCTGTGTTAAATCTAGAATGGAAGCTGCATTCATCTAGATGCTCTGCACTGTACGTCTTTGTTAAATCTAGAATTCCTGTATCATGTCTAGAACGTCCTTCTGCTCTAGAAACGCCAGCGTGCGCTAGTAAATGTAATATGTGTCTCCTTGCAATAACCACATCTTCGCTACACCCTCGTCAAACGCGTGTACTCCACCGTGGAAACCTGTAGTTTCACTCCTCGCTCTGCACCACTGACCTTTGACCTGATCCTAAAGGGTCAAGTCGAAGACCAGAGTTAGGGAGCATGATTATTAGAAAGAAATATAAAAATGAATATAAGAAGGAACGGGGCAAACACAATATAATGTGTTGCGCTACATGCAACATGCAGTGGACCTATGTTGCGTGTTGATTCACCGTCCACACCTTGTGTTTCATCTTCTCCAAAGAACAGGGAAAAGAAATCTGTGGTATTTCTACCATTGTGTTCGTCTGTCTGTTGATGTCCTCACTCTCGTCAGATGGTTGCGATGGAAACAGAAGATATATATATGCTTATGTCGGGTAGTTTAGTTATATTATTTAGTAGTGGTCGAAATGGCTGTGATAATCTGTCTTTTTTGTAAAACGACGGGAAAATGGTGTACATTTACGCGGCTAAGATCCCAAGAAAGCTCGTATGTGATTGTTAGAATCTTGGATTTGTTTAACCAGTCACATTCCAATATTTAGGATGTTAGAGGGGGAGTATATTGATCGTACGAATCTTGTGCGGCATTTGTAGAATTGACGGCCAGCAGAGATTTGGGATGTGAGAGATGCCACGGATCGAACAAAGGGAATATAAATGTTGTGATAGATTTTGAACGCAGTTCTGTTTCCATGGTAACCTCATCCCTCCCTTAACTCGTCTCATTTCTACACTTGTAGACGCTACTACAGCGTTGTAATCATTCACATCGCACCTCTACAGTGATGCTATTACCTAAAGCAGTTGGATCCAACCCGAGTAACAGAATAAGAATACAGTCTTGGTACCACCAGTGTCTCTTACGTAACCAAAGGCCAACAATAATGTTTAGCAAGTGTGCAACGTATTAAGGCGTCGTCTTAACCAGCTCACCTTCTCTAATCAATGACTTTCCATAAACCTACGTATTAAAAGAAAAAAGACTTTTCCTTCCGTAAACCACGTTCACAAATGATATGAAGGATAGATGGGTATTCTCATCTGAAGTCTTTACCACAGCAAATGCTTTATGTGTTCACTAAAGACGGATTAACCATCTGTGTCACACTGAACACATCATTCATTATCGATATCGGGGACACTACTTCATTCTTCATTCATATAATATCTTGATTCTCTTATGGTTTTCATTAGCGAACCTATTAATGAAGATTTAACCGTATATCACTGGCTTTCTTACGTGTCATAACTGGGATCAAGATTTCACAAATTTTACTCATCAATCACGTATTCTGGGATGTCTCAAGTGATTTAGCATAGTTTGCCCCTTACCCGTTCTCACCACGGTTGCAAGTTACTCGCTCGCCGACGAGATGGCGTTAGTGGCAACTTTCGACGACTGTATAAGGATATTGGTGGTATAGTTGCGTTTCTTACATACATTTACTCTGATCCAATGTTTAGTCACCCGGATCATTGGCGTCGTATGGATGTAGCCAGTGTGTCCGTGTTTGTATTATGGTGTTTACCCCCGTTATAAAGCAGTGTTACGTCATGAAAGCTGTTAACAACAATGTAGAACATACAAACAATGACTCGGTCATGATGAAACATCTCCGTCTGGTGTATAAACATTCAGGAGAGTGTGACACGGAGTAGCAAATGCGTCCCATTGTGAAGGTTAAGAAGTCACTACCGAGGGATGTTGGAGGACGTTTGACGCGGGTAAGCATCTCTCTGATGATGTTATGACGTGTGTGAGGCTGTGGGTGAATCACTGAACGAGACCTCGAGACCCAGGACGCAAGGGGGAGGATTCGTTGCTGTATGTGAATCACTGAACGAGACTTCGAGACCCAGGACGCAAGGGGGAGGATTCGTTGCTGTAGGTGAATCACTGAACGAGACTTCGAGACCCAGGACGCAAGGGGGAGGATTCGTTGCTGTAGATGAATCACTGAACGAGACTTCGAGATCCAGGATGCAAGTGGGAGGATTCGTTCCGTAATTATGCTCACATCTTTATTTATGATTTGAGATTTTGATGACCTTTATAGGCAATTTAGGATGGTTATGTTTTATACAGCTTGTGTAGAGGCTATACAGTTATAGAATAATGATTTTTTAACCGCATCGTGATTTAGTTGAAAAATATATAGTGTTTTTTTCATAATTGTTAATTGAAAAGAAGCTGTTGGTGATTTTATAAAACCATATTGATGGGAAGAAGACGTATTGCTGTATCATTGAAGAACGTAGGTGTTACCGGATTCAGCATGCTCGAGGTTACACCGAGAGTGAAAAATCACCTTTGGCGAGGCTGTATCACTGGGAGGAGTGCAGTCCCGTCACTCCAAAGGAGTCTACACTCCCACGCTGCTGGAAGTGCTGCAACTGTGGCTGTAGGAACCTTTGAGAAAGGTCCCGTGTAACACCAGAAATAGAAGTTGGTCCTATGAAGGAATGAATGAAAAGAAAATGAATAGAAAAACTGGAGATGTATATGATTGGCGGTGGGGGTTAGCGCAAAGGCCTTCGAGATCCCGGAGCCCCTTGAACGTTAGGAATCACCTGGACTGAGACCTAAGAGTCTTCACTAAACTTCATTCACTGAATATTCTTTGTACAGGACGCATCTATCTGTACAGGACACATCTATCTGTACAGGACACATCTATCTGTCTGTCTCTCCTACACTGACTTCATCCTTCCATTTGGTATACTGGAGACACAGACGTTCACCTAAACTACGCATTATATCTCGAGTAAGAACAATTCTGTTTAGTGGTAAATTCATCGCTCGTTCTATAAAGTAGGGATAGCTAGCCACCTTCACATGAATAATGTCTTCATTACGCTTGAACTCTTTACGTGATTTGCATAAAGGGTACATCCATTATCACCTGAATTATATCCTCAAGTTGACAATGAACTCTTCGCACAGTACGTAGAGAAAGAGAGAGGGAGAGAGAGAGAGAGAGAGAGAGAGAGAGAGGTATCCATCTTCATTGTGTCCTCAGCGACCTGTACAGACAGACACAGCGAGGGCGTATGTGGTCGTGGAATAACTTCTGACGGCTGAGGAAGGTGGGGAAGATGTCTGGGTGGGTCATTATAACTTGTCGATGACGACCTTAGTGACCCTGGTGATATGAAGAGGCCTACAGTCTAGATAAACAGTCTCTCAGTGCACTCCATCTCATTATCCTCAGTATACCCCCACCTCATTATCCTTAGCGCATCCCGTCTCATTATCCTCATTGCACCTCACATCATTATCCTCAGTGCATCCCACCTCACTGTCTTCAGTGCACCCCACCTCATTATCCTCATTGCGTCTCACTCATTATCCTCAACGCATTCCATCTCATTTACATTTTTATCGACACACTTCACGGAACTCGTAACACAAAGTGCTGAATGAGAACACTCCCGCCTTTATTTGAACCATATCTTTACTACCTGAACCTCCTCCCTCAGCGTCGGCCTCCTTCCCTGAGCTGACCACAGCTCCTCTGAGTGGCAGCGAGGCTCTGACATTCTCCAGATCATGTATCGACATCATCGCAATAACAGCTGCCCCCTGTAACTTATTTATTATAATTGATCGCCGTTTGCCGCGCTATTGAGGTAGCGCCAGGAGACAAAGTAAGACCCATCCACTCATATACATGCATATATACATACATGCCCATACATGTACTTATACATACATATACATATCACCATAAACACATATACATACATATAAATACACAGACATATACTTTTATATCCGTGCACATATACTCGCATGCCTTTTTCCGTTCCCGGCGCCATTCCGCCCCACAGGAAACTGCATCGCCACCTCCTGCTTCAGCGAGGTAGCGCCAGGAAAACAGACAAAGAGGGCCACATTCGTTCACACTCAGTCTCTAGCTGTCATGCGTAATGCACCGAAACCACAGCTCCCTTTCCACATCCAGGCCCCACAAAACTTTCCATGGTTTACCAGAGACGATTCACATGCTCTGGTCCAATCCACTGTCAGCACGTCGACCCCGGGTTACCATATCGTTCCAACTCACTCCATTCGTTGCCTGCTCGAGGTCACACTACTACTGAATAATCACCTTTAGCAGGGATGCATCATTAGGAGTACAGTCTTGTCAAAGAACCTCTCAATGCAAAGGAATCTACATATCCCTGCTACTGGAATAGCGCAGCCTTACGCTGCAGGGGCATGTAGGAAGGTCGTGGGAGGCACCAGGTCTCTCTCACGGAAATTGGTCAATCTCCGCCACCTGACCCCCCCCCACCCCCCCAATCTTAATCACTCTCCCTTACAGGGGTTACGACCAGACATAGCAGACAGTTGGACAGAAGGAACCAAGTGTGATTTTAGGATTTAATTAACTTTGTTAATTACTGACGCCTGATGAGGTGGATTGTCTCCACGAAACATGTCGTGCCACATATACAGAAAAATTACATGTTAAAATTGCATGAGCTGAAGTGCGATTTCGACTTCATATATATGTGTCCATACAAACCTCCAACAACCAGGATCGAACCCGGGACCCCTATGCAACAGGCGGGAGCGCTACCGCTAGGCTATGATCGCCCCTAATAGGGAAATGATTATTCGAATGCTATGCACTTTTTTCGTATGTATATATATATATATATATATATATATATATATATATATATATATATATATATATATATATATATTATTTATTATTTTTTTATTATACTTTGTCGCTGTCTCCCGCGTTTGCGAGGTAGCGCAAGGAAACAGACGAAAGAAATGGCCCAACCCCCCCCCCCATACACATGTATATACATACGTCCACACACGCAAATATACATACCTACACAGCTTTCCATGGTTTACCCCAGACGCTTCACATGCCCTGCTTCAATCCACTGACAGCACGTCAACCCCGGTATACCACATCGCTCCAATTCACTCTATTCCTTGCCCTCCTTCCACCCTCATGCATGCTCAGGCCCCGATCA
Organism: Panulirus ornatus; assembly: GCF_036320965.1. Taxonomy (NCBI): domain Eukaryota; kingdom Metazoa; phylum Arthropoda; class Malacostraca; order Decapoda; family Palinuridae; genus Panulirus; species Panulirus ornatus. The sequence continues at coordinate 24,631,157 of NC_092281.1, read as the reverse complement.
CACAAAATCTTTTTCACTCCATCTTTCCACCTCCAATTTGGTCTCCCTCTTCTCCTTGTTCCCTCCACCTCCGACACATATATCCTCTTGGTCAATCTTTCCTCACTCATCCTCTCCATGTGCCCAAACCACTTCAAAACACCCTCTTCTGCTCTCTCAACCACGCTCTTTTTATTTCCACACATCTCTCTTACCCTTACGTTACTCACTCGATCAAACCACCTCACACCACACATTGTCCTCAAACATCTCATTTCCAGCACATCCATCCTCCTGCGCACAACTCTATCCATAGCCCACGCCTCGCAACCATACAACATTGTTGGAACCACTATTCCTTCAAACATACCCATTTTTGCTTTCCGAGATAATGTTCTCGACTTCCACACATTCTTCAAGGCCCCCAGGATTTTCGCCCCCTCCCCCACCCTATGATCCACTTCCGCTTCCATGGTTCCATCCGCTGCCAGATCCACTCCCAGATATCTAAAACACTTCACTTCCTCCAGTTTTTCTCCATTCAAACTCACCTCCCAATTGACTTGACCCTCAACCCTACTGTACCTAATAACCTTGCTCTTATTCACATTTACTCTTAACTTTCTTCTTCCACACACTTTTCCAAACTCAGTCACCAGCTTCTGCAGTTTCTCACATGAATCAGCCACCAGCGCTGTATCATCAGCGAACAACAACTGACTCACTTCCCAAGCTCTCTCATCCCCAACAGACTTCATACTTGCCCCTCTTTCCAAAACTCTTGCATTTACCTCCCTAACAACCCCATCCATAAACAAATTAAACAACCATGGAGACATCACACACCCCTGCCGCAAACCTACATTCACTGAGAACCAATCACTTTCCTCTCTTCCTACACGTACACATGCCTTACATCCTCGATAAAAACTTTTCACTGCTTCTAACAACTTTCCTCCCACACCATATATTCTTAATACCTTCCACAGAGCATCTCTATCAACTCTATCAACTCTATGATTTGGTAAACAGAGAAGAGGTAGTGAAAGCTTTGCGGAAGATGAAAGCCGGCAAGGCAGCAGGTTTGGATGGTATTGCAGTGGAACTTATTAAAAAAGGGGGTGACTGTATTGTTGACTGGTTGGTAAGGTTATTTAATGTATGTATGACTCATGGTGAGGTGCCTGAGGATTGGCGGAATGCGTGCATAGTGCCATTGTACAAAGGCAAAGGGGATAAGAGTGAGTGCTCAAATTACAGAGGTATAAGTTTGTTGAGTATTCCTGGTAAATTATATGGGAGGGTATTGATTGAGAGGGTGAAGGCATGTACAGAGCCTCAGATTGGGGAAGAGCAGTGTGGTTTCAGAAGTGGTAGAGGATGTGTGGATCAGGTGTTTGCTTTGAAGAATGTATGTGAGAAATACTTAGAAAAGCAAATGGATTTGTATGTAGCATTTATGGATCTGGAGAAGGCATATGATATATATATATATATATATATATATATATATATATATATATATATATATATATATATATATATATACATATATATATATATATATATTACATGATAGCTAGAGACTGATTGTGAACGAATGGGGCCTTTGTTGTCTTTTCCTAGCGGTACCTCGCACACATTTGGGGGAGGGGGTTGTTATTTCATGTGTGGCGAGGTGGCGATGGGAATGAATAAAGGCAGACAGTATGAATTATGTACATGTGTATATATGTATATGTCTGTGTATGTATATAAATGTATACGTTGAGATGTATAGGTATATATATTTGCGTGTGTGGACGTGTATGTATATACATGTGTCTGTGGGTGGGTTGTGCCATTCTTTCGTCTGCTTCCTTGAGCTACCGCGCTAACACGGGAGATAGCGACAAAGCAAAATAAATATATATATATATATATATATATATATATATATATATATATATATATATATATATATATATATATATATATGTACACAAATGGACCATACATATGTCTAACTTTACTGCATTATCACATATCATCCTGTATATGAGAATTTACCTCATATATCAATACATAAAAAATATTGATTACCTTTGTAAAAGTAAAAAGAAAAAACAAATGTTTAAAATTCTATTTGTTTGCCTTTTCTTGCTTTTGACATGGGACGCCACTACCTTAAATTTTAGGGATTGGATGACCCAGTCATCGCGGGCGAACAGTGACGTCCCTCCTTCCGGCATAGAACTCGAGGAGTTCGCGGTGAGGAGCAAGATGGAAGAGATCAAGAAGCTTGTGGCAGGTGCCTCATTCAGCAGTGACTTCTCCGCTGCCATTGGTAATACTGGAAGTACTCAGGACGCTCATTGCCACAATAGCAACCCTGAAGCTTCGGACTTCAGTATGCCATGTATTTTCGCCACGATCGCTAAGTACGCCAAGAAGAAACTCTTTAAGCGCAAGCAACCCAAACAGGTACAGGGCCACCCCGAACGGAAGCCCCTGAACTGGGAGTGTAAGAGCAAGAGGAAGGTCGGCTACCCTCCAGACGACAGCACCAGACGTCAGATGGCCAAATTTTTCAGAGAAAACGCCATTAATGCTCTCACGTGGAGAGGAGCGGACATAAGGCTCTACCCAAACGTATCTCTTAAACAGATGATCAAATACAAAACCATCGACGAACACCCCATGGACGTCGGGGCCTACCACCACCAGGGTGGTGGAAAACGGCGCTAGCTCTGTTCCCCTCACTGGTAGTAGGGCTGTTACGAGTGAGGGAGGAGGCCTTGGAGGATGACCCCTGTGCTTTATGAATTTGAAAATGTTTGATTCTAATTTTATTTGTATTTATGTATCATTAATGTTTGCAATAATGGTGGTACACACACACACACACACACACACACACACACACACAGGTAGATTATTCCTATGAGTCCACGGGGAAAATGAAACACGATAAGTTCCCAAGTGCACTTTCGTGTAATAATCACATCATCAGGGGAGACACAAGAGAGAAATATAAGTCAGTTGATATACATCGAAGAGACGAAGCTAGGACGCCATTTGGTAAACATGGGATTGTCCAAAACATACAACGAGCGTTCATAAAATTATTTTACAATTTTTATCAACAATAAAGTTATCTAATTTGTATAGACCATCACTAATAGTAAGATTGTAATTCTTTGTGTATTTAATAATAGAAGATTCATTGATGTTTCTCTTGGTAATAGAGTTAATAACTGAGATGGCATTACTCCAGTCAGTACAATGATCATAGTTTTTAACGTGATTAAACAAGGCATTTGATTCTTGTCCCGTTCTTATACTATATTCATGTTGCTTAAGTCTAACAGAAAGATCCTTACCAGTCTGACCAACATAAGATTGATCACAATTTCCACATGGCACCTTATAGATTCATCCCAGAGAATTTTCTGGTGAATTCCTGATTTAGATATTCTTTATAGTATTATTGTTGCTAAAGGCAACATTTACATTAAAGGATTTAAGCAACATGGGAAGTAAAGTGAAATTATCATTAAAAAGGAGAACTAAACGATTCTTGGTGTCATTGGGAGGTTTGGGCTCAACTCTATAGAATGATTTCTTGAATGAAAGATCTAGGGTACTTTAACTTAGATCCAATAGAATATATCTTCTCAAACTCATCATCAATAAACAAACTCTGAACTGCAAATACGTAATGCCCCAAGGAACATAGCTTGAAATGATGACAATTTAACTCTGTCATGATGAGATGAGTAATAATGGATATATGAGCATACATTGGAGGGTTTTCTGTATATTCTAAACTTAAACTGGTTTCCTTGCCTATGGGATGCATCCATAAGGTGCCATGTGGAAATTGTGATAAATCTTGTGTTGGTCAGACTGGTAAGGATCTTTCTGTTAGACTTAAGCAACATGAATATAGTATAAGAACGGGACAAGAATCAAATGCCTTGTTTAATCACGTTAAAAACTATGATCATTGTACTGACTGGAGTAATGCCATCTTAGTTATTAACTCTAACTCTATTACCAAGAGAAATATCATTGAATCTTCTATTATTAAATACACAAAGAATTATAATCTTAATATTAGTGATGGTCTGTACAAATTAGATAACTTTATTGTTGATAAAATTTGTAAAATGATAAGTTTATGAACACTCTTTGTATGTTTTGGACAATCCCATGTTTACCAAATGGCGTCCTAGCTTCGTCTCTTCGATGTATATCAACTGACTTATATTTCTCTCTTGTGTCTCCACTGATGATGTGATTATTACACGAAATGCACCTTAGGAACTTATCGTGTTTCATTTTCCACGTGGACTCATAGGTTTATCTTGATCACGCGTAAAATTGTGATCTTTTCAAAAAGCGAATGTTGAAGTTACAGAGGTACCAGGATAATTGTATGGGAAAGGGATGATTCACAGGGAGCCGGCGTGCACAGAGCACCAGACTGGGGAGGAGGAACAATGTGGTTTCAGGAGCATTGGAGGTTATGTAGATCAGTTGTTTGCTCTGAAGAATTTGTGCGAGAAACAGAAAGATCTGTATGTGATGTTTATGGGTCTGGAAGAAGTGTATGACGGGTTTGATAGAGATTCACTTTCGATGTTACGAATATCTGGCCTAAGAGGAAAGTCGTTAGGAGCATTTGTGGTCCAGGTGCAGGTGGATCTGTTGCAGGAGTGTGATGTCACCATGGCTCTTTGATTTATTCATGATTTGGGTGGTAAAGGGGGTTAATGCAATGGTCTTGGAGAGAGGGTAACTCTACAGTCTGTCAGGGTTAGAGTTGCTTGGAAGGTAAGCTACTGTTTACTGTTGACACAGCGCTGATGCCAGATTCGAGTGAGAAACTGCAGAAGTTGGTGTCTGAGTTTATGAGATCATTTGAAATGAGAAAGTTCATGATGGTGAAATGATTAAGGTTTAGTAGGGGAGCGAGACAGGTTAGTTAGGGTGCGAGTTTGAATTACGGGAATTGGGAGGAAGTGGAGTGCTATAGATGCCTGGGAGTAAACACGTAAGTTGATATGGGTCGGGTGTGTGTTCTCGAGGCGCCATTATTGGCACAGGTCGGGTGTGTGTCCCCGGGGTGCCATTATTGGCACAGGTCGGGTGTGTGTTCTCGAGGTACAATTACTGGCACAGGTCGGGTGTGTGCTCCTCGGGTGCCATTATTGACACAGGTCGGGTGTGTGTCCCCGGGGTGCCATTATTGACACAGGTCGGGTGTGTGTCCCCGGGGTGCCATTATTGACACAGGTCGCCCCGGTGTGTAACGGTGCAGTAGGTTGTTTCAGACGGATGTTTGTGTTGAGTGATATGTAATGTGGTTGTTAGTAATATACGGCTCCCAGCTGCCAGGGTCACTGAGGCAGGTCAGCATCATCTTGTATTCACCAGTGGAAGGATTCTGAACACCTCCTTCAGGAGTTAAGAATAACCCTAAGGACATATCCGCCCTCACTGTGTCTGTGTCCCTTGCTGTCATGCGTCTGGAAGTGCTGTTTCATATTCTTAAAAACAATCTTATTCCGATTTCTCAGTTTTTTCTTTTACTGATTTTCATTACAAAAGAAAAATCATTAACATCATAACACGGCCCTCATTAACACAGCCTATTTCACCCCCTCGTCCATCCATCTCCTCATTCTCTGCCTTCTTTCTCCTCATATAGTATTTAAACCATCCTAGTTTTATCCAACTCATTATAAGATAATTGAAAAATACAAAAACATGAGTTGATCAAGACACACCCAGGCTTTTAGGTGTGGCGGGTGTAGTGGTGATGACAGCAGAGTGAAGGTGTGGGTATGTGTGTGTGTTGTGTGTGTAGTAGTAGTTCAGCCGATCAATAAGACAACTTATTTCAAAGACGTTGTTACGATTGTATCTCATAGTAAGGATTAAGGAGATTCATTGTTAAGAAAAATACTAAGAATACGTAATGTAAAGTGGGCCTAGTGACGAAGTCTCATCACTGAGCCAAGGTGCCATCATCTTCCTCAGACTCTTCCTCAGCCTCTCGGAGCCACTGCAGGAATGGTTCCGCTTCCTTGTGAATTTTACCAGCCATATCTTTACTGACAAATTCATCACTCTCTTTGTCAGCCCACTCCAAGAACACCTCCTCGTCCACCAAATCGATAAGATACACTTTCTGTAGGATACTGGGAACCTTTGTCAGCAGCTGTTGGATATAGCTTGCAATTAGTATTTCCAGAGCACCTAGGAAATACCTCTGACAAGGAGGTTCGTAGGTGAAGACGAGGAAGTGGACGCGGTACTTTGTTATATCTTCCAAAGCCGTTCTTCCCAACAGCAACTTGGCCAAGATCAAGACGGCTTCATTCTTAATACAGAGCCTATCTGCCTCGTTGTAAAGCCTCCGAGATATAGAGAGCCTCACCGGGTGCAGCAGCTCGTTATGTTTGAGATATAAACAGCAGTTATAGAATGCTCTGAGGCGGACTTCCTTATCGTCTGTGGGACCAGTGGAGGCTACAGTAGGACCCACGGTGAGATCTATCATAAGAGGCTATTCTATAAGTCGTACTCTTTCGTAATCGAGGTCGTCGGGTTGGAAATCTGCCCGAGGGTGGACTACCTCGACCTCGGGGTTGTCCTCAAACTCTACCTGGAAATCGTCACTGTCTACCTGAGGGTCGACTACCTCGACCTCGGAGTCTTCGTCAGACTCTACCTCGAGATCGTCAGTGTCTACCTGAGGGTCGACTACTTCAACTTCGGGGTTGTCGTCTGACTGTACCTCGGGTTCGAATGTCTCTTCCTGAGGTTCGACTACCTCGACCTCTGGGTCGTTCTCAGACTGTACCTCGGGATTTTCAGTGTCTACCTGAGGGTCGACTACTTCAACTTCGGGGTTGTCGTCTGACTGTACCTCGGGTTCGAATGTCTCTTCCTGAGGTTCGACTACCTCGACCTCTGGGTCGTTGTCAGACTGTACCTCGGGATCGTCCGTGTCTTCCTGAGGGTCGACTACCTCGACCTCGGGGTCGTCGTCAGAGTCTATCACGGAATCGTCAGTGTCTACGTGAGGGTCGACTACTTCGATTTCGGGGTCGAAGTCAGACTGGTCCTCAGGATCGGCCTTGGGGTCGTCGTCAGACTCTACCTCTGGTTCGACAGTGTCTACCTGAGGGTCGACTGCTTCGACCCCTTGGTCGTCGTCAGACTGGTCCTCTGGAGTTACAGTGTCTACCTGAGGGTCGACTACCTCGACCTCGAGGTCGTCGTCAGACTCTACCTCGAGATCGTCAGTGTCTACCTGAGGGTTGACTACCTCAACCTCGGGGTCCTCGTCTGACTCTGCCTCGGGTTCGACTGTGTCTACCTGAGGGTTGACTACCTCGACATCGGGGTCGTTCTCAGACTGTACCTCGGGATTTTCAGTGTCTACCTGAGGGTCGACTACCTCGACATCGGGGTCGTCGTCAGACTCTACCTCTGGTTCGACAGTGTCTACCTGAGGGTCGACTGCTTCGACCCCTGGGTCGTCGTCAGACTTGTCCTCTGGAGTTACAGTGTCTACCTGAGGGTCGACTACCTCGACCTCGAGGTCGTCGTCAGACTCTACCTCGAGATCGTCAGTGTCTACCTGAGGGTCGACTGCTTCGACCCCTTGGTCGTCGTCAGACTGGTCCTCTGGAGTTACAGTGTCTACCTGAGGGTCGACTACCTCGACCTCGAGGTCGTCGTCAGACTCTACCTCGAGATCGTCAGTGTCTACCTGAGGGTTGACTACCTCAACCTCGGGGTCCTCGTCTGACTCTGCCTCGGGTTCGACTGTGTCTACCTGAGGGTTGACTACCTCGACATCGGGGTCGTTCTCAGACTGTACCTCGGGATTTTCAGTGTCTACCTGAGGGTCGACTACCTCGACATCGGGGTCGTCGTCAGACTCTACCTCTGGTTCGACAGTGTCTACCTGAGGGTCGACTGCTTCGACCCCTGGGTCGTCGTCAGACTTGTCCTCTGGAGTTACAGTGTCTACCTGAGGGTCGACTACCTCGACCTCGAGGTCGTCGTCAGACTCTACCTCGAGATCGTCAGTGTCTACCTGAGGGTCGACTGCTTCGACCCCTTGGTCGTCGTCAGACTGGTCCTCTGGAGTTACAGTGTCTACCTGAGGGTCGACTACCTCGACCTCGAGGTCGTCGTCAGACTCTACCTCGAGATCGTCAGTGTCTACCTGAGGGTTGACTACCTCAACCTCGGGGTCCTCGTCTGACTCTGCCTCGGGTTCGACTGTGTCTACCTGAGGGTTGACTACCTCGACATCGGGGTCGTTCTCAGACTGTACCTCGGGATTTTCAGTGTCTACCTGAGGGTCGACTACCTCGACATCGGGGTCGTCGTCAGACTCTACCTCTGGTTCGACAGTGTCTACCTGAGGGTCGACTGCTTCGACCCCTGGGTCGTCGTCAGACTTGTCCTCTGGAGTTACAGTGTCTACCTGAGGGTCGACTACCTCGACCTCGAGGTCGTCGTCAGACTCTACCTCGAGATCGTCAGTGTCTACCTGAGGGTCGACTGCTTCGACCCCTTGGTCGTCGTCAGACTGGTCCTCTGGAGTTACAGTGTCTACCTGAGGGTCGACTACCTCGACCTCGAGGTCGTCGTCAGACTCTACCTCGAGATCGTCAGTGTCTACCTGAGGGTTGACTACCTCAACCTCGGGGTCCTCGTCTGATTCTGCCTCGGGTTCGACTGTGTCTACCTTAGGGTTGACTACCTCGACATCGGGGTCGTTCTCAGACTGTACCTCGGGATTTTCAGTGTCTACCTGAGGGTCGACTACCTCGACATCGGGGTCGTCGTCAGACTCTACCTCTGGTTCGACAGTGTCTACCTGGGGGTCGACTGCTTCGACCCCTGGGTCGTCGTCAGAATTGTCCTCGGGATCCTCATGGTCTACCTGAGAGTCCACTACCTCGGGGTCGTTGTCAAACTCGTGTTCGACAGTGTCTGCCTGAGGGTCGACTACCTCGTCCTCGTGGCCGTCGGTGTATATACGCCGAGCCCTGCGCCTCAATGAGTACTTCATCAAGGCCCAGAGCATCCAGAGGGTGAGCAGCGCCACCGTCGTTACCCCCAGGAAGGCCGTAAGGAGGAGAGGAACACTCAAACCAGATACTGCCTGCAGCCGCTCCAAGTACCCCACGGGTACCTCTGGTTCGTTCGCCAATCTCTGAAGGCGGAGGATGTTCCGGAGCACGTACACCACGGTAACCAAGACACCGAGGGCTTGGTTCTGTATGTGTGGAGGCTCATCAACCCTCAGCTCCAAGGGAGGAGGGGAGAGCTGCCCCAGGAGAGGCACGTACAAACCGTAGGACCTCATGTGCCTCGATTGTAGGAGGTCTACCAGCGTCCACTGGTAGGCGATGAGCAGGGCGCTCAGAGATATGAAGATGGACACGCACACCTTTAGGAAGATATACAAGGAGATGCTATATTTTCCCATTGTTATTTATATTTATTTCACTTGTTATTGTATATCTGGTATTTGGTAAAGGTGATGGTGGCTGAAATGACGTTATAGATTGTAGCGTGGGACGAGGGAGGGAAAGTGTGATCTTCGGATGATAGTGGAGATGTTCCTCCTGTGTGAGGACTATTGAAACGGAAGGATTTGTGTGTGGCATTTATGGATGTGGAGTGAGGGACATGTGCATGGGTGGTTGTCCAGAGTGTAGTGATGAGGCGTTTGTCGATTTTTCTTTTCTGTTGTCAAACACATTAAGATGTTCTCGACACAGTTGGTTATAGTTTAGAAAACAATGCCAGGTTGTTTCAGACGGATGTTTGTGTTGAGTGATATGTAATGTGGTTGTTAGTAATTTCGGGCTCTCACATGTCATGCGCATGTCTGGAAGTGCTGTTTCAGAATCGTAAAGTATGGTATATTAGATTCGCATCTCAAAGGTTAATTACTTACGTATGCGATTAATTTAAGAGCGTAACACGTTAGGTACGTTTTCTCTGTAGCATAAAAGACAGATAACGAATAAAGTATGGATAACTCCTTCATTCTCTGTACTCTCAGGTAACAGTAGTTTAGACATTAGAATATAATGTCTTCATTCAGTGTTGGAGGAGAGTTTGATAATAATGATGTAAGAATATGTTTATTCATATTATAATTGAGAATATACACATATAATCTTTAACAGAATGATAGCGTCTGTGAATTTTGTAGTAAGTGGGCAGTGTCTCCAGTTTGGAAGTTGGTTCTTGAGTGATTTTCGTGATGTATTGAAGTTGTGTTTGTATCGCTGGAAAGATGGAGTAATGCCTAGCTTATAGACGATAAGAGATAACTAGTACATGTCTGATGGATTGGTGTTTAAGATTGGGTTTTGGGTTCTGTTGGTTATTGCCTGTCGGGTCATTCGGATTTATTTTTTCCTTTAGTGTTGTGTATTTTTGGGTTGGAGAGAAGGGTTGGAGAGGGGGGCATCCGTAAGCGTACGTTGGGTGTTTGTAGCCGTTTGCATTATTACAGTTGCCGTTACGTAACTGTCGTAGTTAAATGTATGTAATAAAATGCTCTTGTGTAAAATATTGAAGGAGATGGGCTGGGTATGAAGCAAAGTTTTCGGCTGCGTTAGATGGTGAATGTGGGATGGAAATGAGTCTGCTACTTCAGAGTGTGGTTGGAAATGATCCAGTGTTGTTGTTGCAAAGGAATGAGAGGCGAGCGTATATGAGTCAATATATATGACAAGCTGAACTGATACACTCAAACTCTTTTTATTCTAAAATTGTATATGTAGCAAAGTTGCCCTTTTATATATGTAAAACCCAAATAATATGATCAACTTTACGTCCTACAGTGAAGCCTAAGTTTTCATTGCAGAGATTCACAATTAGTTTTGGTTTTTTATCCTACCGTAAGTTTACACTGTGTTATTCAAACTCTATAGAGACCAGCTCGAATTCGGTCGAAGGTTAACTAGAACTTCTCGCCTTCATTATCTTCATCCAGCGTCCTTTGTGCATCCCTAATGATGATTGACATTGAGGTGTCGTTATTGACACAGGTCGGGTGTGTGTTCCCGGGGTACCAATATTGGCCCGGGTCGGGTGTGTGTTCTCGAAGTGCCATTATTGGCACAGGTCGGTGTGTGTTCCCGAGGTGCCATTATTGGCACAGATCGAGTGTGTGTTCCTGGGTTGCCATCCCAGTTTTGCCCAAATCATTGAGATAATTGAAAAACCACGGAAACGTAAGTTGTTGAAGACACACCCAGGTTTTAAGCCCACATACGTTATAACCAAGTGTGTGGCGGGTGTAGTGGTGATGACAGCAGAGTGAAGGTGTATGTATGTGTGTGTGTTGTGTGTGTAGTAGTAGTAGTTCAGCCGATCAATAAGACAACTTATTTCAAAGACGTTGTTACGATTGTATCTCATAGTAAGGATTAAGGAGATTCATTGTTAAGAAAAATACTAAGAATACGTAATGTAAAGTGGGCCTAGTGACGAAGTCTCATCACTGAGCCAAGGTGCCATCATCTTCCTCAGACTCTTCCTCAGCCTCTCGGAGCCACTGCAGGAATGGTTCCGCTTCCTTGCGAATTCTACCAGCCATATCTTTACTGACAAATTCATCACTCTCTTTGTCAGCCCACTCCAAGAACGCCTCCTCGTCCACCAAATCGATAAGATACACTTTCTGTAGGATACTGGGAACCTTTGTCAGCAGGTGTTGGATATACTTTAGAATTAGTATTTCCAGAGCACCTAGGAAATACCTCTGACAAGGAGGTTCGTAGGTGAAGATGAGGAAGTGGACGCGGTACGCTGTTAAATCTTTGAAAACCGTTCTTCCCAAGAGCAACTTGGCCAGGATCAAGACTGCTTCATTCTTAATATGCAGCCTATCTGCCTCGTTGTAAAGCCTCCGAGATATAGAGAGCTTCACCGGGTGCAGCAGCTCGTTATGTTTGAGATATAAACAGTAGTTATAGAATGCTCTGAGGCGGACTTCCTTATCGTCTGTGGGACCAGTGGAGGCTACAGTAGGACCCACGGTGAGATCTATCATAAGAGGCTATTCTATAAGTCGTACTCTTTCGTACCCGAGGTCGTCGGGTTGGAAATCTGCCCGAGGGTGGACTACCTCGACCTCGGGGTTGTTCTCAAACACTACCTGGAAATCGTCACTGTGTTCCTGAGGGTCGACTACCTCGACCTCGGAGTCTTCGTCAGACTCTACCTCGAGATCGTCAGTGTCTACCTGAGGGTCGACTACTTCAACCTCGGGGTCCTCGTCTGACTGTACCTCGGGTTCGAATGTGTCTACCTGAGGGTTGACTACCTCGACATCGGGGTCGTTCTCAGACTGTACCTCGGGATTTTCAGTGTCTACCTGAGGGTCGACTACCTCGACATCGGGGTCGTCGTCAGACTCTACCTCTGGTTCGACAGTGTCTACCTGAGGGTCGACTGCTTCGACCCCTGGGTCGTCGTCAGACTTGTCCTCTGGAGTTACAGTGTCTACCTGAGGGTCGACTACCTCGACCTCGAGGTCGTCGTCAGACTCTACCTCGAGATCGTCAGTGTCTACCTGAGGGTCGACTGCTTCGACCCCTTGGTCGTCGTCAGACTGGTCCTCTGGAGTTACAGTGTCTACCTGAGGGTCGACTACCTCGACCTCGAGGTCGTCGTCAGACTCTACCTCGAGATCGTCAGTGTCTACCTGAGGGTTGACTACCTCAACCTCGGGGTCCTCGTCTGACTCTGCCTCGGGTTCGACTGGGTCTACCTGAGGGTTGACTACCTCGACATCGGGGTCGTTCTCAGACTGTACCTCGGGATTTTCAGTGTCTACCTGAGGGTCGACTACCTCGACATCGGGGTCGTCGTCAGACTCTACCTCTGGTTCGACAGTGTCTACCTGAGGGTCGACTGCTTCGACCCCTGGGTCGTCGTCAGACTTGTCCTCTGGAGTTACAGTGTCTACCTGAGGGTCGACTACCTCGACCTCGAGGTCGTCGTCAGACTCTACCTCGAGATCGTCAGTGTCTACCTGAGGGTCGACTGCTTCGACCCCTTGGTCGTCGTCAGACTGGTCCTCTGGAGTTACAGTGTCTACCTGAGGGTCGACTACCTCGACCTCGAGGTCGTCGTCAGACTCTACCTCGAGATCGTCAGTGTCTACCTGAGGGTTGACTACCTCAACCTCGGGGTCCTCGTCTGACTCTGCCTCGGGTTCGACTGTGTCTACCTGAGGGTTGACTACCTCGACATCGGGGTCGTTCTCAGACTGTACCTCGGGATTTTCAGTGTCTACCTGAGGGTCGACTACCTCGACATCGGGGTCGTCGTCAGACTCTACCTCTGGTTCGACAGTGTCTACCTGAGGGTCGACTGCTTCGACCCCTGGGTCGTCGTCAGACTTGTCCTCTGGAGTTACAGTGTCTACCTGAGGGTCGACTACCTCGACCTCGAGGTCGTCGTCAGACTCTACCTCGAGATCGTCAGTGTCTACCTGAGGGTCGACTGCTTCGACCCCTTGGTCGTCGTCAGACTGGTCCTCTGGAGTTACAGTGTCTACCTGAGGGTCGACTACCTCGACCTCGAGGTCGTCGTCAGACTCTACCTCGAGATCGTCAGTGTCTACCTGAGGGTTGACTACCTCAACCTCGGGGTCCTCGTCTGACTCTGCCTCGGGTTCGACTGTGTCTACCTGAGGGTTGACTACCTCGACATCGGGGTCGTTCTCAGACTGTACCTCGGGATTTTCAGTGTCTACCTGAGGGTCGACTACCTCGACATCGGGGTCGTCGTCAGACTCTACCTCTGGTTCGACAGTGTCTACCTGAGGGTCGACTGCTTCGACCCCTGGGTCGTCGTCAGACTTGTCCTCTGGAGTTACAGTGTCTACCTGAGGGTCGACTACCTCGACCTCGAGGTCGTCGTCAGACTCTACCTCGAGATCGTCAGTGTCTACCTGAGGGTCGACTGCTTCGACCCCTTGGTCGTCGTCAGACTGGTCCTCTGGAGTTACAGTGTCTACCTGAGGGTCGACTACCTCGACCTCGAGGTCGTCGTCAGACTCTACCTCGAGATCGTCAGTGTCTACCTGAGGGTTGACTACCTCAACCTCGGGGTCCTCGTCTGACTCTGCCTCGGGTTCGACTGTGTCTACCTGAGGGTTGACTACCTCGACATCGGGGTCGTTCTCAGACTGTACCTCGGGATTTTCAGTGTCTACCTGAGGGTCGACTACCTCGACATCGGGGTCGTCGTCAGACTCTACCTCTGGTTCGACAGTGTCTACCTGGGGGTCGACTGCTTCGACCCCTGGGTCGTCGTCAGACTTGTCCTCGGGATCCTCATGGTCTACCTGAGAGTCCACTACCTCGGGGTCGTTGTCAAACTCGTGTTCGACAGTGTCTGCCTGAGGGTCGACTACCTCGTCCTCGTGGCCGTCGGTGTATATACGCCGAGCCCTGCGCCTCAATGAGTACTTCATCAAGGCCCAGAGCATCCAGAGGGTGAGCAGCGCCACCGTCGTTACCCCCAGGAAGGCCGTAAGGAGGAGAGGAACACTCAAACCAGATACTGCCTGCAGCCGCTCCAAGTACCCCACGGGTACCTCTGGTTCGTTCGCCAATCTCTGAAGGCGGAGGATGTTCCGGAGCACGTACACCACGGTAACCAAGACACCGAGGGCTTGGTTCTGTATGTGTGGAGGCTCATCAACCCTCAGCTCCAAGGGAGGAGGGGAGAGCTGCCCCAGGAGAGGCACGTACAAACCGTAGGACCTCATGTGCCTCGATTGTAGGAGGTCTACCAGCGTCCACTGGTAGGCGATGAGCAGGGCGCTCAGAGATATGAAGATGGACACGCACACCTTTAGGAAGATATACAAGGAGATGCTATATTTTCCCATTGTTATTTATATTTATTTCACTTGTTATTGTATATCTGGTATTTGGTAAAGGTGATGGTGGCTGAAATGACGTTATAGATTGTAGCGTGGGACGAGGGAGGGAAAGTGTGATCTTCGGATGATAGTGGAGATGTTCCTCCTGTGTGAGGACTATTGAAACGGAAGGATTTGTGTGTGGCATTTATGGATGTGGAGTGAGGGACATGTGCATGGGTGGTTGTCCAGAGTGTAGTGATGAGGCGTTTGTCGATTTTTCTTTTCTGTTGTCAAACACATTAAGATGTTCTCGACACAGTTGGTTATAGTTTAGAAAACAATGCCAGGTTGTTTCAGACGGATGTTTGTGTTGAGTGATATGTAATGTGGTTGTTAGTAATTTCGGGCTCTCACATGTCATGCGCATGTCTGGAAGTGCTGTTTCAGAATCGTAAAGTATGGTATATTAGATTCGCATCTCAAAGGTTAATTACTTACGTATGCGATTAATTTAAGAGCGTAACACGTTAGGTACGTTTTCTCTGTAGCATAAAAGACAGATAACGAATAAAGTATGGATAACTCCTTCATTCTCTGTACTCTCAGGTAACAGTAGTTTAGACATTAGAATATAATGTCTTCATTCAGTGTTGGAGGAGAGTTTGATAATAATGATGTAAGAATATGTTTATTCATATTATAATTGAGAATATACACATATAATCTTTAACAGAATGATAGCGTCTGTGAATTTTGTAGTAAGTGGGCAGTGTCTCCAGTTTGGAAGTTGGTTCTTGAGTGATTTTCGTGATGTATTGAAGTTGTGTTTGTATCGCTGGAAAGATGGAGTAATGCCTAGCTTATAGACGATAAGAGATAACTAGTACATGTCTGATGGATTGGTGTTTAAGATTGGGTTTTGGGTTCTGTTGGTTATTGCCTGTCGGGTCATTCGGATTTATTTTTTCCTTTAGTGTTGTGTATTTTTGGGTTGGAGAGAAGGGTTGGAGAGGGGGGCATCCGTAAGCGTACGTTGGGTGTTTGTAGCCGTTTGCATTATTACAGTTGCCGTTACGTAACTGTCGTAGTTAAATGTATGTAATAAAATGCTCTTGTGTAAAATATTGAAGGAGATGGGCTGGGTATGAAGCAAAGTTTTCGGCTGCGTTAGATGGTGAATGTGGGATGGAAATGAGTCTGCTACTTCAGAGTGTGGTTGGAAATGATCCAGTGTTGTTGTTGCAAAGGAATGAGAGGCGAGCGTATATGAGTCAATATATATGACAAGCTGAACTGATACACTCAAACTCTTTTTATTCTAAAATTGTATATGTAGCAAAGTTGCCCTTTTATATATGTAAAACCCAAATAATATGATCAACTTTACGTCCTACAGTGAAGCCTAAGTTTTCATTGCAGAGATTCACAATTAGTTTTGGTTTTTTATCCTACCGTAAGTTTACACTGTGTTATTCAAACTCTATAGAGACCAGCTCGAATTCGGTCGAAGGTTAACTAGAACTTCTCGCCTTCATTATCTTCATCCAGCGTCCTTTGTGCATCCCTAATGATGATTGACATTGAGGTGTCGTTATTGACACAGGTCGGGTGTGTGTTCCCGGGGTACCAATATTGGCCCGGGTCGGGTGTGTGTTCTCGAAGTGCCATTATTGGCACAGGTCGGTGTGTGTTCCCGAGGTGCCATTATTGGCACAGATCGAGTGTGTGTTCCTGGGTTGCCATCCCAGTTTTGCCCAAATCATTGAGATAATTGAAAAACCACGGAAACGTAAGTTGTTGAAGACACACCCAGGTTTTAAGCCCACATACGTTATAACCAAGTGTGTGGCGGGTGTAGTGGTGATGACAGCAGAGTGAAGGTGTATGTATGTGTTGTGTGTTGTGTGTGTAGTAGTAGTAGTTCAGCCGATCAATAAGGCAACTTATTGTATCTCATAGTAAGGATTAAGGAGATTCATTGTTAAGAAAAATACTAAGAATACGTAATGTAAAGCGGGCCTAGTGACGAAGTCTCATCACTGAGCCAAGGTGCCATCATCTTCCTCAGCCTCTCGGAGCCACTGCAGGAATGGTTCCGCTTCCTTGCGAATTCTACCAGCCATATCTTTACTGACAAATTCATCACTCTCTTTGTCAGCCCACTCCAAGAACACCTCCTCGTCCACCAAATCGATAAGATACACTTTCTGTAGGATACTGGGAACCTTTGTCAGCAGGTGTTGGGTATACTTTTGAATTAGTATTTCCAGAGCACCTAGGAAATACCACTGACAAGGAGGTTCGTAGGTGAAGACGAGGAAGTGGACGCGGTACGCTGTTAAATCTTTCATAGCCGTTCTTCCCAAGAGCAACTTGGCCAGGATCAAGACTGCTTCATTCTTAATATGCAGCCTATCTGCCTCGTTGTAAAGCCTCCGAGATATAGAGAGCCTCACCGGGTGCAGCAGCTCGTTATGTTTGAGATATAAACAGTAGTTATAGAATGCTCTGAGGCGAACTTCATTATCGTCTGTGGGACCAGTGGAGGCTACAGTAGGACCCACGGTGAGATCTATCATACGAGGCTATTCTATAAGTCGTACTCTTTCGTACTCGAGGTCGTCGGGTTGGAAATCTGCCCGAGGGTGGACTACTTCGACCTCGTGGCCGTCGTCAAACTGTACCTCGGGATCGTCAGTGTCTGCCCGAGGGTGGACTACCTCGACCTCGGGGTGGTTGTCAAACTCTACCTGGAGATCGTCAGTGTCTACCTAAGGGTTGACTACCTGGATCTCAGGGTCGTCGTCTGACTGTACCTCGGGTTCGACTGTGTCTTTCTGCGGGACGACTACCTCAACCTCGGGGTCGTTGTCAGACTGTACCTCGGGATCACCAGTGTCTACCTGAGGGTGGATTACCTAGACCTCGGGGTCGTCGTCTGACTCTACCTCGGGTTTGACTGTGTCTTCCTGAGGGTCGACTACTTCGACCTCGGGGTTGTTGTCAGACTGTACCTCGGGATCGTCAATGTCTACCTAAGGGTCGACTACCTGGACCTCGGGGTCGTCGTCAGAGTATACCCCGGAATCGTCAGTGTCTACCTGAGGGTCGACTACCTCGACCTCGTGGCCGTCGTCAAACTGTGCCCCGGGAAGACACCGGTTGAAGCATGACCAAAGAATGATATGAGTAACAACAGTTGTGCTATTTGTGACCTCTGACGCCCCTATAGAATACCCGATAATAGTCCATTCACAGGTGTGTGATGAACGCTGTCTATCACGACCTGTGTCTGTTGGCTGTCTATCACGACCTGTGTCTGTTGGTTGTCTATCACGTCCTGCGTCTATTCGCTGTCTGTCACGTCCTGCGTATGTTGGCTATATATCACGTCCTGCGTCTGTTGGTTGTCTGTCACGTTCTGCGTCTGTTGGTTGTCTGTCACGCCCTGCGTCTGTTGCTATCTGTCATGTCGTGCGTCTGTTGGTTGTCTGTCACGTCCTGCGTCTGTCGGCTGTCTATCACGTCCTGCGTCTGTTGCTATCTGTCACGTCCTGCGTCTGTTGGTTTTCTGTCACGTCCTGCGTCTGTTGGCTGTCTATCACGTCCTGCGTCTATTCGCTGTCTGTCATGTCCTGCGTTTGTTGGTTGTCTGTCACGTCCTGCGTCTGTCGGCTGTCTATCACGTCCTGCGTCTGTTGGCTATCTATCACGTCCTGCGTCTGTTGGTTGTCTGTCACGACCTGCGTCTGTTGGCCATCTATCACGTCTTGTGTCTGTTGTCTGTCTGTCACGTATTGCTTATGTTGGTTGTCTATCACGTCCTGCGTCTGTTGGCTGTCTGTCACGTCCTGCGTCTGTTGTCTATCCATCACGTCCTGCGTCTGTTGGCCGTCTGTGGCGTCCTGAGTCTGTTGTCTCTCAATGACGTAATGCGTCTGTTGTCTGTCTATCACTTCCTCTTCGAACTGTCTTTCTACCGCGTTCGTTCGTCTGTTTCTCATATCTTCTTCGACTGTTTATCATTCCCGTCCATTGTCTGTCTCTCACATCATCACCGTCAACCCAGTAACCTTTATTGATAGTTTTTTTTTCATTTCATGTTCAACAGTTTCAATCAGGCAAACTCCATTGAAAAAGAAAAAAACCCACACTATCGTGTAATCAAAAAACTTATTACTAGCAGTCAAAGTTTCCACCACCAAGCACGACTCTCTCTCTCTCTCTCTCTCTCTCTCTCTCTCTCTCTCTCTCTCTCTCTCTGATAGACTGAGAGCTTTGGCTACTCAGCTAAAATCATTGACCACGTTACGTACAGGAAATCGAAAAAGCAAAGAGGAAGTAAAGCCAAATTTGATCAAGGTCAGAGACCCAGCACACGAACCATGGGTCCAGCCGAATAGTATCAATTCTATTTCTTTTTTTTACCTACCCACGAACAGATAAACGGATAAACTTTCGAAACGCAATGAAAATTTTAAGACAGATATAGTGAATCTATACGTCCTTACAGATAAGATATGTATATATATATATATATATATATATATATATATATATATATATATATATATATATATATATATATATATGTATATATATATATATATATATATATATATATATATATATATATATATATATATATATATACATAGAGAGAGAGAGAGAGAGAGAGAGAGAGAGAGAGAGAGAGAGAGAGAGAGAGAGAGAGAGAGAGATTTGGCAATGTTTGGTAAGATGGCTTATCGACAGAATCTACGGATTTCACTCAATTTTTCAGCAACCTTCACATATGAGATTATGTTCTGTGTGTGTGTATGTGTGTGTGTGTGTGTGTGTGTTTGTGTATGTGTGTGTGTGTATGTATGTGTCTGTGTGTGTGTTTGTGTGTGGCTGTGAGCACCCACCTGCAGGTGTAGAGCTCACACAGGTTCCATGTGACATGTTCAGGGTGTGCTGGAAGTGTGGATGGGGACCTGGGAGAGGAGAGGAGTGTGTTGGGGGTGGGTGTGTGAGCGCCCTGTGGCTCCGTAGGACTCCCCCACGGTCGATATACAGTGGGAGGTATGGAGACGCCCTCCCAGCTCGAAGTCCTTTGTCCTGGGGCGCCACGCTCCTGCCGCGGCTGCTCAGGGAAAGCGAGAGGGGGCGCGATGGGGGTGATAGAGGGGGCGAGGAACGCCTTATATGGTGGCGCTGCACCAGCCGTAGTAGTAGTATTGGTTGTAGTAGTAGATGTAGTAGTGGTAGTAGTAGTAGCCTTACGGGGTGTGTTATAGTAGTTAAGGGTGATGGATAAGTAGGCCATGGATGAAGACAGCTGGCGGGGCGCTGGGACTGACGGCATTATAACAGTACTCCCGAGAAATGGCAGAAGTGGACCATGGGTGCAGAGCAGCCATATGTGTTTGGCTATTATCCAGGGTTGGTGTAATAACCCAGGGATGGTGTAATAACCCAGGGATGGTGTAATAACCCAGGGTTGGTGTAATAACCCAGGGTTGGTGTAATAACCCAGGGTTGGTGTAATAACCCAGGGTTGGTGTAATAACCCAGGGTTGGTGTAATAACCCAGGGTTGGTGTAATAACCCAGGGTTGGTGTAATAACCCAGGGGTGGTGTATTAACCCAGGGGTGGTGTAATATCCCAGGGGTGGTGTAATAACCCATGGGATTGCACTGGTTGTCTGCGAATGAGGTCAAGGCCCCAAGAGTAGTTTAGTAAACCAGAAATGGCATAATAGAGCAGCAGGCCAGGGGGATAGAACAGCAGATGGTTGAACAGCAGGCCAAAGGATGGAGCAGTAATCTACGGGAATGGAGTAGCAGGCCAGCGGGGGGTGGCGGAGCAGACTAGAGAGTGGAGCAGCGGGCCAAGGGGTGGAGCAGAACACCAGAAGGTGGAGCAACAGGCCAGGGGATAGTGGAGCGGACCGGAGGAGACAAAGGATGGAGGATGCAGGGGGAGGAGGAGGAATATGTGGGCGGAGGTTGTGAGGGACATGGCAGGTGGGTAACCTGCTCAGGAGGAGACAGGACACTGAGGCGGCTCCTGCTGCACGGGAAGCGCTGCCCTGGAGATGGTTGAGAAGGGGGTTGGGTGTGGAGGGGAGGCGCTGCCAGAGAGAGAGAGAGAGAGAGAGAGAGAGAGAGAGAGAGAGAGAGAGAGGGGGGGGGAAGGTTGGGGGGGTTGTGAGAGGGAGTAGGAGGCCATGGTGGGATAAGGTCAAGGTCACCAGCGGCGTCTATTGATCCTGTGAGAGCTGCCAGAGAGGGGGACGCTGCTAACGGCAGGCCCATAGCTCTCTCTCTCTCTCTCTCTCTCTCTCTCTCTCTCTCTCTCTCTCTCTCTCTCTCTCTCTCTCTCTCTCCTACCAACCCTATATCCCCCCCCCACCCCCACACGCCGAAGACCCGTCTCCCCCAAACGTCAATGTGTTTCATGGATCTGCTGTGGGTCAGAGGACCCACCCATACCCTCCTCACATACCCGTAAGAGCAACGTTCCTGTGCCATATTTGACTACCCCACACCCTCTAGTCCTCCGTTGTACGTTATCATAACGTAATGAGAGGTCATGATCAAGCCTCTCTCCCTCATTTCTTGCCCTCAAATTTCCACATCTTTTAGAGCATCTTTCGCATTATTCATCTCTTGATCTCCGTTTTTGATTTTGCTCTCCTCTCTGCTGTAAGCCATTTAATGCATTCTCACGCTGTTTGCTCTCCCTTGCTATGGTCGGCTTCCTCCCCCCCCCCCCGTCTCTCTCTCTCTCTCTCTCTCTCTCTCTCTCTCTCTCTCTCTCTCTCTCTCTCTCTCTCTCTCTCTCTCTCTCTCTCTCTCTCTCTCTCTCGTCGCCTTTCCACCTTTGTTCGTAAGGTCAGAGGTCACTTACATCGAGGCCTTAACCCCCGTCTCGATACCTCCTAACCCCCCACCCCTAAATCTACCATACTGGCTAATCCTGTTTCTCTTAGCTTAGCTTTCGCTCCTCATTAAGATGCAGACATCACCTCCACTTTCGATAACACTTCGTGAAAACTCTTTATCGAGTTGTTACATCACATTGAGCTGAATCTGTAACGACCCACTGTCCCTTAAACGGGTTCTAAGATACATCAGTTCCCTACATACTCTGCTACATCATTACTATATGTAAATATCATTTTCTCTTTACGTCTACTTTACAGGTGCACACACACACACACACACACACACACACACACACACACACACACACACACACACACACACACACACACACACACACACACACACACACACACACACACACACACACACACACACACACACACACACACACCTCCATCTGTCCTTACTAGATTTCTACACTCTCACCTTCTTTAGAATATGAGAAGAAAAAACGTTTATTTTACTGAAAATTCTTTTTTTTTTCTTACATGTATTCAACCCTACACACACACACACACACACACACACACACACACACACATATATATATATATATATATATATATATATATATATATATATATATATATATATATATATATATATATATATATATTTTTTTTTTTTTTTTTTTTTTTTTTTAATACTTTGTCGCTGTCTCCCGCGTTTGCGAGGTAGCGCAAGGAAACAGACGAAAGAAATGGCCCAACCCCCCCCATACACATGTACATACACACGTCCACACACGCAAATATACATACCTACACAGCTTTCCATGGTTTACCCCAGACGCTTCACATGCCTTGATTCAATCCAC
This sequence comes from Panulirus ornatus, assembly GCF_036320965.1. Lineage (NCBI taxonomy): Eukaryota > Metazoa > Arthropoda > Malacostraca > Decapoda > Palinuridae > Panulirus > Panulirus ornatus. The sequence goes on along the minus strand of NC_092281.1, from coordinate 24,608,505 downwards.
TGACAGCACGTCAACCCCTGTATACCACATCGCTCCAATTCACTCTATTCCTTGCCCTCCTTTCACCCTCCTGCATGTTCAGGCCCCGATCACACAAAATCCTTTTCACTCCATCTTTCCACCTCCAATTTGGTCTCCCTCTTCTCCTCGTTCCCTCCACCTCCGACACATATATCCTCTTGGTCAATCTTTCCTCACTCATTCTCTCCATGTGCCCAAACCATTTCAAAACACCCTCTTCTGCTCTCTCAACCACGCTCTTTTTATTTCCACACATCTCTCTCACCCTTACGTTACTTACTCGATCAAACCACCTCACACCACACATTGTCCTCAAACATCTCATTTCCAGCACATCCATCCTCCTACGCACAACTCTATCCATAGCCCACGCCTCGCAACCATACAACATTGTTGGAACTACTATTCCTTCAAACATACCCATTTTTGCTTTCCGGGATAATGTTCTCGACTTCCACACATTTTTCAAGGCTCCCAAAATTTTCGCCCCCTCCCCCACCCTATGATCCACTTCCGCTTCCATGGTTCCATCCGCTGACAGATCCACTCCCAGATATCTAAAACACTTCACTTCCTCCAGCCTCTCACCATTCAAACTCACCTCCCAATTGACTTGACCCTCAACCCTACTGTACCTAATAACCTTGCTCTTATTGACATTTACTCTTAACTTTCTTCTTCCACACACTTTACCAAACTCCGTCACCAGCTTCTGCAGTTTCTCACATGAATCCGCCACCAGCGCTGTATCATCAGCGAACAACAACTGACTCACTTCCCAAGCTCTCTCATCCCCAACAGACTTCATACTTGCCCCTCTTTCCAAAACTCTTGCATTTACCTTCCTAACAACCCCATCCATAAACAAATTAAACAACCATGGAGACATCACACACCCCTGCCGCAAACCTACATTCACTGAGAACCAATCACTTTCCTCTCTTCCTACACGTACACATGCCTTACAACCTCGATAAAAACTTTTCACTGCTTCTAACAACTTGCCTCCCACACCATATATTCTCAATACCTTCCACAGAGCATCTCTATCAACTCTATCATATGCCTTCTCCAGATCCATAAATGCTACATACAAATCCATTTGCTTTTCCAAGTATTTCTCACATACATTCTTCAAAGCAAACACCTGATATATGTATATATTCATATTTATTTTGCTTTGTCGTTGTCTCCCGCCTTTGCGAGGTAGCGCAAGGAAACAGACGAAAGAAATGGCCCAACCCACCCACATACACATGTATATACATACACGTCCACACACGCAAATATACATACCTATACATCTCAATGTACACAAATATATACACACACAGACACCTACATATATACACATGCACACAATTCACACCGTCTGCCTTTATTCATTTCCATCGCCACCTCGCCACGCATGGAATAACATCCCCTCCCCCCTCATGTGTGCGAGGTATCGCTAGGAAAAGACAACAAAGGCCCCATTCGTTCACACTCAGTCTCAAGCTGTCATGCAATAATGTCCGAAACCACAGCTCCCTTTCCACATCCAGGCCCCACAGAACTTTCCATGGTTTACCCCAGACGCTTCACATGCCCTGATTCAATCCATTGACAGCTCGTCAACCCCGGTATACCACATCGATCCATTTCACTCTATTCCTTGCCCGCCTTTCACCCTCCTGCATGTTCAGGCCCCGATCACTCAAAATCTTTTTCACTCCATCTTTCCACCTCCAATTTGGTCTCCCACTTCTCCTCGTTCCCTCCACCTCCGACACATATATCCTCTTGGTCAATCTTTCCTCACTTATTCTCTCCATGTGCCCAAACCATTTCAAAACACCCTCTTCTGCTCTCTCAACCACGCTCTTTTTATTTCCACACATCTCTCTTACCCTTACATTACTTACTCGATCAAACCACCTCACACCAGATATTGTCCTCAAACATCTCATTTCCAGCACATCCACCCTCCTGCGCACAACTCTATCCATAACCCACGCCTCGCAACCATACAACATTGTTGGAACCACTATTCCTTCAAACATACCAATTTTTGCTTTCCAGGATAATGTTCTCGACTTCCACACATTCTTCAAGGCTCCCAGGATTTTCGCCCCTCCCCCACCCTATGATTCACTTCCGCTTCCATGGTTCCATCCGCTGCCAGATCCACTCCCAGATATCTAAAACACTTTACTTCCTCCAGTTTTTCTCCATTCAAACTTACCTCCCAATTAACTTGACCCTCAACCCTACTGTACCTAATAACCTTGCTCTTATTCACATTTACTCTTAACTTTCTTCTTTCACACACTTTACCAAACTCAGTCACCAGCTTCTGCAGTTTCTCACATGAATCAGCCACCATCGCTGTATCACCAGCGAACAACAACTGACTCACTTCCAAAGCTCTCTCATCCCCAACAGACTTCATACTTGCCCCTCTTTCCAAAACTCTTGCATTCACCTTCCTAACAACCCCATCCATAAACAAATTAAACAACCATGGAGACATCACACACCCCTGCCGCAAACCTACATTCTCTGAGAACCAATATATATATATATATATATATATATATATATATATATATATATATATATTATACATTGTCGCTGTCTCCCGCGTTAGCGAGGTAGCGCAAGGAAACAGGCGAAAGAATGGCCCGACCATCCCACATACACATTTATATACATACACGTCCACACACGCACATATACATACCTTTACATATCTACGTATACATATATACACACATACATAGACATATACCTATATATACATGTACATGTTTCATACTTACTGCCTTTAGTCATTCCCGTCGCCACCTCTCCACACAGGAAATGACACCCCCCTCCTCCCGCACGCGCGCTAGGTTACGCTAGGAAAAGACAACAAAGGCTACATTAGTTTACACTCAGTCTGTAGCTGTCATGCATAATGCACCGAAACCACAGCTCCCTTTCCACATCCAGGCCCCACAAAACTTTCCATGGTTTACCCCAGACGCTTCACATGCCCTGGTTCAACATATATGTGTATATATATATATATATATATATATATATATATATATATATATATATATATATATATATATATATATATATATATATATATTTTTTTTTTTTTTATCACACTTGGTCGCTTTGGTCCCGCGTGTGTGAGCCTGATGGAAAATGACCGGTGTAGACCCCGTTGCTCACCAACGTGAGACGAAGGGTATTCGAGTACATAGTATTCGAATAGTCATTTCCCTATTAGGGGCGATCATAACCTAGTGGTAGCGCTCCAGCCTATTGCACAGGGATCCCGGGCTCGATCCCGGCTGTTGGAGGTTTGTATGATATATATATATATATATATATATATATATATATATATATATATATATATATATATATATATATATACGTAAATAGTGTATATGAACGCGCACTACTATATAGCATACTAATTTTAACAGCCAGGATCGAACCAAGAACCCTTACGTAGGAGGCGGAAGCACTACCGCTCGGCAACGCCACTCTAGTGGCCTTTGGTACCACCAAAGGGGCTTTAATCTAAACCTTCAATTTGGCACTTTGACTCTGGACGCCGCCACGCCACTCTAAAGGCCTTTGTCACCGCCAAAGGTTTCAAAGTAAACCTTTAATTCGAGACTGTCTCTGGATGCCGCCACCAGGCCCGCCCCCATCTAATAGCATTTGTCGCCGCCAAAGAGGCTTTAAAGTCAACGTTCAGTTTGGCACTTTCTCTCTGGAAGCCGCTACGACACTCTAATGGTCTTTGGTGCCGCCAAAGGGCTTCAAAGTATACCTTCAATTTGGCACTTTGTCTCCGGATGGCGCCAGGCCTTTTGCCCTTTAGCGCTGCTGAAAGGACTTTAAAATAAACCTTCAGTTTGGCACTTTGAACGCCGCCACGCCACTCTAACAGCGTTTAACGGCGCCAAAGGGGCTTTGAATGAAACCTTCAAATTTCCTCTTTGGTTCTGGATGCCGCTACGCCACTGTAATGCCTTTGGCGCCGTCAAAGGGGCTTTAAATTCAACTTTCAATTCGCCTCTTTGGTTCTCGATGCCGCCACGCCATTCTAATGACCTGTGGCACCGCCAAAGGAGCTTGGAATTAAACCTTTAATTTGCCCCTTTGTTCTGGATGCCGCCACACCACTCTATATGCCTTTGGCTCCGCCAAAGGGGCTTTAAAGTAAACCTTCAATTTGGCTTATTCCTTCTGGATGCCACCACGCTACTCTAAGTGCCTTTGTCGCCGGCCAAAGGGGCTTTACTTTAAACCTTTAATTAGCCTCTTTGGTTCTGGATGCCGCCACGCCACGCTAATGGCCTCTTGCGCCGCCAAAGGGGCTTTAAAGTAAACCTTTAATTTGCCTCCATATCTGGATGCCGCCACGCCACTTTAATCGCCAATGGTGCCCCCATAATAGCCTTTATATTAAACCTTTAATTTGCCTCTTTCGTTTTCGATGACGCCACGCCACTCTAATGGCCTTTGGCTCCGCCCAATGGGATTAAAATTAAACCTTCAATTTCCTTCTTTGGATTTAGATGCCACCGCGCCACTCTAATGGTCTTTGGCGGCGCCAAAGGGGCTTCAAAATAAACCTTAAAAATTTGTCGCTTTTCCCCTGGATGCCGCCATGCCCCTGTAATGGCTTTTGGCGCCACCAAAGGAGCTTTAAAGTAAACTTTCCATTTGTCGTTTTCCCTGTGAATGCTGCCATTTCCCTGTAATAGCCTTTGGCGCCGCCAAAATGGCTGTGATTTAAACCTTCAATTTGCCTCTTTATTTCTGGATGCCGCCTCGCCACTCTAATGGCCTTTGGCGCCGCCAAAGGATCTTTAAAGTAAACCTTTAATTTGTTGCTTTCCGTTTGTATGCCGCCATGACCCTGTAATGGCCTTTGGCGCCGCCAAAGGGGCTTTAGATTATACCTTGAATATGCTTCTTTTGTTCTGGTTGCCGCCACGTCATTCTAATGGCCTTCGGCTCAGCCAAAGTGGCCTTAAAGAATCCCTTCAGTTTGTCACTTTGATTTAAGATGTCGCCACACCACTGTGATGGTTTTTGGCGTGGCCAGAGGGGCTTGAAATTAAAGTTTCAATTTGGGACTTTGCTTCGAAATTACGCCACACCACTGCAATGGCCTCTGGTGCCATCAAAGGCGCTGCAAAGTAAAGTTTCAATTTGGAACTTTTCTTCTGGCTGGCGCCAAACCTTTCTAATGGCTTTTGGCGTGGCCAAAGGAATTTGAAAGTATATCTTTGCTTTGGGACATTTTTTGGCTGGTGCCAGACGATTCTAATGGCATTTGGTGCGCCCACAGGGTTTTCAAAGTAAAGCTTCTTTTGGGGATTTTTCCTTCTGGCTGGCGCCTGATGATTTTAAAGGCGTTTGTGGCTTGGCCAAAAGTCCCAAAATTCGCGAAGTGAAACCTTACTTTGAAGCCCCTTTTTCCGCACCAAACCCCAATGGAATCGTCTAGCGCCAGCAGTAAGAGTAGTCCCAAAGTGAAGCTTTAATTCGAAGCCCTTTTGGCCGCAGCAAACACCAAGAGAATCATCTGGCGCCAACCAGGAGAAAAGTATCAAAGGGAAGCATTACTTTGAAGTCCCTTTGGCTGCGGAAAACGCCAATAGAAACGTCTGGCGCCAGCCAGAATTAAAGTCCCAAATTGTGGGTTTGCTTTAAAGTCCCTTTAGCCTACTGTAAAATCTTCAATAGTATCGTATCCAGAAATAAAGCATAAAATGCCATTCTTACATTAAGAGTCATAATTGCTTTCATTATTGACGTTCGAGGCTTAGGGAGGAAAACGTGATAATGGAGCTAAGTCAAATATAGAAAACAGAAGTGCCCAATTTCGTAAAATGGAGGGCTCTATATTCATATGGGCAGGATACAATATGCACACCTGAACATCAAGACATGCCTACCTTAAGGACCTTCCTCGTGTCTCGGTTAGCCTTGCTCACGGTCCGCTCAAGTCGAGTCTGCATCTGTTTGAATCCTGGTCATGGCAGACGATCCACATTTTAACCCAGCTGTTCAACCCTCCCTAGAGGCTGGTCGATAAAATGGCCACCTGGCTTAGGTGACTGAGTTTGGAAAAGAGTGTGAAAGGAGAAAGTTGAGAGTAAATGTGACTAAGAGTAAGGTTGAGGAACAAGTTAATTGGGACGTAAGTTCGAGTGGAGAAAGATTGGTGGAAGTGAAGTGTTTTAGATATCTGGTAGTGGACTTAGCAGCCAATGGAGCCATGGAAGAGGAAGTGAGTCCTGGGGGATGAAGGTTCTGGGAGCGATGAAAAATGTGTGGAAGGAGAGAACGTTATATCTTAGAGCAAAATTGGGTATGTTTGAAGGAATAGTAGTTCCAACAATACTATATGATTGTAAGGCGTGGGCTATGGATAACATTGTATGGAGGAGGATGGATGTGTTGGAAATGAAATGTTTGAGGACAATATGTGATGTGAGGTGGTTTGATCGAGTAAGTAATGAAAGGGTAAGAGAGATGTGAGGAAATAAAAAGGAGTGTGGTTGAGACAGCAGAAGAGGGTGTGTTGAAATGGTTTGGACATATGGAGAGAATGAGAGAGGAAAGGTTGATAAAGAGGACTTATGTGTCTGAGGTGAAGGGAACAAGAGAAGCGGAAGACCAAATTGGAGGTGGAAGAATGGAGTGAAAAAGATTTTGAGTGATTGGGACCTGAACATACAGGATGTTGAGTGGCGTACAGGGAATAAGAGTGAATTGGAACGATGTGGTATACCAGGGTCGACGTGCTGTCAGTGGACTGAACTAGGGCTTGTGAAACGTCTGGGGTAAACCATGGAAAGTTCTGTGGGGCCTTGATGTGGATAGGGAGCTGTGGTTTCGGTGCATTACACATAACAGCTAGAGACTGAGTTAATTCGTTAATAAGATGCCTTGATTAGGGCATTCAGGTGCCCCTGCTGCCTTGGACACCGTAGAAAAAAAAGGTCTGTCATGATGGCATACGAGTCTTGGAAATTCCGTCGACAAAGGTTGTTTTAGGAAGTACCACATTAAAAGCAGGACGAGCATATTGCTCATGTTTTAGTCTGGTCTGTTGACACTCTTCCGTTGATCCTGTGTCACTTATCATCACACGTTAGGGAAGTACTATAAGAAAACCATCAACGCAATTCCATTTTCTATGATGAGTGTTGTAAATTGGTAATATAGGTTGGTAGTCATCTGGCTACGGCCGTCCTGGGAGATGTTCTGTTTATAATCGTGATAAAAATATCGTTGTATTTCCATCTTCAAGGACAAATAGGTTCTTAAGATCACATTTTGTCTCAGTCGTGGTTTACCGTAGAAGACAAATAAGAAAAATATTGTTTAGAAATTGACAGACGTCAGAATAGTCGGAATACATTATAAACATGGACGATGTCTGAATCCTAATTGTTACATTGGCTCTGACTTGGACGGACTCACGTTCAAAAGATATACTTTATTATATAACAACAGTAATTTTCCTGCATAGATTTTTCGTAACATACGTATGTAGCACAAGCACATGGAATATTATTAGATATATTGTAAAAAACGAACGTTACAAAACAATAAAAGGCCATGCAAGTCATTTCACTGGATCGAGACACGCCGTGCGATACAGTGAAGCTCCGCTTCTGCTTCGAGACGGCCGATGAGCGCGTTCATTACGGAACCGAAGATTACTATGTTTCTGGTTCATATGTTCATCCTGGGTTGTGGTGGTGAGCGACAGTATCGTGTTAAGGGTTCCGGGAGATGTAGTGGTGGAGGAGGCTTCAGGGGACTAGTGAAGGGATAAGGTACTGGTCACTGACGCACTCGGGGTAAAACTCAGTTTGCTGGCTCAAGTCTTGTGGTGGTGGAAAGGTTAGGATATGTGGCCACAGGTGTTTTGGTCGCCGGCTCGGTAGCTGCCAGCTGGCTCCGTGCTCCCGGCTCGGAGTTGATTGATGTTTGCATAAACGAAGGTCTTATTTCTAGCCAGGTATGAGTAACATTTGGAGATTAATGGTTGTAACCAATGTAAGGTGAGAGGTGAAATATAGTTAGGTGTACTTAATGTAATTACCATAGCTAGAATATGTAGAGAACGTATGGACTCGGTAGACAGAGACTTTGAAGTATATTACTATTCACTTGGGTGACAACTTCATGTTGCCTATGAAAGAAATTAGAAATTGTGGTGAGAGTTAGCCCCACTGCCCAATCTCCCCTAAACGTGGCTACTTAATGCTTTCAAACCAACAGACCACAATGATAATGGTACATTTCCATTACAATGATCTGCTTCTGGGGATGTTAGGTAAGATTTTCGTCGGTTACGGTCGGCTGGGCGTGGAGTTACTGCACTGGGTTACGGTCAGGTAAGCTAGAATAGGCGGGTGAGTGGTGGCTATTGTACTAGATCATGGTGAGGTGGGTTAGGTTCGCTCAGCCTGCGAAGCGGTGGCTACTATACCGGGTCACGGTGAGGTGATCCAGAAATGGCAGATGAGTGATTGCTGCTGTACTGAGTTATGATGAGGTGGGCTAAGGTCGACTGGCCGGTGAACGGTAGCTCGTCTACTGGATCGTGGTGAGGTTGGCTAGGGTGAATCGGAGAGACGAGAGGTTGGATGGTGGTCAGAGGTCGCATGATCACTCTCCTTGATAATGTGTTCTCCATACGGGGCATCGCACATGTTGTCCTGTCCTCAAACACCACGAACTGGAATAGAAGATGGGTAGAGAGATTTAACCTTAACGACTTAATGTAAGTTAGGAGTGTCGGTGAAAAGGAGTGGGACATTGAAGCAATGATGAAGAATGCATAGAGAATAAGATACCCACATCAGAGTTTATTAGCAGCCAAATCCAGCGGGTAACTGTATTTGGGTATGGCTAGATTTTGATAACAATGAATTAGGCAATATTTCTGGAGATATCAAATCATTATCGTAACCATAATTTCATATCAAAGATATTATGTAGATTACGTAAAAGTTATGAAGTTAGGCGTACTACAACAGCATCTGGTGCAGTGGTTTGCATTTAGCTCTTGCAGCCTTCTCTTACCTTAAGCTTTATAGATATTACACCTTCTCCAGCTGAAATGTCTGAGGTACATTTTGACTGTTAGGATCATGAATGAGGATGAATGTCACTCGTCGATCAAAGTAGATATTGATGGTATAGAGATAAGTAAGATCTACTTTCATCCACAGAGGATAATGACACTATGTATAGTTGTATACATGTACCACAAATATTTATAGAAAAAACATTGTTCCGTTCCACAAGCTTTCAGCACAAAATTATGGGTATATATAAAGGAGAAAATATTGGTAATTTTGGTAGACTTGCAAAGCAAAAATAAGTTAAATGAAGGAATTGGAGCAAATATTTCGGTACAATATGAGAACAGTGGTTATGAGAGGGTTGTGCCAGTATTTATGAAATTTTGCAACGCAAAATACAAATACAAAGATAAACTTGTATGCCCGTAACAATACGGAGCAAATTAATTTTCATTAGAATGAGGATATTACATAACATCGAAAAGAAATGCAGAAGCTTTAATATTTTGCAGATACAAAAGAAAAATATTTTGTATTACTTCGTGCATGCGTATGCATGTACATAGTCTACCATAACGTGAGAAAAAATTTTCTGATATATTTTTATCAATACTGTATTGCACCAAATAAACATCACGCGATCATTTGTTTCTCTAAGAATGAGGTAAAATAGAGTAATAGAGAAATATAAATTAAACCAGCACAAACCGGAGAAAGGATCAGGACTTATATGCATAATTACTAATTCATATTAACACCAGAGAGAAAAATATATGGTTCTTGAACTGTTTAGAGAATTTTGTCATTCAACAACATTTTCTTTCATAAGTTTTTCCAATGCTAAAGTTAAACATAGCATTTATACTACATAGGATAGAACAAAAGACTATTTCTTGGAGAAATTATGGCAGATTTGAATCACTTAAACTTACCTTTTAAGTTTCTCGTTTTCTCTGAGAGTTCAGGTTTGTTTCCCGTTTTCTAATAGTTCTTAAGTCGCTCTTTTCTAATAGTTCTTAAGTCGCTCTTCCAGATGCAAGCATCACAAAAATTGGTATGTCAAAGTCATGAATTACGCTTCTTTGTATTTTTCTCGCTGAGCTCGGTCGCCATTTGTAGTCTTCTCTGTGTCGACTCCCAAGACGGATGTGTTCTTACGCTCTGTATTTCAAGTCTGTGTTGCCTGATGTCGAAGTGTTTATTCCTCTTTTCGGTAAGTCAGACTTTGCTTAGCACTATGGCAATGTTTCTGTGCATTCTTCTTGACAAGTGGGCTTCCTTGAGCTTTTATTCTGCGTATCAATACGTAGGAAGGATTACACTGCTCCTAGCTAGGATCCAATTTTTGTTTCGTTTAGAATGCCATGATCAACTCTCTTCTTTGAGATTTTCTATCTTCAGTTAACCGCCACTGCTTTCTTTGGATTACTCACTTACATTTGAATTTGGTGTCTTATATTCATTCGTCTTATATATGTACGTGAAGTGCTGTTTCTGGTAGCTTTCTATGTTCATTATTTTTTTTTTCAACTGTAGAACGGTGTTTATAGGGGTATTTTTCGCTCGGTGAAGTGTTTACAAACTTAATGCAATGCTTTGTTATGTTTCCATGTGCTCAGGGTTGGGATCAGGGTAAAGTGTATTGCCTTCAGTGGCTCACTCTAAATATTGTTAGAGACCAGACCCGTAGTAGTAGCACAGGAGCGGACACTGTTGCTTCGTTGCCAGCGAACCTTCATCGGTTCGGGAGTTCTGAACCTTCTTGGTTCTACCGCTCTAATTTGCCTTCCGGAGGGGCAAAAATTGGCAGCCAGTCACGTTTGAGAGCCCAAGCAACAAGCTCTTTTCATGTTGTGTGCCGGTAACCTTTGTTAAGCAGCAGTGTTTCCCTTTGTGCATCTGCCTAGTTCATAGTTAGACACAGCTAATGAGATTCGCGAACCCTTGCGTCCTGCTTGGCTTCCAAGCCTTAGAATTCTTCTTTTCAAATCTTGGCAAATGTTAGGTTCTGTGCTGTTCTTTCATTTGCCAATTTCTTGGCGGCCTTAATGGTGTAAAACGCTTCAGTTTCCTCAGACTGTTTCAAAACGCCAAGTTTTCACGTCTATTAAAGTCAATAAAACATCGTTATATTCAAGTTTCATTAATACAACTTTCCACATGTAGATTTTAGCTTGATGAAAGTAAGAATTCCCAAGGATAAACATACCCAAAGATTCCAGTCAGGCGAGCCACCACTGCTCCCTAGCGGCGGTAGCCATAACTACATGCGCAGTGACATTGCGTAGGCTTCCGCTATTGTTGTTTTGATTCTAACGTCATGTGCCTCTTCTTTTCTTTCAATTTGTTTCAGTTCATTTCTCCATCGATGCTTTCTTCGGATTTGTCACTCATTTCAAAGTCTGGTGTTGAATATGTTTCTCAAATGTTTATGTGTTATGTATATGTGTTAGAGGTTGTATCTGGTACCTCCATAGGTTGAATGTTTTATTGTGACAGTGAAGTGTTTTTCGCGCAGTGAAGTTGGTGGAGTGCAGTGTTGTGTTTACGTGTGCTTGGGGCAGGCTCATGATGGATTCTGCACTCAGTAGACCTGTAAGACTCACGCCCGCATGCCATTAATTTTTCATTAGCTATTTGTTATCATCATTTTACTGTGAGTTACATATACTTTTTTATCTGCATCACATAGAATGTTCCTAAGGGCTCACTGTTCCCACGAGCTACTGTTAATCAGGATGTGTGAACACGTAAGAACTGATCTGTTATTTGAAAACGTTGCTGAATGGGTGTTGACGGACTCCAATATAGCACCTGCCAGTGTGACCGTTCACTAGAGTGTGTCATAGTGTGTCATAAGACTATAGCCCAGAGTACTATAATTGTACGTATATATTCTTATATTAAGACTGCAGAGGCCACCTGCTCTTCACTGAGCACCACCGAACGAAGAAAGACTCCGATCTCCTTACCAAGTCAACCTTACACGTCTGGAGACGGAGTGCTACTCTCTCCATGTCTGGAGATGGAGTTCATTGGCCTCCATGTCTTTAGATGGAGTTCATTGGCTTCCATGTCTTTAGATGGAGTAAACTGGCCTCCATGTCTGGAGTTGGAGTGCACTGGCCTCCATGTTTGGAGACGGAGTCTGCTGGTCTCCATGTCTTGAGACGGAGTTCACTGGTCTCCATGTCTTGAGACAGAGTTCACTGGTCTCCATGTCTTGAGACGGAGTTCACTGGTCTCCATGTCTTGAGACGGAGTTCACTGGTCTCCATGTCTTGAGACGGAGTTCACTGGTCTCCATGTCTTGAGACGGAGTTCACTGGTCTCCATGTCTTGAGACGGAGTTCACTGGTCTCCATGTCTTGAGACGGAGTTCACTGGTCTCTATGTCTTGAGACGGAGTTCACTGGTCTCCATGTCTTGAGACGGAGTTCACTGGTCTCTATGTCTTGAGACGGAGTTCACTGGTCTCTATGTCTTGAGACGGAGTTCACTGGTCTCCATGTCTTGAGACGGAGTTCACTGGTCTTCATGTCTTGAGACGGAGTTCACTGGTCTCCATGTCTTGAGACGGAGTTCACTGGTCTCCATGTCTTGAGACAGAGTTCACTGGTCTCCATGTCTTGAGACGGAGTTCACTGGTCTCCATATCTTGAGACGGAGTTCACTGGTCTCCATGTCTTGAGACGGAATCCACTGGTCACCATGTCTTGAGACATAGTTCACTGGCCTCCATGTCTTGAGATGGAGTCCACTGGCCTCCACGGCTGGTGACAGAGTCCATTGGCCTCCACGTCTCGAGGCGGAGCCCATTGGCTTCCACGTCTGGAGAGGGAGTCCAGTGCCCTCCACGTCTGGAGACGGAGTCCACTGCCCTCCACGTCTGGAGACTTAGTCCTTAGACCTCCATATCCGGAGGCGGGGTCCATGGGCCCCCACGTTCAGAGACGGGGTCCAGTGGCCTCCAGGAATGGAGACTTAGTCTACTGGCCTCCACGTTTGGAAATGGTATCCACTGGTGTCTGCATGTGGAGACGCAGTCCACTGGCCTCTGCGTCCGGAGACCGAGTCTACTGGTAACATTTTCATGAAGCTCGTTTTCTATGAATAATCGTCACCAGCATGTTAGTTAGGTTTACCCTAACCACTCATCAAGCACATTTTGTATAATGTATCACCTTCAAGTTAGTTAAAGTTTACCCTAAGCGTCTCCTCCATACACGTTTTCGTTCACAAGTTACGCTAGCTTATCGGTCAAATGGTGCCAGTGGCAGTTTTTGACAACTCTATGGCCCGTTTTTTTCTTTTTGAAGTCCAGCTTTCGGGCTGCCACCACACCCGCAGAGCATTGTTTGCGGCCAGCCCGAAGCATGGGCAACAAGGTCTTACGAAGGGCGAGGCTCAAAATGGTCTCGGGCTGCCCGAAGACTTTCTGGTGTCTTCTAACCCTGCGGTCTGCAGACGACGCGCTCAGCTGGGGTAAACAGTACAGGGGCCCTCAAATTCATAGTTTCACTATGAAGTTTTGTTCTGGCTGACGGCATACCATATCACTCGGGTTTTGCGGTGTCCCACGGGTCATCAAACTTTAAGTTTCACTATGGGACTTTTGTTCTGGCTAATGATAGCCCATTTAATCGGTTTTTTGATGGGCCGAAGGCTCACGCCAGACCATCTTAGTAGGATTTTGAAGGGCGCACGGGTCATCATACTTTAAGCTTCACTCTGGGATTTTCTTCTGCCCAACGCCAAAACTATTCTAATCGGGTTTTACGGGGCCCCAGGTGTCATCAGACTTAATGCTCTAACCTGGAACTATTGTTCTGGCTAACGTCAGACGATTATAATCGGGTTTTGCTGGGTCCACGGGTCGTTAAACTTAATGCCTCACTCTGAGACTTTTCTTCTGCATAAGAATACTACACCATTTGAATCTTATATACTTGTTTACATAGATTAATTTTCCTTGCTTGCATAGAAGTCAGTTACTTTTTGCATAATAATTTCCTTATTCCAAGCCTCAAGCTGTTATCTGTAATTTTTCGTAAAAAAGAAGAGGTACACTGTGGCTTTATGAATATTAGAATATGTTTAATGAAAAATTTGACAGATCACAAAAGTTCCAAGTTAAACTAGAGATTTACCAAAACCTTTGTGGATGTTGTGAAGTTAAAAAATTGACTCCGTTTTGCCGGGTTGCCACTGGTCACCTAGGAGTAGTTATCAAATTTTATTTTCCAATAATCAATGAATCATCATCACCCATCAGCAGTTTCAAACCTCTATAATCATCATAAAGCTCTATCGTGATGCTTTATCTAAAGCCGTATTATTGTATAAAAGGAATTTTCCCTTTCCTTAACCTGAGAAAAACATGAAAATTAAGTTGTGGTTGAAATATATATGTCGTGTTTTACAAAGGACATTTGCGTAAGATCTTCCTCTCATTGTCACGATCATCTGGACTAAACTAAAGTCATATAGTAAAATCAGGTGACTGTGAAGATACGGGATGTCACTGAATGATAACAAAAAAAAAAAAAAAAGACGATGCGATTCAATACATTCACTGAAGAAATCGTTGCTACGAGTAATTCACTGCCAGAAAATGTTGCTAGTGTCCCCTTGTGTCTAAGCCTTCCAGTGTAGTGTAAACAAGTCTCGCCACAAAAAGCCAGTGTTAAGAGGCTTTAGTCAAAATAATTGTGAAGAGATGCCAACCTGAAGGCAGCGGTCTGGACATACGCGTCAGCCAGTCTCGTAACATGGAAAAAAAAAAAAACATGTTTCTCTTGTGTATTTTTTTTTTTTTTTTTTTGCACGCAGAAGCCAAATATGTTTTTAGAATTTCCTTATCACCCATAGTTTTCTTGTTTCAGCATACTCGCCTATTATTACGTATAATATATATGTACCAGTGCTCTACGAAGCATTTGCAACAAAAAGCTTAATGAACAAGGCTATTTTATAAATGTTTGTAAAAGTTAGTCTGAGCATGCGCAAGAGGTAAAACTTACTCTGAGCATGCGCAAGAGGTAAAACTTACTCTGAGCATGCGCTAAAGGAAAATTCTGGCCAAGCTTGCACTATAAGTGAAACTTACTCTGAGTATAAGCGAAAGTGAAACTTTGCTCGAGCCTGCGCAAAAGAGGATTTCTTCCTATAGTACTTCACCAATCACTGTATTTCACACTCTTTCGTGATGTCTTTGTGGGGTGTCATATGATTAATGTTTTTTATTTTTCATCAGATATTAAATGTAAGCTTGATTTATAGTATCATACTTGATCGCCTTTTCCCGCGTCAGCGTGGTAGTGCCAGAAAACAAACGCCCAAACACACACATATACATGCATATACATATCAACATATACACATATACATACATATACATATCAACATATACATACATATACATATCAACATATACACATATACATACATATACATATCAACATATACACATATACATACATATACATATCAACATATACACATATACATACATACATACATACATACATACACATGAACATATTCATACTTGCTTGCCTTCATCCATTCCTGGTGCTACCCCGTCCCACAGGAAACAGCATCGTTACCTCCTGCTTCAGCGAGGTAGCGTCAGGAAAACAGACAAAAAAGGCCACATTTGTTCATACTATGCCTCTAGCTGTCATGTGTAATGCACCGAAACCACAGCTCCCTATCCCCATCCAGGCCCCATAGACCTTTCCATGGTTTGCCCCAGACGTTTTACATGCCCTGGTTCAGTCCATTGACAGCACGTCGACTCCGGTATACCACATCGTTCCAATTCACTCTGTTCCTTGAACGCCTCTCACCCTCCTGTATGTTCAGGCCCCTGTCGCTCAAAATCTTTTTCACTCCATCCTTTGCCTCCAATTTGGTCTCTCGCTCCTCCTTGTTCCCTCCACCTTTGACACATATATCCTCTTTGTCAGTCTTTCCTCACTCATTCTTTCCATATGTTTAAACCATTTCAACACACCAACGTCTGTTCTTTCAACCACACTATTATCATTTCCACACATTTCATTACTTGCTCGATGAAACCACCTCACATCAAATACTATCCTCAAACATTTCATTTGCAATACATCCAACCTTCCACGCAAAACCCTATCGATAGGCCAAGCCTCGCAACCATATAACATTGTTGGAACTACTTTTCCCTCAAACATACCCATTTTTGTTCTCCGAATTAACGTTCTTTCCTTCCACACATTCTTCAACGCTCCCAGAATCTTCGCTCCCTCCCCCACCCTGTGACTCACTTCTGCTTCCATGGTTCCATTCGCTGCTAAGTCTACCCCTAGATATCTATAAACCTTCATTTCCTCCATTTTTTCTCCACTGGAACTTACATCCCAGTTAGCTTGTCCCTCAACCCTACTGAACCTAATAACCTTGCTCTTATTCACATTTACTCTCAACTTTCTCTTTTCATATACTTTTCCAAACTCAGTCAACAACTTCTGCAGTTTCACACTCGAATCTGCCACCAGGGCTGTATCATCGAGTGCGCATGCTCAGTGTAACTTTCACCCCTTGCGCATGCTCGGCCTGAAGTGACGCTTGCGCACATCTCTGTTGACTTTGAATTGCTTAGAATTAGTGGCGCGAAATAGCTCAGTGAGTGTGGCGGTCACTCCTTCAGTGTTCTTGATTTAACGGTCAGTTTCCTTGAAAATCGGTGTTGGGAATATCTCCTCTCGTAATGGTGCAGTGCATTACAGGAACTTTAGGTGTCAGTGAATAAATGAAATTCGTTATGACAATATTATAAAGAAATATTTACTTCTATGGAGGCAAATTTTCGGTGCTTGATGAACTTGAATTCTATGATTTTAGTTTTCTTTTTACTAAGTGATATCTGCAAATGCCACAGATTTTTTTGTGTGTGCATTGCTTCGAGTGGTTTAAAGTTGACGCCACTTGTTAAACCACTGTGTTCTCATTCGTTTGCGAGATAAATATACATCATTGCGAGGTGAAATCTGAAAAGGTTGGAGATTCCGTACCATGAAATGAATGAAAGTGAATTTGGCAAGAGATTATATCATATTTACCTAGGGATGGAGGGACGGTAAGAAAATTTTCTTCTCTTCTCAGACTGAACCGAGAAAATGGACAAAATGAGCAAAACTGGATTTATCGAGCAGCCATAGTCATCTCCAGCTCTTCAGTAGGAAATTGCCCATCGCTGACCAACACTTCCACTGAAGCTGTATAATCACCTCGTTAAGGTAAGTGATATCTCCATTTTGTCTCTTCTATATGGAGTTCGGGGTAGGAGTGCCCGGCTGGATTAGATAGAGATAAACTTGAGGTAACAGCCCTTAAATCGGGGCCACGAGTCATCGGACTTAAAGCGTCAATATGGGATTTTTCTTTTGGTCAACACCACACAATTTCAATCGGGCTTTGCGGAGCCTAAGGGTCGTCAGGCTTAAAGCTCCACTCTGAGACATTTTGTTCTGGGTTACGCCAGAAGGAAAGCTTCGATGTGGGAATTTCATTTTGGATGCCGCCAGACCATGCACAGCTTCAAAGTAAATGTTAGATTTAGTACTTTGGTTCTAGATGCCATCAGACCTTTCTAATGGCCTTTGGCGCGGCTAAAGGGGCTTCTGACTAATGTTTCAGTTTGGCACTTTGATTATGATGCCGCCACGCTACTCTAATAGCCTTTGGCGAAGCCAAAGGGGCTTCAAAGTAAACCCTCATTTTGTCACTTTGATTATGATGCCGCCACGACACTCTAATGGCCTTTGACTTGGTCAAAGGGGCTTCAAAGTAAAGTTTCAATTTGACACTTTGATTCTGGACGCCGCCACGCCAATCTAACGGTTTTTTGTGTATATTTGGATCTCCGTGTGAAGGGTCATTATATGCAACGGGGTGGTGGGCCCTGTGTACAACGAGGGTTGGTGGGGCCTGTGTACAACGAGGGTTGGTGGGCCCTGTGTACAACGAAGGTTGGTGGGGCCTGTGTATAACGAGGGGTAGTGGGCCCTGTGTACAACGAGGGTTGGTGTGGACTGTACGACGGGGGATCGTGGGGCGTAATGAAACGTTTTCTTCAACATCCAACACTGTGATCAATACATATTCTGCAACATCCAACACTGTGATCAGTACATATTCTGCAACATCCAACACTGTGATCAGTACATATTCTGCAACATCCAACACTGTGATCAGTACATATTCTGCAACATCCAACACTGATAAATACATATTCTGCAACATCCAACACTGTGATCAATACATATTCTGCAACATCCAACACTATGATCAGTACATATTCTGCAACATCCAACACTGTGATCAATACATATTCTGCAACATCCAACACTGTGATCAGTACATATTCTGCAACATTCAACACTGTGATCAATACATATTCTGCAACATCCAACACTGTGATCAATACATATTCTGCAACATCCAACACTGTGATCAGTACATATTCTGCAACATCCAACACTGTGATCAATACATATTCTGCAACATCCAACACTGTGATCAATACATATTCTGCAACATCCAACACTGTGATCAATACATATTCTGCAACATCCAACACTGTGATCAATACATATTCTGCAACATCCAACACTGTGATCAATACATATTCTGCAACATCCAACACTGTGATCAATACATATTCTGCAACATCCAACACTGTGATCAATACATATTCTGCAACATCCAACACTGTGATCAATACATATTCTGCAACATCCAACACTGTGATCAATACATATTCTGCAACATCCAACACTGTGATCAATACATATTCTGCAACATCCAACACTGTGATCAGTACATATTCTGCAACATCCAACACTGTGATCAATACATATTCTGCAACATCCAACACTGTGATCAGTACATATTCTGCAACATCCAACACTGTGATCAATACATATTCTGCAACATCCAACACTGTGATCAATACATATTCTGCAACATCCAACACTGTGATCAATACATATTCTGCAACATTCAACACTGTGATCAATACATATTCTGCAACATCCAACACTGTGATCAATACATATTCTGCAACATCCAACACTGTGATCAATACATATTCTGCAACATCCAACACTGTGATCAATACATATTCTGCAACATCCAACACTGTGATCAATACATATTCTGCAACATCCAACACTGTGATCAATACATATTCTGCAACATCCAACACTGTGATCAATACATATTCTGCAACATCCAACACTGTGATCAATACATATTCTGCAACATCCAACACTGTGATCAATACATATTCTGCAACATCCAACACTGTGATCAATACATATTCTGCAACATCCAACACTGTGATCAATACATATTCTGCAACATCCAACACTGTGATCAGTACATATTCTGCAACATCCAACACTGTGATCAATACATATTCTGCAACATCCAACACTGTGATCAGTACATATTCTGCAACATCCAACACTGTGATCAATACATATTCTGCAACATCCAACACTGTGATCAATACATATTCTGCAACATCCAACACTGTGATCAATACATATTCTGCAACATTCAACACTGTGATCAATACATATTCTGCAACATCCAACACTGTGATCAATACATATTCTGCAACATCCAACACTGTGATCAATACATATTCTGCAACATCCAACACTGTGATCAGTACATATTCTGCAACATCCAACACTGTGATCAGTACATATTCTGCAACATCCAACACTGTGATCAATACATATTCTGCAACATCCAACACTATGATCAATACATATTCTGCAACATCCAACACTATGATCAATACATATTCTGCAACATCCAACACTATGATCAATACATATTCTGCAACATCCAACACTATGATCAATACATATTCTGCAACATCCAACACTATGATCAATACATATTCTGCAACATCCAACACTATGATCAATACATATTCTGCAACATCCAACACTATGATCAATACATATTCTGCAACATCCAACACTGTGATCAATACATATTCTGCAACATCCAACACTGTGATCAATGATTTTGATGGTTCGGGATCACTTTAAATGTATATTCTTACCTTAGTCTTCTTTCATTCTGTCATTCTATTTAAGCCAACGTCCATCTGTAATGTATTCAAGAACGTCCAATTGTAACATCTCAGACTGTCTCAACCATTTGATGATCATTATTCCTTGTGATTAAGAATGTTAGGGAAGAGTTACGATTGGATGTTCTCGACATACATTAGAGATGGAAGTGACGTGAAAAAATAATACAGAATAAAAGAAGACTGGATGGAGCGGGGGGCTGGAAATCCTCCCGTCTCATTATTTTTTTCTAATTTTCCAAAAGAAGGAACAGAGAAGGAGGCCAGGTGAGGATATTCCCTCAAAGGCCCAGTTCTCTGTTCTTAACGCTACCTCGCTAACGCGGGAATGGCGAATAGTTTAAAAGAAAGAAACGAAAAGAAGACTGGATGCAAGAATATACGTTCAAAGTGATGGCTTAACATCAGAATCATTGATCACAGTGTTGGATGTTGCAGAAAACACTTGAGAGAAAAAGTAACTCAATACATCGAGGCTGGTAACGTCCCCTACACTACCTCCCATACCATGGCCTACCCAACCCCACCCGCACCCCTCCGACGCCGCCAACCCAACGGCTCACGGCGACAGTGGGTCTGGCGGGGCGCCGGATTTCTCTCCCAGTATGAGCAGACACATCGGCTCCCCCTAGCCATTAGATTTCCAGAATGATCGAGAATCTCTCTCCTAAAGTACATGGGATTACTCTTGAGTTACACACACGTATGTCAAGCTTGTTTCGGGTAAGTTTCATCATGGTTTGATATTTGGGGAAGGTTTTCTCTGTTGGCTGCTTGTGTGAACGTCCGGACACATGTGTTTGTCCTGGGGGGAGAAATAGCCCTAGCGAATGGTCTTTGTAGCGCGCACGCTGGGAGACGAGAGGGGAAACGGCTATTTTTGGAGCTGTGTCAACAGCTCTCCTGCTTATCCCCGTTGTGTTGCTGGTGTTATAAGAATCGTTTACCTAGGAGGTTCAGAGAGACTTAACTGCTTGACCATAATAGGTCAAAGGCCTGGCCTTTGACATGAAACCCTTAAATGTTCAACATCAAGATCCCAGACTTAATGTACAAGGATCGTACCGTCTTGATGCAGGCTCTGACATTAACGCTCACACGGTAACATTTTTTCTTCTACGTTTGACAACGATAAAAGCGTTTGATACATTAATCATAGTGTTATTCCCGCCTTAACAGAATGTATGGGTCTTACACCTTTCACACCATAAGATATATTAAGTTATTCTTCTTCCAAGTTCCAATATAACGTTTTCACCTTCATATGTCGGGTCAACGAACATCCGATGAGGTCAGATGGATTGACAGCCTTTTTTTTTTCTCTCATTTCTTTTTTTTTCCTTATCTTTCGCCCGACATTGTAGTGATGGGGGCATACATTTGTCCCGTACTACGTTGGCTGCTGAATAAAAACAGACAAAGGAATTAATGTAGTTTTCACATGCAAGTACATTTGTAAGCTGTGGTCTGCCTAGAACACAGATATTTCATGCAGAGACGAGATAATCTCTCTCTCTCTCTCTCTCTCTCTCTCTCTCTCTCTCTCTCTCTCTCTATATATATATATATATATATATATATATATATATATATATATATATATATATATATATATATATCATTTTATCTTTTTATAAAAGAAAGGCAGAAGGTCAAGAGAAAGGTGAAAAAGAGAACAAATGAGAGTTGAGTGACAGAGTATCAATAAGTTTCAGGGAAAATAAGAATGTTTTGGAAGGAGGAAAATAAAGTGCGTAAGACAAGAGAACAAATTGGAACATCGGTGAAGGGGACTAATGGGGAGGTAATAACGAGTAATGGTGAAGTGAGAAAAAGATGGAGTGAATATTTTTAAGGTTTGTTGAATGTTATTGATAGAATGGCAGATATAGGGTGTTTTGGTCGAGGTGGTGTGCGAAGTGAGAGGGTCAGGGACAAAGGTTTGGTAAACAGAGAAGAGGTAGTGAAAGCTTTGCGGATGATGAAAGCGGCAAGGCGGTGGGGTTGGATGGTATTGCAGTGGAATTTATTAAAAATAGGGGGTGACTGTGTTGTTGAATAGTTGGTAAGGATATTCAGTGTATGAAATCGGGGGTGACTGTGTTGTTGACTGGTTGGTAAGGATATTCATTGTATGTATGGTTCATAGTGAAGTACCTGAGGATTGGCGGAATGCATTCATAGTGCCATGGTACAAAGGCAAAGGGGATAAAGGTGAGTGTTCAAATTACACAGGTATAAGTTTGTTGAGTATTCCTGGGAAATTATATGGGAGGATATTGATTGAGAGGGTAAAGGCATGTATAGAGCATCAGATTGGACAAGAGCAATGTTGTTTCAGAAGTGGTAGAGGATGTGTGAATCAGGTGTTTGCTTTGAAGAATATCTGTAAGAAATACTTAGAAAAACAGATGGATATGTTGCAGCATTTATGGATCTGGACAAGGCATATGATAGAGTTGATAGAGATGCCTGTGGAAGGTATTAAGAGTATATGGTGTGGGAAGAAAGTTGCTAGAAGCAGTGAAAAGTTTTTATCAAGGATGTAAGGCATGTGTACGAGTAAGAAGAGAGTAAAGTGATTGGTTCCTAGTGAATGTCGGTTTGCGGCAGGGGTGTGTAATGTCTCCATGGTTGTTTAATTTGTTTATGGATGGGGTTGTTAGGGAGGTGAATGCAAGAGTTTTGGAGAGAGGGGAAAGTATGCAGCCTGTTGTGGATGAGAGGGCTTGGGAAGTTAGTCAGTTGTTGTTCGCGGATGATACAGCGCTGGTGGCTGATTCGAGTGAGAAACTGCAAAAGTTGGTGACTGAGTTTGGTAAAGTGTATGAAAGAAGAGAGCTGAGAGTAAATGTGAATAAGTGCAAAGTTATTACGTTCAGTAGGGTTGAGGGACAAGTAAACTGGGAGGTAAGTTTGAATGAAGAAAAACTGGAGGAAGTGAAGTGTTTTAGATATCTGGGAGTGGATTTAGCAGCGGATTGAACCATAGAAACAGAAGTGAGTCATAGGGTGGGGAGCGTTAAAGAATGTGGAATGTGAGAACGTTATCTCGGAGAGCAAAAATGGGTATGTTTGAAGGAATAGTGGTTCCAACATTGTTATGTGGTTGTGAGGCATTCAACAAACCTTCAAGCTACTCACTCCATCTCCTTCTCACTTCACCATCCCTGGGGATGGGGGAGAAAGAATACTTCCCACGTATTCCCCGCATGTCGTAGAAGGCGACTAAAGGGGGCGGGAGCGGGTTGCTAGAAACACTCCCCTCCTCGTATCTCTCCTCGTATTTAACTTTCTAAAAGGGAAAGCAGAAGAATGAGTCATGCAGGGAGTGCTCATCATCCTCGAAGGCTCAGATTGGGGTGTCTAAATGTTTGTAGATGTAACCAAGATGAGAAAAAAGGAAAGATAGGTGGTATGTTTGAGTAAAGGAACCTGGATGTTTTAGCTCTGAGTGAAACGAAGCTCAAGGGTAAAGGGGAAGAGTGGTTTGGGAATGTTTTTGGAGTAAAGTCAGGGTTCGGTGAGAGGACAAGAGCAAAGGAAAGAGTAGCACTACTACTGAAGCAGGAGTTGTGGAAGTATGTGATAGAGTGTAAGAAAGTAGACTCTTGATTGATATGGGTAAAACTGAAAGTGGAAGAAGAGAGATGGGTGATTATTAGAGCCTATGCACGTGGTCATGAGAAGGAAGATCATGAGAGGCAAGTGCTTTGGGAGCAGCCGAGAGAGTGTGTTACAGCTTAGATGCACGAGACCGGGTTGTAGTGATGGGTGATTTGAATGCAAAGGTGAGTAATGTGGCGGTTGAATTTATAATTGGTGCACATGGATGATCAGTGTTGTAAATGGAAATGAAGAGCTTGTAGATTTGTGTGCTGAAAAAGGACTGGTGATTGGGAATACCTGGTTTAAAAAGAAAGATATACATAAGTATACGCTTGTAAGTAGGAGCGATGGCCAGAGAGCGTTATTAGATTACGTGTTAATTGATAAGCGTGTGAAAGAGAGACTTTTGGATGTTAATGTGCTGAGAGGGGCAACTGTAGGGATGTCTGATCATTATCTTGTGAAGGTGAAAATTTGTAGAGGTTTTCAGAAAAGAAGAGAGAATGTTGGGGTGAAGAGAGTGGTGAGAGTAAGTGAGCTTGGAAAGAAGACTTGTTTGAGGAAGTACCAGGAGAGGTTGAGTGCAGAATAGTGAGAGCAAATGATCTAAGGGGAGTCGGAGAGGAGTGGTATGTATTCAGGGAAGCAGTGATGGCTTGCGCAAAAGATGCTTGTGGCATGAGAAAGGTGGGAGGTGGACAGATTAGAAAGTGTAGTAAGTGGTGGGATGAAGAAGTAAGATTGTTAGCGAAAGAGAAGAAATAGGCGTCTGGACGATTTTTGCAGGGAAGTAGTGCAAATGACTGGTAGATGTATAAAAGAAAGAGTCAGGAGGTCAAGAGAAATGTGCAAGAGGTGAAAAAAGAGGGCAAATGAGAGTTGGGGTGAGAGAGTATCATTAAATTTTAGGGAGAACAAAAACATGTTTTGGAAGGACGTTAATAAAATGCGTAAGACAAGAGAATTAATGGGAACATCGGTGAAGGAGGCTAATGGGAAGGTAATAACAAGTATTGATTATATATATATATATATATATATATATATATATATATATATATATATATATATATATATATATATATATATATATCACAACATCCGTTGAAGCATAGGTATTTCATTTCTGATCCTGTTCCCCTTCCCATCTTCGTCCAGTGGCGCCCATGAAAGTAATTCCCTTATTATAGAATTCACAGAACCTTTTGCAGGCCGTCTCCATAAGAACCCTGTGTGGTGTTCCAAGTTCCAGGTTTTCTTCCTCAAAGAAGCCAGTCATCTCTGGAAGCTTCCCTTCCCATTACCTACCTACCCGTGGGAGTGGGAGTTTTCTCTGTAGCTCCTGTGTTGTCTCCTCACTCATACTACAGCACCATCGTTATCTACGGTTATAAGTGAAGCAACATTTTGTGTGATGTTCTGTAGCTAAGCTGGCCTTCACGAGAATGAGATCCAGGATGGATACTGTGAACAGTCCTTTTGACTCCAGTGGTAGACAAACACTCTAGGAATTTATGTCTCCATGTTTCTCTTTCCCCAGTTCGAATCCAGGTGACCCCCAGGTCAGTCCTCTTGTGTTCAAAATACCAATAGAATTAGAATATTTCCCACCGCTGAGCTGGTATTGCCTGAATCATGCAGTCATGCATTCATGATATTCAAAGGAAATATGACTCTTAATTCATAGCATCTTGTGAGGAGGGGGTGAGTTGTGGGCTATCCAAATAATCAGACAGGCTTTTCATGCTGTGTCTTATATATACTGTCAGCAGTTCTTGCCACTCTAGGCCTGACTTCCTTTTCGTCCACGATATCGTGTGATCATTCACGCAAAGGATCAGATCTGAGTTGGTCTCCTCGATAAGTTTTGTCCCAGAAGACGTAATAACATCTGATATGATGTCCCTCGCAGTTGTCTGCAAGTTGTAGGTCTGTGGTGGTGTAGAATGGGTTCGTAAGCGTATCTGGTTTCCGGTCTCCCTCGTATTGTAAGAGGTATGGTAATATGTAGTCTGTACTTCCTCCATCTTCTTTCCTTGGGAGTTTTCTTCTCTCTTTCTTTCTCTCATTTCTCTCTCTCTCTCTCTCTCTCTCTCTCTCTCTCTCTCTCTCTCTCTCTCTCTCTCTCTCTCTCTCTCTCTCTCTCTCTAGCAAGCACCACCCCAAATTCTTCACGATAAGCAAGTGTGTGTACATTGTGTGTGTGTGTGTGTGTGTGTGTGTGTGTTCGCCTTGACAGTGCCAGGTGTCATTCTCCGTCCAGAGTGTAACTTTTACAGGTTTTCCCCTCTGACGTAACTCTAAAGGCTCAGGTCAAGGGTCAGGTCATCAAACCCAAGTGTTGCACCCTCGTCCTCAAGGGTCGTGCCCTCGTGCTCAAGTGTCGCACCCTCGTCCTCAAGGGCCATGCCCTCGTGCTCAAGTGTCGCACCCTCGTCCTCAAGGGCCATGCCCTCGTGCTCAAGTGTCGCACCCTCGTCCTCAAGGGTCGTGCCCTCGTGCTCAAGTGTCGCACCCTCGTCCTCAAGGGCCATGCCCTCGTGCTCAAGTGTCGCACCCTCGTCCTCAAGGGCCGTGCCCTCGTGCTCAAGTGTCGCACCCTCGTCCTCAAGGGTCATGCCCTCGTGCTCAAAGATCTCCGGGTGTAAAACTAGTCACCCTCGACCCTCTCCACTCGACGAATCTTCCCCTATCATCTTGCTGTGTATTAATCATTTAAATCTGACAAATTTAATATCGTGATCTTCAAGATGCCATGTTAGTGTCCTCACCTTCTCTTCTGACTCACATTTCTCGTCCCTGCTTCCGGAGTATTTCCAAAGATTTTCATATTTGATTCTGGAATCCTTATATTCTCACATGAAGATTCCCGTTGGTCGTCATTTCTTTGGGTTAGGATCCCTCTTCTTGGAACCCTTACAGTAAATCCTGGGCTTCGAAGGTCGTCGCTTTCATCTCCTTACTTTGCCGCCATCGGCACCCTTTCCCTTTGGCTTGGCAGCAATACTGTACATGTCGGGCGTGTAGTATCATTTCCCATTTGAGTTTCTTAAATTCAGAGTTGCGAAATTTCCCACTGGTGTTCTGCTGCGCTTTCTCTTGATCTGTCTATTAGTCGTTCACAATCACTTTCACTACGACTGTTAACACATCATGTACAGTTATACACCATCGTGAAATAAATGATATTTTATAAGCATCTATCTGTCTCACCTTTCATGTTCTGTCATACATCTCGTTCTATATTGTGTATTCTTTTTCGGAGTTCTGTTCAAAATATCCTGGACCCATCTTAGCCGGCTGGACATGGAGCGTGGCGTGAACTCCATCCTCAGTTCTACTTCTGCTGCTGAATATTTCTTCACTGGTGTTGTCAGTCCCCTGACCATACGCCTCACCCGTCAACCTAGCCAGTACCCTCTCCCTCGACTGGTACTCAAAACGTTGTAAGCTAATGGAAGGAATCCCTCGACGGTAAATCGCCAGGAGTGTGTGAGGCTTCCCCGGACCTGGGCGTTGTTCTTCCTGACACATATTTAATGTTTTTACGGTCATGCCTGCGTATGTGCTATGTCTCTCTATCTCTCTACCTTCCTACATACACATGTACACGCTCTACATGTCAGGAACACTGGTATCTCTATGGCTGAACCCCTAACCTCTCTATCTCTCTCCATCACAATGGACAAAGACCTGGACATAGGTAAGCCACAGACTTGCACTTCTCCCCCAGACGGTCCATGACTTATCCCAGGATTACGCAACGCAGGACCCCCCCCAACCCAACTCGCCTTACGTAAAGCCTCTCCTCTCCCCTCATCACCTGACGAAGATCCACTTCATGCCGTAGAACTCCCTCGTTGAACGCGAGGGTAAAAGATATCCATTTTTTTTTTTTTTTTGTTTTAATGGTCCCTCCATGCGAAGGATCGAGCGACCACGCGCTGGGTTAAAAAGTCCGAGGAGTTACGGTGGGATTGTGAGCGGCATCGGTGGTGGGCAGCGTCTCTGTCTTTGTGGATCATATGCAAGCTACACACACACACACACACACACACACACACTCCTACTCGCCAATTTCCGCGTGAGCTGAACGGGTCTATGGCCACACCACCAGAATGATCTATGGTTAATGGGTCGGGCCACATCCTGGCTGCTCGAGAGACCTGGCCACAAGCCATATCACCCCCTCCCCCCTCCTTCCCCCACAGTGTACATACTGCAACACAGTGACAACTGTGCAACACATATCTATTAGATGCCCCAAATGCAATACACACACACACACACACACACACACACACACACACACACACACACACACACACACACACAGGATAAAACTGTCGGAAATTTGTACGAACAAGGGAAAACATTTTTGGCATAAAGACTATGTTAGATGATCTCAACCCAGACGTAACTGATAAGGTCATTTGCCTCTCCAGGGAGACGAAGCTGACTGAGATGATGTGATTTATGATACGACACACAAGATGTAATTCATGTATTACGTAGCCTTTATAACAATGTTTTATTGTTGTTAGGAGAGTTCTTGTCTCTTCAATTATAATACCTGGCTCGCCCATTCAAACTGTATGTTATGTGAATTTAGTTTATTACTATTTCATAACAGGGCAAGTAGGTATTATAAACAAGAGCGTATATCAGCAAAAAAGGGCACAAAACACACACAATCCCTATCTTTTGCAAGCCAGCCCTGCCACTCTACACAACCCTCACTCACACATCCTACATCTCGACTCTAACGACATCAGAATTAAAGACATGGAAATGAACGACCAGCTTGAGATAACCCTCATCCAAGAAGCCAGAATCACATCCAGGTCCATCCTCCCACGTTTCTACAGCTGCACAACGATCCTAGGACAAGACAGAAAATTTGGACAAGAGGGAAAATTCGTTGCACACTACCACGTCAACGCCAGTGATACAACAGAACATCTCTCAGACGATCACAACACCTACATAAAACTTCACATTACTAACTACAGCATAATGAGCGCTTACATACTTCACACCACCACACGATCCTTTCACATATACTCCCCTACTGCAGACCCTGACCACCATGCCTCTTTGAAGATTTCATTGGCCACCATCCCACTTGGCTTAACGCGCACACCAAAAAGACGAACTGCTCATAAACCACCTGCAGGTATTCAGTACCCTCAACCTACACAACCAGCCGACCAACCAACCAGACTGCCAGCTCACCAGCCATCCTCGCTAGGCATCACCTACTCGCCTGCACTATACACAAGGACCAACTGTCCCTCTCACTATGGTCCCTTATCTTGATAACAACACCCCACCTGGCCCACTTGACCCACACAGCCATCGAAAAGGACACACACACAAACTACAGGAAAGCAGACTGGCAATAAGCCTTTCACACTGACCGTGGAAACAAAGCTTATAACATGTGTTGTGGGCTCCCTATGCCTGGATCATGTGGTCTCCTAATCTTTACGTCATTAACGATCATGCCACATGAACCTAGTCGGAGATATGGAAGTCCCACAGAGATAGAAGGGTAGGAAGGTAGGAAGATTCGTAATTATATATCATCATGAATGTTATTAGTTTAATTAAACCCAGGTCCTCTTTCTAAGAAAAAGTCTTGGCGTTACCCAGGACCTCTTTCGCAAGGTTCATGCAGCCCATGGCCGTCCGACTTCCAGAAGCAGGAAAATGTGGACTCCTTTGCAGTGGAAGGTTCTTTGACTAAGACTGTACTCTGAATCATGCAACCTCGCCAAATGTCTCGTCAGAGAACCTTGAAAGTGGCTTGAAATACAGTCGAAAGCCTTTATTTTATATTTCCAGCGAGTTCACTCATATCTGTGCTTTACGTATGTATGTGATTACCTATTGCTCTCTCTCTCTCTCTCTCTCTCTCTCTCTCTCTCTCTCTCTCTCTCTCTCTCTCTCTCTATATATATATATATATATATATATATATATATATATATATATATATATATATATATATTTATATATATATTATGTGTGTGTGTGTGTGTGTGTGTGTGTGTGTGTGTATGTCTGTGTCTGTGACTGCGCACACGCGTACCCACACACACACACAAACAAACCTTAAAGACACGTCAAAAATATAAAAATTTCTCGAGGACATGTCTTTTTAAGTTAACATTCGCCGCTTTCACAGCCATTTGTGGTACACTAAAACAACGAACCAAGAACTGGGGACGCTTCGAGGCTGCATTGAAAGCACAGACCGACATTATGACGATGCCAGGGACTTTGGATGCATTTTTCTCCTCTCTCTTTGTTGCTTTTTACTACCGAGTCTCGATGCTTCAGATGCCAAAAATAAAAAAGGAGGGGGAGAGTACAGCTATATCGTTATTCATAGATGATGTAACTCTCGTGTGTGTGTGTGTGTGTGTGTGTGTGTGTGTGTGTGTGTGTGTGTGTGCGGTGTACAGAAAACGTGGGGTTGAAGGAGAATGGTTGTTTTATTGAGTATTCGTATAATTCCCTGTGAACACGAAGGGAAGACCGCTTGAACACGAAGGGAAGACCGCTTGAACACGAAGGGAAGACCGGTTGAACACGAAGGGACGACCGGTTGAACACGAAGGGACGACCACTCAAACATGAAGGGACGACCCTTGCCGCGTGATGGTACGACCCTTGAGCTTAACGGTACGACCCTTAGGGGGGGGGTGTTGGCAAGGTCTCTGAACTGACACTCTGAAGGGTTGGGTCACGCAAGTCTTACCCTATCTCACACTCGAGTCGTCCTTTCGTACTCGAGGAGCGTTACCGTCCTGCTCGAACTGCGCAGTTCCTCCGTGCTCACAGACGCCCCCTCGTAGTCATTAAGAGATTGATGACCTAGTTATACCTTCGTAGTAATTAATTGATGACCTAGTCATGATAGAACAATACAGCGTTACCAGTGTGTGTGGAAAACAACCGTTCCGAATCAGACAGACTTTTTTCTTTGTTTTTTTTTACCCTGGTGCTTGTACACGTCAAGCCATCAGAGTTAGACCATTCATCACACCTCCCAAGTCGAGGTCAGAGTTTCTTGTGCATGCATTCGGAGACGTGGGGGGGAAGCAGCGCCAGGCATCATTCACAAGGAGACTGGAGTTTCACGAGGGTAAATCTCCGTGTTATGTGCACTACGGCATCTCTAGCCGATAGCGGCGTGGCGCAGTCCTCTCTCTCTCTCTCTCTCTCTCTCTCTCTCTCTCTCTCTCTCTCTCTCTCTCTCTCTCTCTCTCTCTCTCTCTCTCTCTCACGGTCAATGGCACCAGTGGGGCAGGCAGCTGCACCCGGCTGCTCCCGTCTGCAGAAGTACTGCCAAACAAAGGCACAGGGAGGAGTGTGGAGGGGCTATGGGTGGAGGGCCCGAAACACACAAAGGGAGGGGTGAGGGGCAAGACCGAGAGGTGGGAGGATGTTGGGGAGGAAGGTCGTGGGAAACGTGGGTGTTTGCGAGGGACCAGAAACCAAACATAGAAGGTGGATGAAGGTTTGTGTGTGTGTGTGTGTGAGAGAGAGAGAGAGAGAGAGAGAGAGAGAGAGAGAGAGAGAGAGACGCGAAATGAGAGGCAACGGATGAACTCAAGAGGGAAAGGAAGGTGGCTGTGAAAGATGGAATTCCCGAGGAAGAACTTTAGGCGGATTCCTGGAGAACGTGTGAATGAGACGGAAGATTAAGTAAGAGACTTCGGGAAGTGAAGTAGAAAGACGTTGTACATGTGGATGTAGGGCGGGAGGAGGAGGAGGAAGGGGGATGGGGTCCAAGTGGACGGAGGGATGACGCACCAAATCCATCATCTCGATCATGACCTTGGAAAGACCAACACCTGGTTTGCTCCACCCTGACCATTGTGCCACCGAGTCTGCGTCGCAGGAAGAACACCATTACAGTGCACTGGGAGGTAGGGAGGGAGGAACAGCAGCGCCCCGCGAAGCCAAGCCCCCTCAGACATGCGGCTGGCTTGTGCGTCAGAGTACAGGACGGTACAACAATAGACGAGTTTAGTCTTTCATCTGATACCCCGAGGTGTAGAGCGGCTATGGGAGACGAGGGCGAGATCCTCACGAGGTATAGAGCGGTTATGAGAGACGAGGGCGAGATCATCATGAGCTATAGAGCGGCTGTGAGAGACGAGGACGAGATCATCATGAGCTATAGAGCGGCCCTGAAAGACGAGGACGAGATCCTTACGAGATATAGAGCGGCCCTGAAAGACGAGGACGAGATCCTTACGAGATATAGAGCGGCTATGAGAGACGAGGGCGAGATCCTGCCGGGCTCCCAGCCAGTCGGTCACGTTGACCTCTCCAGCCGTGACGTAAGAGCAGGTGTTGTCGGTGGGTGGGTCGTCCTGGGAGGGGGGGGGGGAGAAGGGGGCGGGGCCAGACACCTCGGCCACGCCCCCTTCCTCTCCTCCGGCTTGAGGGAGGGAGGGGGGGGGAGGGATAGACGCCGGGAGGTCCTATATAGGATTCCGTCCGACCTCCTATGTCATGTAGGGTCATTATCCATCATTGCCGCCCTTGCAGTGCCAACCGCTGCTGCTCGGGTTGTGTGTGTGTGTGTGTGTGTCTGTGTGTTTTCTTTGGCCAGTTTTGTGGTGGGCGATTAACTGCGTTCACTGGAACCCCCTTCCTGGGAAACGATAACCACTTACGTGCACCAGCTGGTTGGTGGTGGGGGGGGGGGGGGGGGTTGTAAGGCTGTTCTTTGTGTCAGCTGGTGGAGGGAGGGAGGAAGGGATGGAGGGAGGAAGGGATAGAGGGAGGAAGGGAGGAAGGGATGGAGGAGAGTGTAGCATTAGCAGAGCTGCCGTAAGCGGTGTTGATGGTCGTGGTAAAGGAGCTGTTGGTGGAGATGATAGTGGTGTGGATGATGAGGGCTGTGGTGGTACTGGTGATGATGGTGGTAGACAAACAGATCAATAGACAGGCAGACAGATGGACAGACAGAGAGAGAGAGATAGTCGGTTGCAAAGTTCTGATAGACAGATAAAACCTCCCCAGGGTAGAGATAACACCAGTAGACGTGTGTAAAAAAAAAACGGAATACAAATGAGATAAAGCAAAATCCTTGATCAACACCGACGGTGCCCATTCCTTGCAACCCATCACCAACGTGAGCAGCAAAGACCTCCACCGCAAATGGTTATCTTGGAAGTCAACCAACTTCCGCAACACCGCCATCTTCAACCACACTGCCATGGTCATCTGGGAGAGTAGAATCATGAAATGAAACGATGGGTCGAGTGTGATAGGAATGACGGAATGAATGGGATAGAGACGATGGTAGGAATGACGGAATGAATGGGATAGAAACGATGGTAGGAATGACGGAATGAATGGGATAGAAACGATCGTAGGATGAGGGAATGAATGGGATAGAAACGATCGTAGGATGAGGGAATGAATGGGATAGAAACGATGGTAGGATGAGGGAATGAATGGGATAGAAACGATGGTAGGATGTGTTCATGTATATGATGACTGTGTCCGCTTCTGCTGTATTATGTCAGGACTGATACAGGACTAGTGTTATCTGTATCGTAGATACAGACACTACTACTACTACTACTACTACTAGTGCTACTACTACTACTACTACTACTACTACTACTACTACTACTACTTCTACTACTACTACTACTACTACTACTACTACTACTTCTACTACTACTACTACTACTACTACTACTACTACTACTTCTACTACTACTACTACTACTACTACTACTACTACTACTTCTACTACTACTACTACTACTACTACTACTACTACTACTACTACTTCTACTTCTACTACTTCTACTACTGCTACTTCTACTACTACTACTACTACTACTACTAGTGCTGCTACTAC
>NC_092281.1:24532218-24572218 GCF_036320965.1 Panulirus ornatus | reverse complement strand
TGGGTATGTTTCTGTGAGTTTGATATTAGTAATAACCGTAATGATAATAATAGTAATGATGATGATGATGATTATAATAATAATAATAATAATAATGATAATAATAATGATAATAATAATGATAAAAATATGATAATAGTAATGATGATAATGATAATCAAAGATTCTTTGAATTGATGTCATTAATCTCGGCTGAGAACAT
Organism: Panulirus ornatus; assembly: GCF_036320965.1. NCBI lineage: Eukaryota > Metazoa > Arthropoda > Malacostraca > Decapoda > Palinuridae > Panulirus > Panulirus ornatus. The sequence goes on along the minus strand of NC_092281.1, from coordinate 24,572,016 downwards.
GGGAAGTGAATGCATACAGTGTTATACAAGAGACCTCTGAAAAGAAGCACAGAACAGTAGACTTTATATCACTTTACATAGTCGTGTATGGGTGTGTCTGTGAGCGTCTGTGTAAGTAGCAGCTTGTGCTGGAAGTTCTACACTCATGGGGCTCCTTCTCTTGAAGTTCATCAGCTGCCATACAGTTATAGAAACTTCTTTTGTACTGTTCACATCTTTAGGTTTATAATCCAGCTTATTCCCTAAACGTCCAGCACATTCATATTGTAAAAGTTCTTCTTTGTCTTTTTGCTAATGTTGGTTAATTTTGTTTGGCTCTGACATCTGATCCATCTGGCTTCGCATCTTTCGAAGGACTGTTCACTGTTGACCATCAAACTGGTCTAAAAACTTAAAAGGTTATGACCAAGTCACCCTTTACTCTTTTCTCTCACCTTCTGGTCGAATTCATGGCCTCTGACCTCTCAAGTGTGATCCACTTCTCTTAATTTTGGTAATAGCTTTGTTGGTCTGCTTCTGGACCTTCTCTATTAGTGCTACGACTAAACCTAAGAGGAATATTCTAGTCATGGCCTAATACAGGGTATGAACAGTGTGCTGAGCCTGTGCATATCCACGCACGTAATAGATATTTGCCAACGAATAGTTTGTCTCCTGATATGGTACTGTGACAACAGGTTAGGCACAATGTCGTCTCCTAAGTGCCTCTTACACACATTCCTGCAGCTTGCACCTTGCTTGATAGTCTCTGGTCGAAGGCTTCTTTCGCTTTGTGCCAACGTCATTACTTTCCATTTCCTGGGGTTAAATTTCATTACTCGTACATATGACCAATTTGAGAGTTTGCTTGGGTCCTCTTGTAAGCTGATGCCATATTCAAGTATAAGTCCGGACCTTTCAGCATCGTCTTTGCATAAATGAAGAAGAGTAATGGCCGTCAGGCCGAGCCCTGTAGCACGCCACTGGTGACTCCCATCCATAAAAGGTCATATCCAATAGATGGACCTGGCCGGAAAATCCAGCTTCTTCACCTTCCTCGTGTATGGTTGTGTCAAATGCTTTCTGGTAGTTTGGATACCCATAATACACACCTCTTTCTCTTTTGTCTAAATAGGAGCAAACTCTCTCGCAGATGTCATTGAACCCGAGTTGTTTCTGCTTTGCAACCTGCAATTCCTTTCTGATTATTTTTAACTAGTGTTTTACAGAACACTCCTGTGAGAGAGGCGTTAGATATCTTCTTCCACTGGCACGTTAACCATTTCAGTCGGCCTGTCAGGCGTACCTACATACACACCTTCAACACACACAGAGAAACGTCAACGGAACTACGAGCATTATGTGGGTCTGAGACCTTTAGTAATCTTTTTCCTCGCACTTCAAATGCTTTCCAGAATCCCCTGATTCCATCTTGCCGATGTTGGGGATGTAGTGCCTTCCACTTTGAAAACACTTTCGAGCTGTTCTTTAGTTCTTCGTATGTCTTGACGTCATCCTATACATTTCTCACCTCTGATTCTCTTCGTATTATCAATTGCTCTTAAACCGATGTTATAATCCTAATCATTTTTGGGAAAACGCTTTGGATTATCTCTTGCTTTGTACGAAGTTTTATTTTCGACGTTTTTCTCTTCCTCTGTTTTATTCTACTGTTCTCATTCCTCGTTCTCTTACACTTCTCAAATGCTGGCTAATATTAGTGCCTCCAATATCTCCCGTAGACCACATCCCGAACTCTTTTATTTTTCTACTTTTCAGCCATGAAATATTGAAAGATATCTCTCTTTATCTTTCATGTCCTTCCCTCTCTATTATGCAGCTACAGGTATCTATGTTCCAGCTCCTGGGAAATTTCTTAAAGAGTTCTCTATAACATTGATCTGTTCCGTGGTGACAAAAGTCCATTCCCGGTTTATGTTCTCAAAGAAATAGTTTAGTCATGTGTAATAACCACTATTATATCTCTTCTTTGAGTCTATTTTCCTCTTTCATCGTTGTTTGTCCTCGTTTACCGTATGATCAAATGCATTACATGATTATGTTGTCCATGTGGTACACCACATATGTTCATATGTCAGGGTCTCCGATTCTTGCTGTGATGTGACGTTCTGATGGGGGCGGGGGGATTATTCTTTGAACACTCTGAGACATTTCTTTTGAGGACTTGTCTCCAGGACTTTCCATAAGGACTTGTGTGTCCATGACTCTTTCTCCATAAGGACTTGTGTGTCCATGACTCCGTCTCCATAAGGACTTGTGTGTCCATGACTCCGTCTCCATAAGGACTTGTGTCTCCATGACTGTCTCCATGAGGACTTGTGTCTCCATGGCTCTGTCTCCACGAGGACTTGTGGCTCCATGACTCTGTCTCCATGAGTACTTGTGTGTCCATGACTTTGTCTCCATGAGTACTTGTGTGTCCATGACTCCGTCCCCAGAAGGACTTGTGTCTCCATGACTGTCTCCATGAGGACTTGTGTCTCCATGAGAATCTTAATTCTTCAAAGTCCTCTTTCTATAAATGAAAATCCCTCAACATTAGAATTCAACCCTCTCTAAGGATTGCGTGTTCAGGTGTTGCATCCTGTATCCTCTCGATTGTTCCTTCATTCTTATCCTCATTTATTTGTTCTGATGCACTGAAATGCTTTGAGGGGTTATGAATAATCGCCACCATGATACAATTCTTTCGTACAGTTAGTCCTACCATCATGTGCCGTCTGGATGGGTCGTCCATCTATATTTCCTGAGACAACATTGTCCCTCATCATGAGAGCCAGTCTCCCTCCTTCTTTGTCTCGTCTTTTTCCCTCCTCCTTGTTGTCATGTATCCATCCTCGATAGATACATGTTTTTCCCCGTGAATTCTGTCTTTAGTGTTTGTGTGATTACTTATTTCACAGTATGGGTAGAGAACTCCAACACTCCCTAAGTCCCATCTCTTAGCGTGTGTGTGTGTGTATGTTTGTGTGTGTGTGTGTGTGTGTGTGTGTGTGTGTGTGTGTGTGTGTGTGTGCTTACGTAGCTGTAATGCGATCAGCACTGCGATATAACATGGCAGCGCGGTAGTGCTCACAGGCCAGGAGTGTGTTTGGCCACACATGCATTAGACAAGGGGAAAGCATTGCGCCGAAGGCTGCTGCTGCCGCTTCTGGGGAAGGCTGTTTATGGCACGGATACTCCCCCGTCCCCTTCCCAGTCCCTCCACTCTGAGCCAGCCCAGCCACAGAACCCTCCCACCTTCCCCCCACTTCTCGCTCTCTTAAACTCCCCCCCTCCCGCTCACCCCACCTCACCATAGGCTCCGCGCCCAGTCAAGAAGGAAACACCTCTTGTGCAGTGGTTAAACCGTACCAGGCGAAGGAAAGGAGAGCAGAACAGCCAAGCGAGGGGTGTACCCGTCATGTAATGGTATAGCGTGCATGCAAGTGGTATAGCAGGCATATAGAGGTAGAGCAAGTATGCTCAGACGTTTATAGCAGACATATTAGTGTATAGCAGATAGAAAGCGTGTCGAGTTAAAGCAGATATACAACAGCACATACCTGGGGTTATACGCGTGACGATGTGGAACATCTCTATCGAGATTCGGCAGATATGTCGAGGTATATCGAATATATCAGAGTACTAAATGATATGCTGGTCTATACCAGAATTATCTTAGTCATATAAATCAGCAACAAACGAACTAGAATTGAGCATACTCGAGTATATCAGCCTCCTATTACGCCACTCACACCACAGCATCCCATACCAGGTATACTAGAGTATACTAAGGGTATGATAGTTATCCCTTCAGGGAAGACCAACATACGTACATCACCTCTATCGACCTGCCCTGCTGCTTGACGTTACGAGAACAAGGTTAATCCCCAGTGACCCCGTGCGCTTGACCTTTGACTTTTTAACTCCAGCGGCAGAAGCGCAACTACTGACCTGGAGCGAAGGTGCTGACCTGGAACGAAGGTGCTGATCTGGAACGAAGGTGTGCGGACCTGGAACGACGCTGCTGACCTGGAATCACTGTCGACACACTGCCTGGACGTCGCTGCTGACCTGGAAGCATATGACACAGGTCTGACCTGGAACAGAAGGGTGCTGACGAGGTCTGGACTGTACAGCTACTGACACTGGTACGAAGCTACTGACCTGGAACGTCGCTGCTGACCTGGAATGCAGCTACTGACCTGGAATGCAGCTACTGACCTGGAACGAAGGTGCTGACCTGGAACGTAGCTACTGACCTGGAACGTGGCAACATCCCTGGAAACCGCCTGCGAAACATAAAGCCCTTATTCCCACAGTCTGTCGAATACTTTAGACCTTCTGAGGACGTGACCTGGTAACCTCTGACCTACGCGTTGACCTTTGGCACCCTGACTCCTTCCCTTGAGCTTAGCAACACAACAAAACTGGGGTAGAACTTCCCGTCTGATGTCTGTGAGGAGGATAAACTTAACCCCCAGAGCGTATCTACTTGTATTTACCCCCAGATTATGTAACATGGGAACCCCATCACCGTATCGCGTTCAATCCTCCACAGTGTTGAACGCCATGAGGAAATGTGCGAAGAGACATTAAGGTCTTAGGGTTTTTAGGTATTAGGGTGCTCCCCTGACTACCTTTTCTTCAGGGCTAAGCTGCATATGTACTGTTCAGGGATACACTGCTGCTGTGTTGTTCAGGGATACACTGCTGCTGTGTTGTTCAGGGATACACTGCTGCTGTGTTCAGGGATACACTGCTGCTGTGTTGTTCAGGGATACACTGCTGCTGTGTTGTTCAGGGATACACTGCTCCTGTGTTGTTCAGGGATACACTGCTGCTGTGTTGTTCAGGGATACACTGCTCCTGTGTTGTTCAGGGATACACTGCTGCTGTGTTGTTCAGGGCTATACTGCTGCTGTGTTGTTCAGGGATACACTGCTGCTGTGTTGTTCAGGGCTACGCTGTTCCTGTGTTGTTCAGGGATACACTGCTGCTGTGTTGTTCAGGGGTACACTGCTGCTGTGTTGTTCAGGGATACACTGCTGCTGTGTTGTTCAGGGCTACGCATTTCCTGTGTTGTTCAGGGGTACTGCCAGAATGACAAGATGAACGCATAGTGTTCAGCGCTAGAGGGAGAAAGAGCCTTCCTGCTCATGAGTACTTGTGACGAGATGTTTGCCATGAGGGAGGGCTAGCGCGTCTCGCTCACCGCAGGAAAGTCTAGCAGTTAGAATAACGAGTCGTGATATTTAGGGGGTGTCATAGTGTTAATTGTGTGTGTGAGAGAGAGAGATAGATAGATAAATATATATATATATATATATATATATATATATATATATATATATATATATATATATATATATATATATATATATATAGAGAGAGAGAGAGAGAGAGAGAGAGAGAGAGAGAGAGAGAGAGAGGCTCCACCCCTGAGGTAGCTTGGGAGAGAGGTTCTGAAACCAGAGGTAGAGAGGAATAGGGGGTTCTAACCCTGAATGTATCCTGGGAGAAGGGTTCTAACCTCAGAGGTAGCCTTGGAGAGGTTCTGACCCCAGATATAACCTAGGAGAGAAGTTCTAACTAGGAAACGATAAGTTGGGGAAGAGTTTCTAAACCCAAAAAAGGTAAACTGGGAGAGCAGTTCTAAACCCCAGAGGTAACGTGGGAGAGGTTCTAAACCCAGAGGTAACCTGGAAGAGTGGTTCCAACCCCAAACGTATGCAGGGAGAGGGGTTCTTACCCCAGAGGTGAGCAGGATTAGAAGTTCTAATCCTAAAGGTAACATGGGAGAAGGAGGTTTTAACCCCATAGATAACCAGGATGGGAGGTTCTAACCCCAGAGAAAAGTTTTACCCCCAGATTATGTAACATGGGAACCCATCACCGTATCGTGTTCAGTCTTCCACAATGATGAACGCCATAAGGAAATGTGTGAAGAGACATTAAGGTTTTAGGGTTTTCCTCTGACTACCTTTTGTTCAGGGCTACGCTGCATATGTGTTGTTCAGGGCTACACTCCTCCTATGTTATCAGGACTACACTCCTCCTATGCTGTTCAGGGGTACACTATTATTATGTTCTTCAGGGCTCCATTGCTCCTGTGTTCTTCAGGGATACGCTGCTCGTGTGTGTGTAGCCGACCGTACCCAAGCGTCCTGCTCCCCATGATAAAGTCGCTTCGTGTGGTCTGGTCGCCCAGGTACTGTGGCTTCGACTGCACCAGGCGAGGGAGTAATTAGATATTCTCGCCGAGGGAATGTGAGAGGAGCGACACAACATTCTGATGGCAGTAGCAGTTTGACCTCAATAAGAGAGCCTGTGGGGAACACTGGCTGTCAGGTTATACAAGGTGAAACAAGAGTAAAAGGTTTGTTCTACCAGTCTTTATTCGCGTGGGGACGAATTCGTTACTGTGTTCGGGGCATTAGGGTGAACTGTCCTGGAAATTGAAATATATTAGCGAGATAGAGCACTGCTGTGGGACTGTGTTCAGCGTGGATGACGGTGTATCTCACTCTGAGTTCGAATCCTAGGCACGGGCAACATCTACGGCTTACTTAGTTCTTCATCCTCCTTGAATTACCAACTTCAAGTTCTGACGAGTTTCAGCTGGTCGATAGAAGGTTTACCAACTTCAAGTTCTGACAAGTTTCAGCTGGTCGATAGAAGGTGCAACAACTTACATCAAGTTTCTCTTCGTGAATTCTAAGTCAAGGAACTTAGATTCTCAATGACGGGCTCTGTGCCAACCAAAAAGGATGGATCGCATTTGTTTACTAGTAAGTTGTGGGTAACAGAAGAATCGAATTCTAATAAGTGTGATGATGTTCAAGGCAAAACTGAAGTGCCTGAAGGTTTACCAACAGATTAAGGAACAAACCCTTGAACATATGACACCAAGAAAACAAAAATGTAAACTAGAAGTTTGGCAAACTCCATGGCGATGGGAAGGTTCACGAAAGTGAGGCTAGAAATGACAAGCTGAAATGGGAGCTTGGAGATAAGCTTGAGGGAGGAGCTTAGAACTGTCAGGCATGGGTGAGGGGCTGAGAGATACCTGGATTAGGGGGAGAGACAGAGATACCTGGCTTGAGGAAGTAGTTTGGAGATGAGCATTGTAGAGGATGGGGTTTAGAGACAGACGGACAGGGGATGAAGACCCAAGGCAAGTGAGAGACAGTGAAGTGGAGACTTAGAAACAGGTGTGAGAGATTTAGGTACTGAGGGAGACTATTGCTACTGAGGAGACTGAGGATGAGCATGGGAACGGGTAGCGAAGGTAGACGAAGACTCGAATTCCTCATCTTCATCCATCAGGACCTTCGTCACACGGGGAAGGTAAACACCAGGAGGTGGTGTGTAGAGTGGAGGCGCGGGGAGTAGTGGTGTGGAGGAGTCATGACCGGAGATAAAAGAAGAGAAGTAGATCAAGAGAGAGAAATATAAGAAGATGGGAAAAGGGAGAGGATCAAAGAGCAAGAGGAAGATGTGCAGGGGATTAGAGCGTCAGAAGAAGACATACAGACAATCAGATAGTAAGAAGTAGACACACAGAGAATTGAAAAGTAAGAAGCAGACACACAGAGGATCAGAGAGGAAGAAATAGACACACAGAGGATCAGAAGAACAGAAGTCACACCTGAAAGAACAGAAAAATCAAAAGATGTGACAGAACTGGGAGTAAGGATGAATTACAATGAGAAAATATAGATAATAGAGATGGAAGGATTGAAGAAGAGGCTGATAGAGATGGAAGGGTTAAAATATACGATGGTAGAGATGGAGGGATTTGAGAACAGGGTGGGAGAGATGGAAGGATTGAAAAGGGAATTTGAAGGATTGAATGAGTTGGAAGGATAGAAGAAAAGGATGATAGAGATGGAAGGATTGAATGAGGGGGTGTTAGAATGGAAGGATTGAAGAACAAGAAAGAGTTGGTCGAAGGATAGGGCACAGGAGTGACTGATGATGGCTTTCCTCCGCAATCTGAGTCACAATATAACTAATTTGCTGATAGTAGAAACCCATTTATTTCGCATCTTTAAGTGCTGATGAGTTCCTTTACCCGAAGCCTCTATTCTTAATTCATCTTTAATTCGGAGAAGCGCCGTTTGAACAGCAATTGACTCCTTGGGTACACACCTTCCCACCTTCGCCTGAGTGACGGGTCCTCAGACGTGTTTTCTTTTCTTATTTGTGGCGGGAGTATCTTGAGGGAGGAGGGTATTAATGCCTGTCACCGCCACCAGAGTGGGTTTTGTTCTCTGCCCTGGGAGGTGGTACAGACTGGCTACCGACCCATGGAAAGGGCTTAAGACGTCTCAGAGAAAGTCTGTCTGAGAAAGTCTATCTGAATATCTTAATTTCTTTCTGAAAAGCAGGCAAAGATAATGAATACTGTACATGTGTGTGTGTGTGTGTGTGTGTGTGTGTGTGTGTGTGTGTGTGTGTGTTACAGGACTCCTCCCGCTCGAGGTTATAACTCGAGTGAAAAGTTATCTTTAGCGAGGCTATATCGTTGCTAGAACAGCCTCGTCAAAGAATTTCTTACTCTAAAGGAGCCTTCATTTCCCTGCTGCTGGAAGTAGTGCAGTTTTAGGCTTCAGGAGTCTTTCCAAAGTTCCAAGACTTATTTATAGAAATTGGGCCTTAGATAACTATAGGTAAAAGACATATAAATACATTAATGACTGTGTGTGTGTGTGTGTGTGTGTGTGTGTGTGTGTGTGTGTGTGTGTGCAGAAAATCCTACCCTGCCACTCAAGGCCACACAACAGGTGCCATTGTCATCTCAGTCTCTCGTCTTATTTTCCACCAGCTGCAAGACACACGTGATTGGTTGCCTTTAGTATGTACCTAGTATGTGATTGGTCGAGGAGTAACTCTCGCGGTCGGTAATGGTGTTTGGTGCCGGCCAATCAGGTGGCACTCTTAAAGTGATGCATGGATAAACCTGTGTATTGTTTCCTGTTTGTGTCATTTCTCCGGTACGTTAGACGTATGTTTATTGCGATATCGGAACAATTTGCTTATCGCAGGTTTTTAAAGCGATTTGGTGCTTGTATATCTGTGTTTGTGTGCTACGGAGACAGAACTTTACACTCGTGTTGCCCCGTCTCTTAACCTTGTATATATTTACCGTGTCTTTACTATTGTGTATGTATGCATGCATGCACACACACACCCCCACCCCAGTCAGGCACCCATTGATCGACTAGACCCATGGGGAAGATGAACACCTAGTTTGGGTGTGGGACGACTGCCACGCACAGGATTCGAACCCATGTGGGTCTGACCCTGGGCTGGCTCGTGCAAACTTGTGGTCAAGAACAATAATTACTGTGTCTCTAAATATATAAACAAATAGATAATATTTCATTGGATGTAGACACCCATTTGGCTGATAATACTCAGTTGAGGTATTACAGATATTACAGAACTGGGAGTCAGTGATTCTAGTTAGTTAACTAATCATACAAGAGCTTAAGATTAGAGTGAGCTGAATATTTCCACACTTTGGATAAGCATACGGGTGAGCTAGCCAGGGTGGCAGATACGCAGGGATGTTGACAGTTTAGTGGTTTTTCGTATATTATGATCTCGATTGAACATTACATGATGAATAGTTACAGTAATACAGTAGGTGACATACCCCATAGCCTAACTAACGGGAAACTGATCTGTTCACTTACATGGCAGTGCACTTGTTTATGGATGGTTTATGAAGTTCACAGAACCTCACATGAGCCTTTGTTGATTTTATAGTAGAAGGAGGGAGGGAAGGGCCCATGTTCTTAAGGAAGGTGACATAAGATCGCTCCAGCTGTAATCTGTTCTTCCTTCAAGGGTCTCTGGGAGTCTCTGGACCGACGGGTAGGGGGCAGTAGTCATCAGCGCCGCCACAATGTGCCGCAGTCTATCATGACGAGGGAGGAACTAAACTCCAGTCAAGAATTCAGGTATGTAGTTGTTCTGTGATTATTATTATTTTTTCTTCATTCATATCGATGCAGTTGGCTCTCTCTCTCTCTCTCTCTCTCTCTCTCTCTCTCTCTCTCTCTCTCTCTCTCTCTCTCTCTCTCTCTCTCTCTCTCGATGTCTCAGAGTACACTTGATAAGAGCATTAAGTATTTATTCCAGCCCGACACCGTTATATAAGCTTGACATGAGTTTTTCAACACGACACACTCTCAAGTAAATCTAGGCTCACTCTCCGGGGGCGAAACGGACTTGCGCGGTGATGTATTAATCACATTGTAAAAGCGAGTTACCTAAAGTTTCCCAGTTTTCAAATAGAGCTCTCTCTCTCTCTCTCTCTCTCTCTCTCTCTCTCTCTCTCTCTCTCTCTCTCTCTCTCTCTCTCTCTCTCTCTCTCCTATTCCCTTGTCATATAGATATTGTTAAATAGATATTCTATACTATACAGAAAGCGTTGCAGCCCGTCTGCCCGTTCGTACACTGTAGACAAGGCGAGAACGTTGCCAGACGCACGAGCACTAACGCCCCATACACATCATGTAATAGTTTAACCATTTTACTCGGCAGGACTGGAATTACTGGCTGCTGGGGGTGGTATGTTATCGGGAAGAACATTATCATATATCATTATGGAGTTGAGAGGGAAGGTTGTGCTGCCCATACGGGACGTCAGATGAGGAAACTAGCGGGATGGGTGATTAAACCACTGAGCAGTGTAACTGTGCTTTCCAGGCTGTGATAGGAAGAGAGGGAAGGGGGTGATGGACAGGGTGATGGAGGGCGTGGTGGTGATATGGAAGCCAGGGACGAGGGGAGTGGTGATGACTAGGTAAAGAGCAGTTGCCTGGGTGTGAGGGTGTGTTAGCACCCCCTGCATGAGCTAGCAGAAGAGAGCCCGGAGGGTCAGAATCTGCTATTATGTTTCAAGTGTACTGTAGAGCTGCTTTTGTGAACCCCTGAGTACGACGGAACGACCCTTAGAAATGATGGTCTTGCTTCACACCAGATCCTTAAAGGTCGTGCTCAGGGATCGTAACTACATCAAGGGTTGCTACATTATGCTTAAGTCTCTGGGAGTATAAACACGCAGACTTCAGTCTCTCCAAACGGATGCTGTGGGGTCTGTCGATGATGCAAGAACATATAATGATCTTTTGTCACGGCGCATCTCATAACTGAGACCATAGTTTATAGTATATATATATATATATATATATATATATATATATATATATATATATATATATATATATATATATATATACACACATATACACACACATACATACACACACACATACACACACACACACATACACATATGCACACAACATACACACACACATACACATACACACACACACACACACACACACACACACATACACACACACACACACACACACACACACACACACACACACACACACACTCTCACCGGATAAGCCAACAATTAACCTTTGGAGTAATTAAGCAAGGGTCTACGTGTATTGTGGTAAAATATGAGCAAATTGCTTTTCTGTTATGTTCATTTTGTTAATCAGAAATGTTTTATATACAAGGTAACACCTTGGTTAAAGGTCACAAGAGTCGGGTTAATGTTACCATATTCGAGGTGGTTCCCAAGATGGTATGGAATCAGTTCACACGAAGACAGCCAACAGACAACCAGTCACTGTATGAAGCAGAACAGCCAACAGACAACCAGTCACTGTATGAAGCAGAACAGCTAACAGACAACCAGTCACTGTATGAAGCAGAACAGCCAACAGACAACCAGTCACTGTATGAAGCAGAACAGCCAACAGACAACCAGTCACTGTATGAAGCAGAACAGCCAACAGACAGCCAGTCACTGTATGAAGCAGAACAGCCAACAGACAGCGAGTCAGTGTAAGAAGCAGAACAGCCAACAGACAGCCAGTCACTATATGAAGCAGAACAGCCAACAGACAACCAGTCACTGTATGAAGCAGAACAGCCAACAGACAACCAGTCACTGTATGAAGCAGAACAGCCAACAGACAACCAGTCACTGTATGAAGCAGAACAGCCAACAGACAACCAGTCACTGTATGAAGCAGAACAGCCAACAGACAGCCAGTCACTGTATGAAGCAGAACAGCCAACAGACAGCGAGTCAGTGTAAGAAGCAGAACAGCCAACAGACAGCCAGTCACTATATGAAGCAGAACAGCCAACAGACAGCGAGTCAGTGTAAGAAGCAGAACAGCCAATAAACATCGAGTCAGTGTGAGAAGCAGAACAGCCAACAGACAGCGAGTCAGTGTAAGAAGCAGAACAGCCAACAGACAGCCAGTCACTATATGAAGCAGAACAGCCAACAGACAGCGAGTCAGTGTAAGAAGCAGAACAGCCAACAGACAGCCAGTCACTATATGAAGCAGAACAGCCAACAGACAGCGAGTCAGTGTAAGAAACAGAACAGCCAACAGACAGCCAGTCACTATATGAAGCAGAACAGCCAACAGACAGCGAGTCAGTGTAAGAAGCAGAACAGCCAATAAACATCGAGTCAGTGTGAGAAGCAGAACAGCCAACAGACAGCGAGTCAGTGTAAGAAGCAGAACAGCCAACAGACAGCCAGTCACTATATGAAGCAGAACAGCCAACAGACAGCGAGTCAGTGTAAGAAGCAGAACAGCCGACAGACAGCGAGTCAATACGTCAAGCAGAAGGAACAAGAAAGTGCCAACATTTACAAGCGAAAGCACACTTATCTCTCTCCACACCCATCATGAATTGATACTCATCGTGAACATCTTTGTGGCAGGACTCGTGTAGATGAAGGAGAGGCTGTAACAGTTGCTGAGCGTTTCCCTGACCGTAGGTGTGACGTAGAGAACATGGTTCTCTTTAACTTCTGACCGCGACAATGGTCATATTGGATGAAATTACGGGTTTGTCACTGTCAGTATGTCGAGTGTGTGGGAGGCCATGTGTATACGAATTTTTTTATATATATATCGGCTAAATTGTAGGAAAATAATGACCCATCTAAAAGAAAATCACAGCTAACTAGTATAGTATAGCTGGAAATAAATCGAATCACAGGTTTGATGCACGCTTAGTGTTGTGTATGTAAAATGACATGTTTTTGCCAAATCTCATGAACGCTGGTTGAAAAATGGCCAACGGATGGCAAGGAAAGAAAAGGCTTCTTGCTGACCTTTTTCCCTTTATGAATAAATTAGCAGAACTGGTTCGTCACGGATGCATCCCATGTATTGTGTGAGGATGTACGAAGGTATCTGTGTACGGTGTTAACTCTCAATCCATTGCGACTTAACAGGAGCAGCGGCCCAACATATGCGTCTCTGGGTTGCTTGACCCTTGACCTACGTAGTGTAGGATCCTGTGAAAGATCTGGATATGTAGATGAAAAAGGTGTCGTGGCATAATGATCCAAGGAAGGAGGAGGGAGAGGAGGGGAAATATAACAAAAATTATGTCTTTCATCATTGAAAGACAGATCAAATCAGTGTCTACATGGCATCGGAAACTGCTAATTCGAGCTAAAGAGGTGATCCTTCTCTCTCTCTCTCTCTCTCTCTCTCTCTCTCTCTCTCTCTCTCTCTCTCTCTCTCTCTCTCCTACGACCTCCTCTTCAATGAAAAACCATTATCGTCCCACTAGCGAGTTTTTTTTTTTCTTTCCCTTTTTTTTCCCCTCCTCCCTCAGCGACCAGTTTCCCTTTGTGGGATCAGGTAGGTAACCTGGCCTGTGCGGGTCATGGTGTGCGATCACTTGTCGTCGGACCCGAACCCCCTCCGTCTTGATTGGTGGGCAGAACTTGTGATTACATTGTCGACTTTGGCAAGCTGCGTCTCGATGGAGGGCAGCAGTGACTGGATGAGTCCCTCCAGAGATATTTCCAATTTGCTGAGTACAAGTTACGATCTCATAAGGTAGAGATAGATAGATATAGATAGATAGATATATGAATTTTACCGGGAGATTTAATTTCCATTGGTTACATATGAGTCAACCTGGGTTCAAGTTTCTGGGAGAGGAGTGACTTCATCTTAGGTGCGTTTTTGCTCTGAGGTTTGAACATTTATATTTACTCATGCCAGTATGATGATGTCTGTCCTTATATATATATATATATATATATATATATATATATATATATATATATATATATATATATATATATATAGACCCTTTTTTCATTTTTTTTTTTTTCAAATTCCCACCGCTCGTTGGGATGTTCTTTAGTTATACTTCAGTTATTTTGTTCATTTCTCGTGATTTTTTCCCGGGGGACCAGACCAGAACATTTCAGCGGCCCTTTCTCCTTACCCTCTGTTTACGCAACCTGTCTGTGAGTTCGTCAAAGTGCCTGTCTGTCTGTGTCTGTCTATCTGTGTGTGTCTCCAGTGATGACGCATTCACTCACTATAAGAAATTCATTCGTCGTAACAGATGAATGGAAATGCGACAGTGACTCGTTTTCCAAGTATTGATGCCAGTGATGTGGTGGCAACAGTGCAGAGCCAGTGATGTGGTGGCAACAGTGCAGAGCCAGTGATGTGGTGGCAACATTGCAGAGCCAGTGATGTGGTGGCAACAGTGCAGAGCCAGTGATGTGGTGGCAACATTGCAGAGCCAGTGATGTGGTGGCAACAGTGCAGAGCCAGTGATGTGGTGGCAACAGTGCAGAGCCAGTGATGTGGTGGCAACATTGCAGAGCCAGTGATGTGGTGGCAACAGTGCAGAGCCAGTGATGTGGTGGCAACATTGTAGAGCCAGTGATGTGGTGGCAACAGTGCAGAGCCAGTGATGTGGTGGCAACAGTGCAGAGCCAGTGATGTGGTGGCAACAATGCAGAGCCAGTGATGTGGTGGCAACAGTGCAGAGCTAGTGATGTGGTGGCAACAGTGCAGAGCCAGTGATGTGGTGGCAACAGTGCAGATGGATGTGTGTTAACGATGACTTATGAAGAGGCTGAATGGCGTGGCTGGCGGCAGCAATCTCTCCTCTTTATAATGGAAGAGAGAGAAAAAAAAAACAAACTCTTGACCTTTGAATCCCGTGAAATGTTAGCAGCAGATTAGTAGGTTTTGTTGACGTACGTCGCCCGATATATCACTGCCGGGGAGACTTACGTCGTACGCCTGGCAGTCGCGGGATGTCATCTGCGTTGTTGTACGTGTGATTTGTGTATGTGTGTCAGTAAGAGTTCTTATACGCCTGGCAGTCGCAGGACGTCTCCTGTGTTATCGTACACTATATCACTGTTGGTGGGTTTATCACTGTCGATGGACCTGGCCGTCTGGCCTGAATTATCGTAACGCATCTTACTTGTAGGAAGCTGAAGTTTCTACGTCTGGCAGCTGTAGAACTTGTTGAATATTCCTACTGTATATATGGGAGAGGGTGGCTGGAACTCCTCTCTACCTGTATTACTTTCCAAAAGAACAGGCTAAGGAACCATATGAGGAATTTTCCCTCCAAGGCTCTGTCATCTGTTCTTGACGCTACCTCGCTCACGCGGAAGCTGGCGAGCAAATATGTGTATATAAGACAAAGATGCCGAAAAGAATAGCTTTGTTAGTGGCAGGAAAGAGGTCGGAAAAGAGATGAAAAGACCTGAATTACAGAAACAGAAGGTGATCACTTTGGTTCTGGAGCAAAAATATTCATTAGTCTAGAAGACTTCTGGTCAACACGCTTTCTTCTCATGCAAACTCGCTTGACTGTACGAATAACAGTCTTGCAGTAGTGATCCCTAGCAGAAATGATGTTGCAATGAGCTGTGGGAGAAGATAAACGTATGGTAGCCTAATAAGACCTGTCCATTTATGGAAGAATCTACCAGACCAGACTATGTCGTGGAGGGAAAAATATCTAGTAGAAGGGAAGTAGAACCGTATCTCGCTCAAGATGACCTCCGCTATATGGGCAGCACAGCTGGAAGCATCCCGCTCGGCAAAGCAGCTGTGCGCTAAAGAAAGTCAGAATAAAAACTGAGCAAGGAAGGGCACTGTCCCCTTACGGGATGCCAAAATTGGCATTCTGAGGGACGAATAGGGAGCAAACAGGCCCCAGTTGGAGGGACGAATAGCGAGCAAACAGGCCCCAGTTGGAAATGATAGAAATAAAAGCATGATCGGATGACCTTAAGCAGGGTAGAAGAGAGTGCATTTAAGTGAGAAAGTTTAAGGGTTTGAAAGATGGATCGATTATGTTGGAGCAATGAACGTAGCGAGCAGAAATTCGTGTTGAGTGTTGAATTAGTTGTGTCACACTAGTAGGGAAAGTAAAATACAGGATCTCAGCTTAACTAGGATGAAGTATGTCTTCTTTGCGGTGTATATTGAAATCCATGTATAGAGGAATTCAGCGAGTGGATGTGAAGACTGCAAAGCCTCATGGAAAGAAGTCGTATGGTCATGGATGGGTTGGGAGGAGGACATATGAAACAAAAGAGTAAGGTTTTGAGCCACATGTCTTCGAAGTTGGAAGATTTAAGGCCAGTAAGGCAAGCAAACAGGTGCTTTGCGGACTTCTGTGTCTGCGTATGCATGACACACACACACACACACACACACACACACACACACACCACGTACAGTGCATGAGGATCTTCCCCTGGCTGGATGAAGGAGGTATATGACCACACAGGTGTTCCCGGACTCCGCCTGCGACTGGATGCATCACAAGCGAGAAGACTCCTTCGACGTGGGTCATATCATCGTCTTCGGAAGGAAGAGAGGTACAGCGTCGTTGCTGGAGTTTCCTTTCCCCAAGGAAGCCCACCTTACCCTGCTCCTGCATGGAGAGCAGCCTCGAAGCTTTCCAGCAAGCTCCAACCCCAATTGGGTCTAAGGGTTGCATCCCTAACGAAGCGTGTGACACGGCAGAACTTTGGCAATAATTAACAACAGCGACTAAATCACCGGGAGGCACAATCTGGGAGGTTCAGGCCCGTGATGAGTGAGAGATTGTGTCTCTCGATAATATTAGGCTCATCCATCAGCAGGGCAGGGTCGGCACAGCAGCTGTGGGCCAGGCACAGGGCCGAGGGTTCGTACCTAACACCTCGTCCTCGGCAAAATAGGTGCTGAGGCACCTCACCAGAGGAGAGGACCAGGTCCTGCCCATCAAAAAGGAACTCTTTCTCTTCATTACGCGAAATGTGATTAGTTCATCTCTTTATTTCAGAGCGGCGTCTCGATGTGAATGGTACTACTGGCAGAGTAATCAGTGCGTCCACTTTCCTTCCGGCTTTAGACGTGAGGCTTATAGAATGGGTTCATAGATGTGTATAGCTTCACCATTCGTTAGCTTCAGCATTCGTCAGCTTCAACATTCGTTAGCATCATCATTCGTTAGCTTCACCATTCGTCAGCTTGCCGTTCGTCAGCTTCACCATTCGTCAGCTTCATCTTTCGTTAGCTTCACCGTTCGTCAGCTTCACCGTTCGTCAGCTTCATCATTCATCAACTTCACTATTCGTCAGCTTCACCATTCGTCAGCTTCACCGTTCGTCAGCTTCACCGTTTGTCAGCTTCACCGTTCGTCAGCTTCACCATTCGTCAGCTTCACCGTTCGTCAGCTGCTTTTAGAGATTTTTTGCGAAGTCTGTTATTTCACCGTTTTCACTTCGTCGACTTTCCAGTAACTAAAATCCACCTTGGATAACCTTATAACTAGTTACTGGTTTTGCACAGCAGCAACATCAGATATTAAACTCCCCGTGTAAGAAATTCATGGAGCGTAACCACCCGTCGCTATCGTACTCCCGATATATATATTTCACGTAACACGACATGAATAGAAGACGCTATTTAATTTTTCCTTTACTTTTCCTTGCTGATGTTAAGGCATGCTTGGATTAGAGCTTCGCCGTGCATGAGAGCATCGTTCGAACAGTATGGGGTATCGAAGACACAAGCTACCTATTGGTCTCCGGGGCAGAACCTCGGTACGTTCATATTTAAGACGTCCAGCCTCTGGAATATATCTAAGTTTACTTATGTGTATGGTGACGTGATGGTTGTAATTTCAGTATAAGATAGCAAGGGGATGATGGTCTAAGACCCTTCGGCAGAATCAGTCCATCTCTTTGTCTCTCTCTCTCTCTCTCTCTCTCTCTCTCTCTCTCTCTCTCTCTCTCTCTCTCTCTCTCTCTCTCTCTCTCTCTCTCTCTAAAGAGAAATATCGCTTCGACGAAGTGTTCTGGATTGTATCCCCACGACGGCACAGGTCTTTGTCGTACGTCGAAACTATATCTCTGCATCACCCACGTGACATTCAAGCGCACAACCAGTCATACACTTGCATTCCACTCGCTCTACCATAGCCTCAGGACCCGGACCATTGATCCCAGCAGACCAGCCTGAGTCAGTCATCCATACACACACACACACACACACCCACTGTTGTGGTAGGTAGGCGGTCGATGTTGTAGACATGGCTTCTGTAAGAAGCTCTAGACCAGAGTCATGTAGTCAGCTCTAGGTGTGTGTGTGTGTGTGTGTGTGTGTGTGTGTGTGGAGTTCATGCTCCCAGAGTTGGAGGCAACTGTGAGCTGTGTTTGCCCTTTGGTGCAGATAATACCCCACCTCATTTCTCTGATCCAATATGCACTGATCTCCTCGATTTTCGGAAAGCATGCACCACTTCCTCTCGTAAAATATCGAATTTAGCAGCTCTTCCGTGTAAGTCCAGATCTACTAGACCCCATACAAGATATCATTATCTACTTGCAAAAGAAAATGCTTTGACATGGTCTCAGCACACACTTGGTTGCAAGTGATCCGGTGTTATCCGTTCCCTTCACAGCATAACAACCACTGAACATTTCAGTCGTCGTGTTTGCCAGCCTCTCGTTATTCTTTGGAACGAATAGTCTCCCACTCTCCATGCTGTCGCCATGCGTCAGTGTAACTCTTAAATCATCGAGAGGTTCAATCTCAGACATACTGTGGGCTTCTTATCCTGATGCGAGATGGAAGCGCTCGACCCACACAGTTAGTGGAGTTCTCTTGGTCTTCTGAGATTCGTAATTTGTCTTTGTCTCGTACGGGAATCAGAATTGGAAGATTTCATGTCAAGCAAGACCTCTGGATGATGATTGAATCTAGTTCTTGTGTTACGGTGAGATCAGAGTGTGGGCAGCTGGTCACCCCATCCCTCTACTGCTGTATAGTCCAAGGTGTACTGACGTTATTGAACGCCCCCTGTCATTTCCGATTATTCAGTGAGGTATCTTGTGATGTAAGACTTCCATTTCATCTTTCACCTCATCACCTTCATAAAAGTGAGCCATTAACCTTCTCTTGGTTAGTGTTGAGTATAATGCCTATGGCATCTGTCCACGTTTTGCAGAATCCATTACGTGAATGGCCTCAAACTTGGTCATGTTGAAGCGTGGTTCGTAAACAGAGCAGGGTTGTCACACCAGTTTCTTCAAGAAGATATTTACGAGGTTGAAGGATGGGACCTCCGGTTTAGTGTTATCCAGTAAATTAGTTACTTCTGAAGTAGTTTTCTTCTGTGTCAAGTATCGTCGCAAATATCACCTCGCTCTGAAATGGGGCTACCAGAGGATTTGAACACACACACACACACACACACACACACACACACACACACACACACACACACACACACACACACACACACGCACACCCACACACACACACACCTACACACACACACCCACACACACACCCACACACACACACCCACACACACACACACACACACACGCGCGCGCGCGCACACCCACACACACACACACACGCGCGCGCGCGCACACCCACACACACACACACACACACACACACACATGGAGAGAGAGAGAGTCACAATCACTTGCACTCATGAAAAAAATTCTTTGCTGAAATACATACATCAAATGAAGGTTCAGAAAATGACAAAGTGAGATGAGGAACGTTTGGCAAATATTGGGTATTTTTGGGGTTGAATATTTATCCAATTCTACCAAATACTACACGGATCTACCCAGATTTTTTCCGGTTCTACCCTGTTCTTTTCCCCCAGTTATTCATGTAAAAGTACTGTTCATATATGCTGTCTTTTTTATGTTTCATAGTTAAAAGAGAAGTGTATCATTTAATTGCACCAAAGTTGAAAGAGAAATGCATCATTTAATCGTATTTTCATAACGTTCGCTCGATGTGTTTACAAACGTTCTCAAGCTGTTTCGTGCGCCAGCCACACACGTTCGCTCGCTGTGTTCACACTCGGTCGCTGGCTCTGGTGACCTAATTCTGATTGTAAAGATTCAACTTAATACGAGTGTCTACAGAACAGACATCGGCCCTCATTTCTCCAGGTTCTCGATCTCGTAGAGCTGAGGAGTTCATGCAAGATCACACCACACGGGAGGGCACCACATCCTGTGAGCTGGACTGACTTATCCTAACACTTGATATAGGGACTAACCTCGCGTGAACTCGGCTTTCTCTGTTTCGTGGCCTGGGAGTCGTGGACTCTAGTATTGGTTCCACAGACAATCTCGTAGATATTTTAAGGGCTATGATAATTGACAGACTGAAAAATACGGTGAGATAACACATTTGTGTGATCGTAGAATGGGTAGAAGTGTGTGAAAGAGCTGAGGGAGATCTGGCCACATCCTGCTGCTAGTATGTTGTGTGTGGTGTGGCATCAGAGCGGTTCTCCAAGTCTTGCGTCCTTGGTTGGCTGGTAATTTGGGCTTTAGGCCCGTCAGCTGCCGGGGTCATTAAGGCTGCTGACGTCAAGTTATAAACGCCAATCAAAAAATCTTAAGACCAGGTGTTGAGGATAATTGACGACCGCCCATAGTCTCTCCTTATATATATATATATATGTATATATATATATATATATATATATATATATATATATATATATATATATATATATATATATATATATATATATATATATTCATTTTTATTTCATTTATCATACTTTGTCGCTGTCTTCCGCCTTAGCGAGGTAGCGCAAGGAAATAGACGAAAAAATGGCCCAACCCACCCACATACACATGTATATACATACACGTCCACACACGCATATATACATTCCTATACATGTCAACGTATACATATACATACACAGACATATACATATATACACATGTACATAATTCATACTTGCTGCCTTTATTCATTCCCGTCGCCACCCCATCACGCATCAAATGACAACCCCCTCCCTTCGCATGCGCGCGAAGATTTATGTGTCAGAGGTGAAGGGAACGAGGAGAAGTGGGAGACCAAAGTGGAGGTGGAAAGATGGAGTGAAAAAGATTTTGAGCGATCGGGGCCTGAACATGCAGGAGGGTGAAAGACTTGCAAGGAATAGAGTGAATTGGAACGATGTGGTATACCGGGGTCGACGTACTGTCAATGGATTGAACCAGGGCATGTGAAGCGTCTGGGATAAATCATGGAAAGTTTTGTGGGGCCTGGATGTGGAAAGGGAACACAACATATATATATATATATATATATATATATATATATATATATATATATATATATATATATATATATATATATATATATATTTCTTTCATACTAATCGCCATTTCCCGCTAGCGAGGTAACATTAAGAACTGAGGACTGGGCCTTTGAGGGAATATCCTCACCTGGCCCCATTCTCTGTTCCTTGTTTTGGAAAATTAAAAAAAAAAAAAAAACGAGAGGGGAGGATTTCTAGCCTCCCGCCCCCTCCCCTTTTAGTCGCCTTCTACGACACGCAGGGAATACGTGGGAAGTATTCTTTCTCTCCTATCCCCAGGGATAATATATATATATATATATATATATATATATATATATATATATATATATATATATATATATAATGTGTGTGTGTGTGTGGATCCTGTTAATTTCGTTGGACGATAGTTTGGCCTTCATGTCGTATCAACTGCCAGGGTCATTAAACCCTCATCGTTAAGCTTGCTACATACTACATCCACCGGCAGGAAAATCCTAAACACTTTTCTCGACTCTTTAGGATAATTCTAAGACCACATATACTTCAGTGCATGTGGCTCTTTCCTATATTTGGAGGGTGGTAGGTAGGCAGCGGGGGAGGGATAGTTGAGAATTTGTGAGGGGTTTAGTTGGAGGGTTGTTGGGGAATGCGGTGAGGAAGAGATAGGAGGAGAAGGAGAGGAAGAGCGAGAGTGGTAGTTCCTAGGTGTGAACCCAGGCGATCCATTGTTTCATCATTGTGTCACACGTTTGTGCTCGTGTCCCTCAGCGATGTATGATGGCAACGTAATGAAGACACAGACTGCACGTTCCCACGGTAAAGTCAGCCAGACGCCCTCCCATATGGATTTTCTTACTTAATATCTACCTGGGAAAACCCAGCAATTACGAAATGCAAATCAGTCATGACTTGTGTAATACAATTCCCGGGAGTAAACAGAATGTAGAATGCAAATTGTAGGAAATTTCTCAACGTCAGAATACACAAAAAAAGCATGATTTTTTGATGCGACTATTGTATTCCTCTTCTTGTGGCGCATGGCTCCTTGTGATCTAGTTTGCCGCTGTGTTGACACTGGGAAGCAAAACATACAAATGGATTTAACCTTTTCTTTACATCACATCTGGTACTAAATTTCACAAGCAAACGAACTCACTGCGTCTGAAAATTGAGCCGGGAGGCAAGCCAGCGGATTGTACTCATACCTACAAAACCAGGTTTAATGCCAAAGGAAGAGGCACTCTGTGGTTGGAAAGCGATGATGTAAGAACGGATTAAGTCATTATAACAGTGCGAAGCGCGGCAGTTTAGTCATTGCCTAGATAACACAGGTATCGTGTGGGGAAGGAACTTGTGTTCTACATCTCGGTGGCTAGACCACGGGCAAGCTAAGCTGCTTCCGACTTGCATGGGTAGAAATCCCACTTACTTTAACAGTGTATATCGTAGGGAATATAATGCTAAATAGCTACACCACCAGAAGCAGAGGCGACAAGGAAGAACTTTCCCTCACAGAAGACTATATATATATATATATATATATAGTCTTCAGAGGAGGAGTTGATTGCACATGAGAACTTGACTATTCATATTCCCAGAGTACAGCAAGTCAGAGACTCTTTTTAGAATTAAGGAAACATCAAGATTTGTTTTCCGGGAATGAGAGAGAGAGAGAGAGAGAGAGAGAGATACTCCGTCTTCAGAAATATGCCAGAGTTATTTTAGAATCAAGTGAATGTTCTAAACGAGGATATGAAATATGATAAAGTACGAGAAAATTAAACTGAGTTGAGAATAGTATATTTCACGAGCGTATGAAACGCCTTCATTAATAAAGCAGACCTTAATATCTCCACAAAGAAGCCACTGGAATAAGGAAAAGATGAAGACCATGTTCATTAAGGCGACAAAAGGCCAGTTCTGGGACTGAGTGGTGGAGTCAAGGGGATAAATATATCCAGTTCGCAAGACATGGGAAGAAGGGAAGAGGGTTCTGCCGTGGTGACCCGCCAGTTGACTGGAGTGGATCCCTCCTCCCTCTCCACCACCTCTTTCATACCACCTGAAGGTGTCCAACTCCTCCTGTGTCTTGGGGAACCTCCCGCGGCCACAACAGGTGAACGGAGCAATCACCCGAAAACATGATGATTTTCTTTTCCTCAAAAGTCGTCACTTGAGTGTGGTCCCAAGGACCTCATCAAAGACCAAGTCATTAGACTCAAGAGGGTCGTACTGTCGTGTTCGAGGAGGTCGTACCGTCGCGCTCGAGGGGGTTTGTACCGTCGTGCTCGAGGGGGGGGGGTCGTACCATCGTGCTCAGGAGGTCGTACCTTCGTGCTGAAGAGGTCGTACCGTTGTGCTCAATGGAGTCGTACCGTCGTGGTGCTCAAGGGGGTCGTACCGTCGTGATGCTAAAGGTGTCGTACCGTCGTAGTGCTCAAGGTGTCGTACCGTCGTGCGCCTCACGGGGTGGTCGTACCGTCGTGCTCAAGAGGTGGAAAACTGAGTAAGACATTTCACGTTCAGGAGGAGGAGGAGGAGGGACAGGATCTGGCAGCAATAATTTATTTGCAGAGCGAGAGCAAGGGAGGGAGAGAGGGGAGCGGAGGGGAGGGTCGGCAGGGGAGGCAGGGTCGCTGCTGGGCTGTGACGTAACATCTCCCAAGTCACATGTTTCTACTCTAGACCCACGAGCCTCCCGGTCGGTGGTCACGTGGGCTACTACCCTTCCCCCGCCACCATCTCCCTCCACGCAGACGCAGTCACACAGCCGCTACCGCTGCTGAGGCTGCTCCTGCTGCACCGACCGATCCCCCCCTCCGACTCCCGCTCGAAGCTGTCAACAACACAGAAGGATCTCCAGCGGCCCGACATAACGCGACACCGATGGGAGGACAAGGTGTTTCCCGTTGGCCCAGGGCGACCGCTGCTCACACGACACAACGCAACACACAGTAAAGCCGCTTGCCGCAACGATAAACAACACACTGTTGCTGCCACCACACCACAACACACCGTTGCTGCTACCACACCGCAACACACTACTTCTGCTGCTACACTTCTCATTCTTTATTTCTCATTACAGACCTTACGATTATATTGCAGTGTAGGAAAAGATGGGATAGTACATTAATTTAGGTTTTTATATAGTAGGATTTCCTGTTTCGTTCTTTCCTGTTAGATTCCATGCAGGGCTTACCTCACCAGTGCATGATATTTTCTCTTCCATTCTCTTTCGTGCCAGCTGTTGTTGTCGGAGAGAATGGAGGGTGGGGAGACAGTCGTCTTACTGTTCCATCTTAACCTCATCCATTTCCAACCTTACCTCTTGCATTTCCAACTTTACCTCATCCATTTCCAACTTTACCTCATCCATTTCCAACCGTACCTCATCCATTTCCAACCTTACCTCATCCGTTTCCATCCTTACCACATCCACTTATATTAAGAATGTACTATAATTGTATTCAAAACAGATCACTTGAGTATGCCTCTGTGTTTGTCTTGTTCTTCCATGTTTCCACCGCACAACACACCACACTGCTTATGCTGCCACAACACACAAAACTGCTGTTGGCACTTCACAAAACAGCACTCCACGCTATTGCTTCCTCCACAAACACCACACACAACTGCAGCTTCTACATCACAACACAGCCACACCACTGCCTGGACCATAACGCAACACACTTGTGCTCCTGCCACAGCACAACACAGCATACTGATGCCATAACACAACAAAACACAACGCACTGCTGTTGCTGCCACATAATAACACAACGCAGCACCACTAATATTGCAGCCACAACACAACACAGTTCAGCACGCCGATACCAGAACACAACTCACAACTTCTGCTTCCCTTGCTTTCACGCTGCTACTGCATCACAACACACAACTGATGCAGCCCGTGATAAAGCACAACATTCTACTGCTGCTTCTACAGCACAAGCAGTACAGCATCTACCACAGCACAACGCACCACTGCTGTATTATCAACAGAACACTACACACACATACAATTGCTGCTGCTGCTACTGCAACACAACAGACCACTGTAAAGTACCGCTAGAACACAAGAGAACACACTACAGCTGCTCCTCCATACAACACAAACAACACATCACTGTTGCTGCTGCCTCTACATTTAGGTTCTTGAAGGCACCAACGCATCGGCATCACAGATGTCAGTACTAGAAGGTATCTATACGTGGAGGCCTTTGGATGAAGACGCTGACCCGGTCGTGCAGAGGGTTAGGTTAGGACCATTTCGAGCCGTTGGGGGGCGGCAGCGACTGCTTTGCAAAAAAAGACCCGCACCGGTCATGGCCACTTGCTGGCCTCCACCCTGGGAACCTCCTGCTGTACTGAGGCTATTCCCTCGGCCACTCACACGGGACGATCTACATAGCGTCCTCTCTGCAGCTGGTTTGCGTTTCCGGCCTGTGCTTCCCGGCCGGAAGGGTTAAGTTCCTTATACATTTACGCATCCGCTCCGGTGTGTTACCATCATGTCTTAGGCCCGTGCTGTGTGCCCGAGACGACTCCAATATAACCTCCGCTCTTGTTTGTGGTTGTGGTTGGTTGTGGTCCCTGGACATGCGCCTAGGTAGGGTTATTACCCATTCAACATGTTCGTCTAGATGCGGTTCGTCTCCTCTGGTATCGAATGGTGTGACTGACACACCCACCCACACACGAATAGATCGATGACGAAGACGTTGTGAACAGGTCTTCGAGGTGTGGAGGGATGGAGCGACCATAGGTCATCACATGAAGTTACGCTAGAAACTCGTCTAAAACATATCGTAGAAAACTTTTTACAGTGGTGGAGGAATGGAAGAAAGTAACTGAGGACAGCATGTATAAAATTAGCAGTTGTATGATAGGTAGGAAAAAATGATCACACACACACACACACACACACACACACACACACACACACACACACACACACACACACACGGTATGTTCGCAAGATCCCGTGTTGTGTGTGAGGGAACACAGTACACATACTGTTGTTTGTAGCTTTGACGTTATATAACGAAGAAGAAACGAAAAGTGTCGAGTTTTAAGGAGTCTCTTAATATCTGTGTGTGTGGAAGTGATTGTTTTATATAACATGCTTGTTGTGTTGCTGGGGTTAAAGTCGATGTGGAATTATTAAAATCACGTCACTCACAAACAGTACGATGCATTACGCTACTAATACTGCCACAGCATAATGAAATATTACTGCGGCTGCCACAATACATCACATTACTATTGCAGTAAGACAACACAACACGCTGTTGGGTCTACTAGCATGATACACCTCAACACCTTGCTACTACTGCTGCTGCTGCTGTCTCAACACAACACACTACTGCAACCGCTGAAATGGAACACACATCTACTTTTTCTTTTTGTTGTTGAAGGCTTCAGTCACACATAGAAATCCACATCAAGGCCGGATCTTAAATGATACACAGAGAGAATTATAAAAGGGGGGAAAAAAGGCAAGGGAAAGTAATTACGAATTTTGGAGGTGAAAAACCTGTCTTTAAAAATGTGCCATGTCATGGTTATTGGGAAAGACATGAGAGGGTAGAGTTCCAAAGCTCTTAGGTGTAGGGAGAGAAGCAGGTATCAAAACGGCCCACCCTTGAGTTGCCGATAGCCATACAGTAATCATGTGACGTAGCAACTTGCCGAGTATTGCGTGGTCTTGCGCGTGGCGGAGGGCACACAAGCAAAACAGTACATTACTGCTGTTGCCAGAACACAGCACAACAGAATGATACTTTTGCCACAACACAAACAACGCCCAGCATACTACTGCGGCCACACCAACACAACAGAAGACTGCATCTATCACATACAACACGCATCTAGTAATGCCACAGCACAACATATAACTCGGACTACCACAACACAACACACTTCTGCTCTTAACATATCACACAACACAGCACATCACACAACAGCTGCCACTAAAACACAGCACACAACTACTGGTGCAATAACAATAGCTGCTACAACACAACACAACACTTTACTGCTACTGCCGGAAAATACACTGCTACTGCTTCCAAAATGCAACACTCGAGTGATACTTGCAAAACACAGCACAACACACCACCGCTGTTATCAGCATGATAACAGTTTAATAGGCTACCGCTGCTGCCACAACACAACACACAGT
Organism: Panulirus ornatus; assembly: GCF_036320965.1. NCBI lineage: Eukaryota > Metazoa > Arthropoda > Malacostraca > Decapoda > Palinuridae > Panulirus > Panulirus ornatus. The sequence continues at coordinate 24,544,370 of NC_092281.1, read as the reverse complement.
TGCTGCTTCTACAACACAGCACAACACACAGTTACTGCTACCGGAAAACAGTGCAACATAGCAAGATAAAACGGAACATAACAAACGCTGCCACAACACAAAAGAATATGCACTGCTTCTGTTGCCACAACACAACGCAACATACTGCTGCTGCTGCCACACAACAACTACTGTTTCTTCCGCAAGTCAACACAATGCAGCACAATACAACACACTTCTGTTTCTACCGCAACAGAACATTGTATAACAGAAGGACAACACACTACTGTTGATAGAGCATTATAAGCAGCGAGAACTAATGCTAAAACACAACACGCTGCAACACGGTAAAGTACCGCTCTTACCTCGGCGCAGCACAACACAGACAACGTGTGATTGCTAAAACACAACACAACCCCTACTTTTGAAATGCAGCGCAAGAAATATTGTTGCTGAAACAACACAAAATACACTTCCTATTACTCCTACAACACATATATATCACGACGAAAACAGTGCAGTACACTACTGCTGCCACAACACTGCACAGCACAACACAACACTTATCATTGCTACAGCACAAGACAACACACTGCTCCTATTACCAGAACGCAACACAACATGCTACAGCTGCTTTCACAACGCAACAAAACACAACACAATACCGTTTCTGCTGTCTGCTACTGTCAGACAACACCCAGCACAACACACTGTTGTTGCTGCCACGACGAAATGTAACACAACACTCAGCTGCAGTTACCATATCACGATGCAACACTATTTCTGCTGCTTCAAGGCAGAAAACGCAACAGACTTTTGATTTTGCCACCACACACACACACACACACACACACACACACACACACACACACACACACACACACACACACACACACTGTTGCTGTTGCTTTTCCACAACACAACACACTACTGTTACAACCACAACACAACACATCACGCTACAGCTGCTGTCACAGCACAGTGCAACACAACGACACTACTGTTGCTCCCAGAACACGAAATATAAACCTTCTGGTACTACTGAAACAACACAAAGCAATACAAAATAACACGAGGCACTACTGCTCCTGCCACAAAACAGTACAGCAACACAACACATCACTGCTTCTACCACAGCAAGAATCTGCGGCCGAACCACAACACAGGACAACACAAGATAAACAGCTGTTGCCTTTACAGCACGACCCACCAAAAATGTTGATGGCAACACACAACACAACACGCTACTACCGCTGCCACAATACAGCACAACGCAACGTAAATTATTTTTGCCACTGCAACAATGCAACAGCAAAAACGCTGCCACGAAAGCATAATAAATTATATCACAACACGCTGTTGCTACAACTGATACAACACAACACACACAACTGCTGGTGCCACAACGCAGTACAGTGCAACACAACACAACACGAACAGCACTCGTGCCCCCGCAACACAGCACAAAACGACATATTAACGGCGCTCTGGCAACATGTGGTGTAACACACTACCGGTGCTGCCACAACACACCTCCACACACTACTGTTGCTGCTTCTGCAACGCAAAACACACGCGACGTCCTTCTGCTGCCGTTAGAAACACAACAGAATACATCAAAGGCACTATTGCTGCTGCCGCAACATGATGCTGCACAGCACACAGCTAATACCGCCACATTACAGCATTCTTTTATCATATTGCATTAGTGTTGCTGCAACACTCTTCTACTACTATAATGTTAGTTTTTCTTCCCGGATAAACCAGAAATCCTGTCCCTTCCCTTATCAATGCAACTCATCTGAAAAATCCATTAGAACTTTTTGCTTCGTTTTCTTTCCATGCAACACAAATAACCAGGAAATTGGCTATTCATCGATCCTGAATTTCTGGAGTGACACCTGAGTGTTTCCTCGCCAGGAGTGGCAGGGTAGTCCTGCCTCACTAGGCTGGAGTGGCAGGATAGTCGTGCCTCGCTAGGCTGGAGTGGCAGGGTAGTCGTGCCTCGCTAGGCTGGAGTGGCAGGATAGTCGTGCCTCGCTAGGCTGGAGTGGCAGGATAGTCCTGCCTCACTAGGCTGGAGTGGCAGGATAGTCGTGCCTCGCTAAGCTGGAGTGGCAGGATAGTCCTGCCTCGCTAGGCTGGAGTGGCAGGATAGTCCTGCCTCGCTAGGCTGGAGTGGCAGGATAGTCCTGCCTCACTAGGCTGGACAATAACCCGTGGGCTCTGGAGTGTAGCTCCCTGGTCGGCCTTTGTATTGCCGGCCGCAGCCGCAACCCGGGCAACACCAGCGACCTGGTGGGGGCCACGACTTCAACAGTCCTTTGTGAGGACCTCCTTATGCAACGCCAGACAGGCCGCCAGCCAGCCAGCCAGCCAGCCCACGCCCGCTTCCCCCCCTAACCTTGCCCGAAACCACAATATCCTTCTGAAATCCTTCCTCCTGCACCTTACCCGTTAAGGATCCTTCAGAACTCCTTTACGTAACCCTGACCTAAATCTTTGATGCCCCCCACCTTCCCTCCCGTCTTTGAGGGGGACAGGAGGGGGTCTCTCTCTCCCTCGCTACAACCACGTGAATACGTTGGCGTAATCTCCCACGACATCGTATGTAATTAAAAATGTCTTAATTAGTTTTCTCATATAATGTATTTCGTGGCTTCCGAACGAAAAGACGCTAAAGTATCATTATGAAAGTTTTATTTTTACATTTTTTTTTTTCATCTCAATCTCACGTGTAGTCGTCTTTGCTGTGGTTCGTGAAAGAGGAAGATATGAATATGTAAACACTTAAGGACCAGATCATATCCTCCTCCTGCGAGCTGGACAGATTAAAAAGAATGGCCCAGAGCGTCGGTGAGTCGGTCTGGAGGAGTGTGTGTGTGTGTGTATGTGTGTGTGGAGGTGCTCCAGGCTGTGGCTTGCCTCTGTGGCACTGGATCGCCTCTTAATTCCTATGTAGAAGGCTAAGATATAAGGTAAAATCTCGTTCCAGATTACTATTCCTGCATGAGATAGGAGGGAAGAGGATTCAAAAGGCGGACACTAGAGTGCGTCACACACACACACACACACACACACACACACACAGTAATAAAAACCTGTTATACATGCAAAGTGTAAAACCCTCACTCGGTAACACACAAGCAGTAATAAGAAACAGTCATCACACACGCAGCTCACACTGGCAAATATTAAACACATATATCGTAGCAGGTGTTTGTCATGTCCGTACGCCCACTACTGTCATCAACACAAAGCACCAACCTCCACACTGAGGGAGTCGTTACAAACTGCCATTTGACCACAAGATTTCTTCCACCGCTCTAGAACTAGAGGCGCGTCTGCCTGGCTCAGTATGGCAGGAACTATAGGTGGCAGTGTTGATGATATATAGCCAAGGGGGCTCAGCTTTTAAAAGAGTTATTTATACCATTGGGAGCCACAAGAACATCTCTCCTGGCTGAGTTTACAGATCTGATCGCGCCTGAGCTTTCGTGTGAAGAGTTGTGAAGAGTTGTGAAGAGTTGTGAGTTTGCTCCATAGAGTTATAACCATGGCCAAAAGTTCGTCTTACAATGTAGTGACGTGATTAACCGAGTCTTTCTCTCCTCAACTCGTGACCGATATGGAAAATATGATATTTGTAAACGTGGACATATCTGAATTTATCACATCTATCATGTTCTGTATTTCAATCCTTTTTTATCATTTTGATCCGGATTGGAAGGTCTAGAATTACGCGTCTTTTTTTTTTTTTGTATGGGAACCTTTATGTTAAGCAGATACACCAGCGGATAGATAAAGATAAACAAGGGATATTTACATAAACGTGTCGAGGGGAACCAAGATTTAAGGTATGGAGATGGAGAATTGATCTCCAGCATTCGTCACCCCCTCCCTCTGCTATACCTCTCATGTGGAGAACCATGGAACCGGTGGGGGACCAGTTGTACTCCTGGCTGGCAGGGGGGAAGAAGAAGGAAGACTCGCTCTTTACAGAAATCTCCTTAAGACAAATTGGAGATCACCGTCACGCTGAACAGCGCGAAGACATTCACACGAGAGGATTAACAGTGGCGAGAAGAGGGCCGAGAGGGAGTGGGGGTTGAGAGGGAGATGGTGGGTGCGTATGACTTAAGGTTCTCGGCTTTTAAAAGCTAATGGTTGTCGAGTCGTCGTGTCTTAAAAAGAAAACGGCGCTCACACGTTCCCTGCCATTTAAACTTCCCAGTTCCTTCACATTCCAACTCCCTTTTTCCAAACGAGTGGATGAATCTCACGGTTGAGGAGGAAGCATATTCCTCCGCTCTTCATATTCACAGGATTTCCTCAGGTGTGTGTGTGGGGATGGAGGGGCTTGTGTCTGCCTGATGACGCTAACGTCTCTCTCTCTCTCTCTCTCTCTCTCTCTCTCTCTCTCTCTCTCTCTCTCTCTCTCTCTCTCTCTCTCTCTCTCTCTCTCTCTCTCACTGTATATCAAGTGGTAGTACACGGTGTAGATTTGAACGCTGGCGGGCTACCCCCCCATCGCTTATTGGTCACCACCGAGCGGGAAATAGATTCTCACCGCTTACAGAAAACGTTGTGTGAGACCGGTAACTTTTAAGCCAGTTGTTGGTGTAATGGTTTTGTCTCCGGCTATCATTCGAGTGATTCTAAGTTCGATATGTCGATTCCAGGGATGTAGTGATGGATGTTATATATATATATATATATATATATATATATATATATATATAGATATATAGATAGATAGATAGATAGATATAATGTGTCTGTGTGTGTGTGTGTGTGTGTGTGTGTGTGTTACCTGGCCTGCAGGAGCCTTTAGAAAAAGGCCCAAGATAACACCGAGACACTCTCATTGAAATGAGTCCTCAGGTGATTATGAATATTCGTTTACTCATGAACAATATTAATGAATTTATTCATTTATGTATTACCCCAAGACCTCATTGTAAGGAAGAGTCCTTGTGTCTACCTAGGACATATTTCTAAAGGTTCCTGCCACCCACGACATCCCTACTGCCAGCAGCAGGGAAATGTGGACTCCTTTGGTGTGAGAAGTTCTTTGACGCGTTGTTTATAATCTCTTTGAGTCTGGTTACACGCATACACACACATACATACAAAATAAACAAGTAAACAAACACAAACAAGCAAAAACACACATATGAACAAGAGAACAAGCACAAACAGGCAGACACACATAAGCAACCAAAGTAAACAAACAAACATACAAACAAGCAAGTAAACAAACAAACACAAATAACCAAACACAGACAAACAAACACACACACACACACACACACACACACACACACACACACACACATAATATCCTTATACATGAGATGAAAATAGAATATTCCTCCTTTAAAAATTGAGAATATCCTGACTGAATACAACAGCAAATTACAACCAGTGAAAAAAAAACTATTTTCCTTTGTTTGAGAGGCTTTTACAACACCAGTCACTCCGTCGCGTAATACCTGTCGTAAGGCACAGCGAAGTTGCCCCTCTTCACAAAAGTATTCGTTGCATTTACTGCACAACTATTGCCCTTCAAGACCCACTTATTTCCAGGCCCTAAGCCCTCTGTTTAACACTCGGGACAGTGGGAGCTGTTTAAAGCTGGAGGTGCAAATACTGAATCATTACTGACCTAATTAGAGGTTTTGTATTAAAGCAAGACCATCACTCGGGTCTCTGTCATGTTGTAACCACAGTATGAACGGGCCATGGGTGTGTTGTGCCACGCTGCTTCCCCTGGGTAGGTCGCGAAGCAGCCTGCACGCCACCTTCCTCCCTACAGTCATCCCGTAGATTACACAACTTCCCAGTGGCACCTGACATACCGTCTTCTTCCCGCAAGCAGCAAACAGGCCATATATCTTCCCCAGGCTACCGACAGGCCACATGTCTTCCCATAGGCACTTCACAGACCACACATCCTCTCAAAGGCACCTAACAGGCCACGTATCTTCCTAATGGCGCCTGACAGACCACATATCTTCCCTTAGGCATCTAACAGGTCACATATCTTCCCTTAGGCACCTAACAGGCCATACATCTTCCCAAAGGCACCCGACAGGCCACATATCTGCCCACAGACACCCGACAGGCCACACATCTTCCCCCCCAGACTCTGGGCGAGCATTGTCAAGTCGGGAACTGGCCCAGTCGATATCTTCATTCCTCCTACATCTAAACCTTCCTTGTGTTCTAACCTAACTTTTCACAGTTTGTCTGCGTGAGCGACGCCTCTGGTGTGTGTGTGTGTGTGTGTGTGTGTGTGTGTGTGTGTGTGTGTGTGTGTGAACTTACCATTCACTCTTTCTCATAAATCCATTCCAGTAGTAAGAAATGGGTTTGGAAACATTACTGTAGACCAGATGACGCCTTAGTTACCCTTCTCAGACATTGGTAACGTCCCCCCCCCCGCGGATCCCCGGTAATCGTAACCGAATACCCGACATCCACTGCAGATGATGTATGCGTTTGATCTCCACTGCAGATGATGTATGCGTTTGATCTCGATAGCCTTTCTCCCTCTTTGTTCTCGAGAGCGGGAGGGAAGTTTGCAGGAAACGTACGTCACCCTCTGCTATTAAGGGGCGTAGGCTCCGTTAAGCCCTGAACTACACGGAGTATCGCACAAGCTAACGGGTTTTTGAAAACCAAAAAGGATGATGTCTTCATAACACGCATCTTATCGGGCGTCCCTCTTAAGCCCATTTGTCGAGCACGAATCTCATCTTAACCTTCAGCAGCAGAACACAGGAAGTGTGAAGCGACGGTAAGGTGTTGCCTCTCCAGCACATACCTCAGTCTGTTTACTTTCTCAGGATAATAGATAAAGGAACGATAAGGGAAGTAGCAGCCATAGTACTAAAGATAAGGGAAGCAGCAGCCATAGTATTAAAGATAAGGGAGGCAGCAGCCATAGTATTAAAGATAAGGGAGGCAGCAGCCATAGCATTATAGATAAGGGAAGCAGCAGCCATAGTATTAAAGATAAGGGAAGCAGCAGCCATAGTATTAAAGATAAGGGAGGCAGCAGCCACAGTATTAAAGATAAGGGAAGCAGCAGCCATAGCATTATAGATAAGGGAAGCAGCAGCCATAGTATTAAAGATAAGGGAAGCAGCAGCCACAGTATTAAAGATAAGGGAAGCAGCAGCCATAGCATTATAGATAAGGGAAGCAGCAGCCACAGTATTAAAGATAAGGGAAGCAGCAGCCATAGCATTATAGATAAGGGAAGCAGCAGCCATAGTATTAAAGATAAGGGAAGCAGCAGCCACAGTATTAAAGATAAGGGAAGCAGCAGCCATAGCATTATAGATAAGGGAAGCAGCAGCCATAGTATTAAAGATAAGGGAAGCAGCAGCCATAGTATTAAAGATAAGGGAAGCAGCAGCCATAGCATTATAGATAAGGGAAGCAGCAGCCATAGTATTAAAGATAAGGGAAGCAGCAGCCACAGTATTAAAGATAAGGGAAGCAGCAGCCATAGCATTATAGATAAGGGAAGCAGCAGCCACAGTATTAACAATAAGGGAATTAACAGCGACAATATTAACAATACGAGAAGCAACAGTAACATTATTAACAGCAAGAGAAGCAACGGTAACATTATTAACAACAAGGGAAGTAACAGTAATAGTGATCACGGTATAAACAAGCACTATTTGCCGCCGGAACAAGGACATAACAACGACGAGAGAGGAGGAATTGTTACGCAGGAACAAACACAGCAAGAGCAGCGGCCCAGGCAGGAACCAATGAAGTAACAGCAGCAGGAACAAGACGAGGCGAGAAGTAACAGCTTCTACAACAACAACAACAGCAACAACAACACAAACAACAACAGAGGCAGCAGCAGCCCAAACAGCCAGACAGGAAGACAGCCAGCCAGACATCCGGCCAGCCAAATTGACAGACAGACAGACTGACATCCAGACGGACAGACAGCCAGCCAGCCAGCCAGCCAGACAGCCAGCCAGCCAGCCAGCCAGCCAGCCAGACATCCAGCCAGCCAGACAGACATCCAGCCAGCCAGCCAGCCAGCCAGCTAGCCAGACATCCAGCCAGACAGACATCCAGCCAGACAGACATCCAGCCAGCCAGCCAGCCAGACAGCCAGCCAGCCAGCCAGACATCCAGCCAGCCAGCCAGCCAGACAGCCAGCCAGCCAGCCAGCCAGCCATCCATCCATCCATCCAGCCAGCCAGCCAGCCAGCCGGCCAGCCAGCCAGACATCCAGCCAGCCAGACATCCAGCCAGCCAGACAGACATCCAGCCAGCCAGACAGACATCCAGCCAGCCAGACAGACATCCAGCCAGCCAGCCAGCCAGCCAGCTAGCCAGACATCCAGCCAGACAGACATCCAGCCAGACAGACATCCAGCCAGCCAGCCAGCCAGACAGCCAGCCAGCCAGCCAGACATCCAGCCAGCCAGCCAGCCAGCCAGACAGCCAGCCAGCCAGCCAGCCAGCCATCCATCCATCCATCCAGCCAGCCAGCCAGCCAGCCGGCCAGCCAGCCAGACATCCAGCCAGCCAGACATCCAGCCAGCCAGCCAGCCAGACAGCCAGACAGACGAAAGGGGTGACACGGTACATGCTTAGGGGTGGGGTGGAGGTTGGGGGGTCCCCTAGGTAGGAAAGGGATCTATGGTGGGTGGGGGGGGGGTTGTAGAGAGTGGGTGAGTGTGGGGGAGAGGGTGTCGTCAGGGCATGGCTAGGGAGGTGGGGCGGTATTAAAGAGAATAGAGAGGTTGGGAAAGAGGGGGGGAGAGAGAGAGAGAGAGAGAGAGAGAGAGAGAGGTGGGGGGGGAAAGAAGCTGCAGGTGGTTGGGAGGGACCTGTTACGTAATGCTGAGAGAGAGAGAGAGAGAGAGAGAGAGAGAGAGAGAGAGAGAGAGAGAGAGAGAGAGAGAGAGAGAGAGAGTAGTGGGCACCTGACGATCATTTTAACTGTTAGGCAAGATTGCAGATGAGATCCTTCGCACTTACAGTCTGAAAGCATTCACACACACACACGCACACACACACGCACACGCACACACGCACGCACACACGCACGCACGCACACACACACACGCACGCACGCACGCACGCGCACACTAGAGGACTCTCTTAGAGAAATGATTAAGACAAGAGATTATAATCTTACCTTCTTCTGTCACAGAAGCTGAGAACGATCGGATCAGAGGAGATTGTAGCTCACAGACGGAGAGACGGACGGACAGACGGACGGACAGACAGAGATTAAGGGGTGATCATGATGAGAGACATGAGCTGCGAACTGTTGAAAAGTGTCGAGGAATGTGTCAGACACGGAGATGAGAAATGTTTTTAAGAGAGGGAAAACCGGATTTTTAATAGGCTGAGTGTCAGTGACATAAGACGAAATAGGATGAGATTAAGTGAAATGGGGTGGTCACTGAAACAGGTGGTCTGTCATTGTAATAAGGTTAATACGAAAACCAGTGACTTTAATGGTATAGGGTGAATGTTACAGAACTAGATATACCATCAGTGAAATAGGGCCAATTTTATTGAATTAAGTGCACGCCGTCTGTGAAATAGGCTGACCGTTACTGAAATAAGTGGACCCGTCAGTGAAATAAGGTGTATTAGTGAAATTGATGGCCCGTCAGTGAAATAGCTTGTTACTGAAATAGGATAAATGTAACCAAAATCGGCCGGCAGTATGTAAAAATAGGGTGAGTGTTACTGAAATGGGTTATTCTCAGCGGAATAGCTTGAATCACTGAGATAGGTTGATCGTCGGTAAAATAGGGTGAATTTCACTTGAAAATAGGGAAGCTAACTCTGAAGTACATTGTCCCTGACTGAAATAGGTTGGCCGGGACCGATTTAGGGAAGGCATGACTGAACTGAGATGACTCATTGAAATAGGATGTCCATTAGTAAAAAAATAGGTTGACACGTCTCTGCCAATAAAACGACCATGAGCGAAATAGGATAATCATGACGGCAAGAAATGGGTATCATCGTCCCTGAGATTGGATGGCCATTCCTGAAATTGGTTAACCTGAATGAAATAGCGTGAAATAGGAAACAAGATGAACGTGACTGAAATGGAAGGAACGTCATTGGAACACGAAAGACTGTCACTAAAATAGGGGTTGACAGAGACTGAAATTGTGTGAAAATAGGTTGACACTCACTGAAATAGGATCATTAAGAGACTGAAATAGGGTCATAGTCCCTGTAATTGGGTGACCGTCCGTGAAAGAGGAAAGTGAACGAAAATACATTTTCTTTTATAACATATTACTTGGGTTGACTCTCTCTCTCTCTCTCTCTCTCTCTCTCTCTCTCTCTCTCTCTCTCTCTCTCTCTCTCTCTCTCCTCTGTGTGGCTTTAGCGCCCAATCCTTTGGGGTTCTGAGAGGGTGGGGTTGAGCTGTGAGGTAAAGTGGGGGTGTGGTGTCGAAGGCAGTAGGGAGAAGGTGAGGACCATGACCCATATGTATGATCCAGTAGCCTATTCGAGGCAGCATGCAGCGCCGGTCGCTACTCTAGGCCCAAAAGGTCATCTCTTCCTCGTAATGGCATCAATAAACATCAATGTTATGAAGCTTTGTTGTTGTGGCCTTATATACATCAATGTCTCATTGACTCATTAATCACTTTTTGACACAGTTTGATGCTACTTTTTGACACAGTTTGATGCTACTTTTTGACTCAGTTTGATGCCACTTTTTTCTCAGTTATTCGTAAAAGATGTTAGGAACACACACACACACACACACACACACACACACACACACACACACACACACACACACACAAGCACACACACACACTCACACTTGATCGCCGTTTCCTGCATTTGCGTGGTAGCGACAGAAGCAGTCGAAGAAAGGCAGCATCCGCTCACATGAACATTACACCTGTCATGTGTAACGCATCGAATCCACATCTTCCTATATTTCACTCTCTATAAGATGGATATATGAGTGGCACTAGAAGTTATATTTTTACTGATACAACTGTTAATAACTCTTGGTATAACTATATGACATAACTATATTATGATGCTGGTATATGGTAACAAGGGACTACCATATACGTGGTTAATTCAATGTGATATTTTGGACTTCTTAAAGCCTTAGAAGCTAATATAAGATATATCCAAATACTAAAATATTTTAGCTTCTTTTTATAGACATCCAGGATCTCAAAACTATTATATAAAGTTATACATTGTGAATGTCTTTTAAGAATTTGATCACTCTCTCTACATTAACATTGTTCTCAAAAACTTCACCAATACTCTTACTTTCATCCATTATTATCGAATACTCCACATTCCAGTTAAAGGCCCTTTATATTATGGTTAGCATTCCGGAAGTACATGTTCCACGGTTATAATGCAATTGCCAGTGTTGCATAGTTGAGCAGGTTTCCTCTCCAGTATGTGACCCGTGGGTTAGTGTGGTGTAACCAGTCCTCAGTTTGACTAGTGAATGGTCTCAAAATTGGTGATTCTCGTTGAAGGAGAGATGCCATTCGTCAACACCTTTCTTCATCCTCTGTTATTTGTCTTTTCGTGCCTTGCAAGCCCCATTCAAGCTTGCTATTTCTCCTGAGCAAAATTTTTTCTCTTATAGTGTGAGTTATAGATTTCGTATATGGATAGCTAACTATAGCAGCTGTAGCCTGAGCATCTGCTAATTCATAACCGCTCACATCGACACGTCCAGGACATCAGCAAAATTCTAAACACGTACGCTCTGAGCGGATTCGTACAATCCAATCCTGGACTTTTTGAACGGTGGAGTGCATTGGGACATATTGTGATACAGCCTGGGGTGCGCTCTGGGGATGAGAGTAGATCATACAATCCTTTTTTTTTTTTTTTTACCCGACGGTTCACTTGATTTAAGTGCAGGGAACGAATACCATACAGAGTCTCTCGGTAGCGTTGCTGTATGAGTGTCTTCTTCAGGAACTACGGCGAAGCTCAGACTTTCTTCACATTTTGTAAATATCTCCTTTTTTTTCTATTTGCATACATGATACTGTGCTGAAGGAAGTTAACTTTTTTGTTGTTATGGAAGCAATTTTGCTTTGGATAGTGTTCGTCCATTGCTTGCAGGGAGGGAACAAAGCATAACATTCGTTCATGAT
>NC_092281.1:24477218-24527218 GCF_036320965.1 Panulirus ornatus | reverse complement strand
GCCCTTTTTTTCACCTCTTGCACCTTTTTCTTGACCTCCTGTCTCTTTCTTTTATACTTCTCCCACTCAATTGCATTTTTTCCCTGCAAAAATCGTCCAAATGCCTCTCTCTTCTCTTTCACTAATACTCTTACTTCTTCATCCCACCACTCACTACCCTTTCTAAACAGCCCACCTCCCACTCTTCTCATGCCACAAGCATCTTTTGCGCAATCCATCACTGATTCCCTAAATACATCCCATTCCTCCCCCACTCCCCTTACTTCCATTGTTCTCACCTTTTTCCATTCTGTACACAGTCTCTCCTGATACTTCTTCACACAGGTCTCCTTCCCAAGCTTACTTACTCTCAGCACCTTCTTCACCCCAACATTCACTCTTCTTTTCTGAAAACCCATACTAATCTTCACCTTAGCCTCCACAAGATAATGATCAGACATCCCTCCAGTTGCACCTCTCAGCACATTGACATCCAAAAGTCTCTCTTTCGCACGCCTGTCAATTAACACGTAATCCAATAACGCTCTCTGGCCATCTCTCCTACTTACATAAGTATACTTATGTATATCTCGCTTTTTAAACCAGGTATTCCCAATCATCAGTCCTTTTTCAGCACATAAATCTACAAGCTCTTCACCATTTCCATTTACAACACTGAACACCCCATGCATACCAATTATTCCCTCAACTGCCACATTACTCACCTTTGCATTCAAATCACCCATCACTATAACCCGGTCTCGTGCATCAAAACCGCTAACACACTCATTTAGCTGCTCCCAAAACACTTGCCTCTCATGATCTTTCTTCTCATGCCCAGGTGCATATGCACCAATAATCACCCACCTCTCTCCATCAACTTTCAATTTCACCCATATTAATCGAGAATTTACTTTCTTACATTCTATCACATACTCCCACAACTCCTGTTTCAGGAGTATTGCTACTCCTTCCCTTGCTCTTGTCCTCTCACTAACCCCTGACTTCACTCCCCAGACATTTCCAAACCACTCTTCCCCTATATATATATATATATATATATATATGTAAACCTACTTCAGTATGAAGTATGTTTCACCTAAGTGTCATAAGGAGGAAGGGTTCTTGTGGTTAATGAATGCAGGTTGTGGGCGGGTCTTGTGGTTAATGAATGCAGGTTGTGGGCGGGTCTTGTGGTTAATGAATGCAGGTTGTGGGCGGGTCTTGAGGTTAATGAGTAGATGTTGTGGCGGGAGATGGGGTCAGAGGGCCACCCGTTGACGGGGATGGAGTGGAAGTCGAAGTACCGTCTCTTGTTGTGGGGCGTAGGTGTGTGTGTGTGTGGCAACAACCCCTTGAAATGGGGGCATTGGTGCATTATGGTACCTTGTGTGTATGATTACTTGGGGAAACTATTCTGCCGTGTGTGAGTGCTTGAATATCTGTGCCACCGTGTGTGTGTGTGTGTGTGTGTGTGTGTGTGTGTGTGTGTGTGTGTCTGTATGTAAATGTGGAACTATACTACCATAGATGTATGTCTGTGGCTTCTATTGTCTCTCGGCCTGTTAAGTTAGGTTGGGTTGATCAGCCTTACAAACAGTTGTTTGATCAGCCTGACAGACAACTGGTTGATCAGTCCAATGGACAAGTGGTTGATCAACCCAACAAATGAGTGTGTGATCAGTCCGACAGATAAGTGGTTGATCAATCTAACAAACAAGTGGTTGATCAACCCAACAGACAGGTGGATGATCAGTGCAACAGACAAATGGTTGATCGACCCAAGAAACAAGTGGTTGATCAACCAAACAAACAAGTGGTTGATCAACCAAACAAACAAGTGGTTGATCAACCTGACGTACCTGTTCGTCGGGATAACCACAGAAAGTGATTTTTTTTCGTCCATACAAATCTGCAACAGACGAGCGAAATGTGCACGAGAGAGAGAGAGAGAGAGAGAGAGAGAGAGAGAGAAGGATCCCTCCCTTTCATCCTAAGGTATATCAAGGATGGGTCGAGATGCCTTACGTACCCTCCCTTACATCTACCACACAGCTGGACAGCCTCCTCCCCTACCACAGTGGCCGCACTGAGTACCCTCACTACCTGGAGAAGTAGGTTACTGGCTCAGTGTAAAGTATGGGAGAGAGACTCGTGAGACAGAGAGATCTGCCGAGTGATGAAAACCCACACAGTTAGTGTGAGCAAAGTCATTGCACTTGACGATGCTTATCAAGAAAAAGAAAAAAAAGAAAATGGAATGATGTATTTTATGTAAGGGTCTTAACCTAGGCCTATAGAACATGATGAGAAACTCTCTCTCTCTCTCTCTCTCTCTCTCTCTCTCTCTCTCTCTCTCTCTCTCTCTCTCTCTCTCTCTCTCTCTCTCTCTCTCCCTGGATGCCTTTGTGTCATAACCTGGACCTGAGGATCAAGGCTTCAGGAAAGTAATTTGTCTGGGGAGCAACGTCGTATCTGCCCGACATTTACGAGTAATTCCCAAGAGACATTTTTCTGGGGGGGCCTTTTTATTTTTTTTTGGCCCCCTTTCCCTTAAGCATATCCACGAGAAGGTTATAGTACATCGAGACGTGGTTACTTTTGCCCTTCATATTGCTCCTGTTGCTGCTGCTGCTTCCTTAAGCACGAGGGTGGTGCGACCTTTCGAGTATGGTGACCTAACCTTCGACCTGAACTGCTAGGTTCAGGTCATAGGTCAAACCCACACAGCCAACGGTACGTACGTATGATGTACTCAAGCCTCGTACTGATATGCTCAATTGAAAGGTCAAACACGTTAAAAAAAACAGATGGACCCACGACCTCTGGATGCCAGAGACTTTCGAGAAAATGATTGGCTTCCTTTTTTTTTTTTTTCATCCCCGCTAAGCTGGGGACAGGAAAACTTCTGAAGAATACGAGGAAGACTTCAGAATATGGACGATGGAATCCTGAGGGAACGAGAGAAGCCGTAGGTCTTGTTCCCTAGACAGGAGGTTGTCTGTGAGGGTCATGAGGGGATAAGCCAGGGTTCGCTCCTTCACCACACCCTAGGTATTATCCACCTCATGACAGACGGAACCGTTGTGAGGAAGATGAGGAATGGAAGCAAGAGTACATGGGAGTGTACGTGGATAAGCCAGATAACAGAAGACCTGATGGTCTGTGACGATTTTCTTTTTCCACTGGAGGACGGTGATATTATCCTGAGTTCCTAATCTAGGTAGATGGAAACAGGATATCAAAGCTGCCGAAGATTTTCCTCATCCACCACTATAGATGGAGACACGATATCAAAGCTGCCGATGGTTCCTCTTCCTCCACCACCATAGATGGAGACAGAATAGTAAAGCAGAGGGCGCCTTTCAACCCACCACTATATATGGAGACAGAAGAGTAAAGCTGAAGGCTCCTTCATCTACTCTAACAACTGTAGATAGATACAGCATAGTAAAGCAGATGGCCTCTTTCCCGCCTCTATACTTGGAGAAGGATAGTAAAGCAGAAGGCACCTCCCCACCCACCACTGAGAGAGGATGGTAAAGGAAAAGGCTCTTCCCTGTTCACCACTACAGATATAGACAGGAGAGTAATGCATTTGGCTGTCGTTTTAGACCTTACTGAAGTAATGATGTGTCGTTTGGCGGGATGGGTGACGTAAGTAGAAAAGAGAAGTGGCTGTTACGCTCATTTGTCCACGTATATATAACAGTGACTCTTTTATCTACGCTATATAAAGGACACTTTGAAAGATATCATTGCGTGATAACACGAGGACCTTCAAGACTATGTGTTAGGAACCAGGCGAAAGACTGAGCCATTCAGGAGGAGAGATTGGTTAGGCAGAGTTGCTGAACCTCACCGCCCGTTTATATATATATCAAGAGTGGGTGCGACGGGAGGAGCTCTCACAGCCCAGGGGTACTTCTCGGCTACTCGGATATTGGCCGCTGGTGGCGGCGCTGGTGGCGGACGAACGTAATCAAGTTGAGGTCCACTGGCTACCGTCGGGGTGAGGTGAGCGGAGAGGAGATGGTGGAAAACTGGGAAGTAAGGATCTTGACGATCACAGAGAGGAGGCATCTTATTGGGGAAGGATTGGTAGCTACGGGGAAGGAATAGGTGGCTGTAGGGAATGGAAATGACGTTGCAATGGAAAGTTAGGTAGCTGTGGGTGAAGGTTATGTAGCTTCAGGGTTAGGATGGGTAGCTAATTGGGAAGGATATAGAATTACGTTGAAAGGATATCTAACTACAAGGGTACGATAGCTATCAACTGGAAAGGTAGGGTCGGGAAAAGGATTGGGAGCTACGGGGGTAGGATAGCTAACTATAGGGGAAGAATAGGTAGCTGCTAAGGAGGTGTGGTAGGTGGCCAAGGAAAGATTGGTAGTAGATAGGGAGGATAGGCAGGTACTATGGAAGGGTAAGTAGCCACTGGGAGACAAGTAGCTGCAAGATAAGGCCGGATAGCTACGAGGGAAGGACAGGTAAATAGGTACAAGGTACAAAGGTAGGATAGATGGGAACACAGGAAGGACTGTTAGCTACAAGGGAAGGATAGGCAGTCACAAGGATAGGAGGATAAGTAGCTACAAAGATAGGATATCCAATCTGATTTAAAGGGAAGGGTCGATGACAGCGCTTGAGGGACAGGTAGACACAAGGGAGTGGTTCGGTAACTCCATGAGCCGGATGGGTGGCTGCAGGGGAAGAACCGAGGAGGGATATGTAACGACGAAGGATGGACAGCTAGCTTCCTGGGAAGAACAGGTCATGAAAGGGAAAGACAGGTTAGTGTGATGAAAGGAAAGGTCACCAGAGGAAAGACGGGTCACGGAGGGAAAGGTCACTAGAAAGTAGGACAGGTCATGGGATGACAGCTCATCAAAAGGCAGGACTATTCATGGAAAGTTAGGTCACCAGACGGCAAGAAGACAGGTTAGAGGAGAGCAGGCCAAGGAAAGACAGGTCAAAGGAGGATAGTTCAGGGAAGACAGGTCAGAGGATGGCAGGTCAGGGGAAGACAGGTCAGTGGAAGGTAGTTCAGGGAAGACAGATCAGAGGAGGGCAAGTCAGGGGATGGCAGGTCAAATGAGGGGAGTTCGGGGAAGACACGTCAGAGGAGGGCAGGTCAGGGGAAGGCAGGTCAGAGGAGGGCAGGTCAGGGGATCGCAGGTCAGAGGAGGGCAAGACATATTTCCTGACTCCCATAATTAGTGGCCGGAGGCTGGAAAGATTCCAGCAGAATACAAGGTAACTAACAATACGTGTAGACGCCTCTCTCATGTTCATTTACTCAAATTATCTTTGTCTTCTCATCAATTTCCATCATTTTGTATCGTACGTAAGAATTATCCTCAAAAAGTCTCTTCAGCTGCCTATTCATTTATCAGTTCTCGTGTACATCAAGGTGAGGAATTTCGACATATTGCTTATACACTTATGAATTCAGTAATCTATTCGTCTGTTTTTCCAATCAATTTTTCCCTTAAAAGAGGATCGGGAACTGAATTTGTGTTCAACTCTATTACGTGGTGTATTTCTGTGCGCGCGCGCGCACACACACACACACAGTGATAAGAAAACTTGTATATTCTCGGACTGACAACGTTACAACATCTGATTGCCTGTAGGAGAGAATAGATGCGTCAGGCCACAACCTTAATAGATTAACTTCTTCCTCTAATCTGACGTAAGGGGTTGGGGGCAATTTATCCCAATAGGGTCTTAGACTGCATTCCAATTAGTCTTACCGTGAGGATAGCAGACTCTATAGCAGTGAGCTGGATTATAGTACCATACGTGAGGGTTGTCTTGTGTCTCCTTAATGGCCAGGTACGGGATAGTGTCTTGTGTGTAATAACCTATTTGTACTGTACGGAGGGAGGGAAGTCTACACTCGTGGGGTCTTGGAACATTATTTTTTTTTCATCATACAGTTTTTTAAACTTCTGATTGCTCGCCACATTCACAACTTCATCATTCAGTCTATCCATTCATCCACTGCTCTCATACTATAAAAGTACTTCTTCACATGATTCTTTTATGACATGGTTCTTGGTTAATTTTCATATTATAGCCTCTGGTTACTGCCATCCTACCTTTTTCAAAGAACTGTTAATAATTGCCATCATTAGACACGTTTGAAATGTAAATGTTGTGATCTGATCACTTCATACTCTTCTTTCTTTCATGGTAGACAAATCTAAGGCCTTTAACTTGTCCCTGTAACTCAGCTTTCGTATTTCTGGTATTGACTTTGTCGCCCTCTTCTGGACCTTTTCTATTAGTTATTTGTCCTTCTTCCAGGTCAGTGACCAAACTCCTCTAGAATTCTATGAGGCACGTACACATGACCTCCTCTCCCCTGAAGCCATACTTTGTCTCATTTAGGTGCATTTTCTAGAGTCTGTATGAGGTCATCCATGTGGTTTCCGATAATGTCTTGCAGTTCCTTACAGACCACACTTGTCATGGAGACCCGACCTGAGAGTTCATTCCCTCCTCCTGGGTCTCCTCTGCTCTAGACTAACTTGGCAACAACATCGTGAAAAAACATTTCAGATGATTTGTCCAGTGAAGGATGTACCTCAACACGTCTGGTGATATTTTATGGGTCTAGAGCCTTTAGTATTCTCTTGGTGTCTGTTCTATATATTTCAAGTGCTTTTCAAAACCTCCTCCCCATTCTGTCTTACTGGTGTTGGGGCCAAAGTGTCTGGCACAATGAAGATATTTTTGAACTTATCACTCATTTGCTCGCTTAGTTTCACGTCATTCTCTACAACTCTTCCCCTCCGATTCTGTTAGCTTTATTAGCTTCTCCTTAACAGATAATTTGCTCCTCATCAATGTTATGGGAAACTTTTGAATTGTCACCTGCCTTGTCTGCGCAAATTTTTTTTCGAAGGCTCTTTGTTCCGATCTTGCTATACTCGTCTCTTGCTTTGTTATATCTTATCAGTGCTTCCTGGCTGGCTGGAGTGCACGGCTACATCTTCATCAGTGAACATCTCGAAGCTCCTTAGTCTTTCGACACATTTCACCAAACCACTCCTCCCTGTTTCACAATCTCCTCCCCCTCTGTCTTTGAGGCTAACGTGACCACTGGTCCTCCTCCTGCATTGTAGATCTTACTGAACTTTCCGCCACAGTGCCATGGTTCCTGGCTACTGGAGGCCATTTCTCAGTTTGAAGTTACCGTAGAATTGTTGAGTTTTATGTAGTTTCCACGATCATATATTTTCTCTGAGTCTGGTCTTATCTCTCATCTTTTTTACATCCTCATTCACCACATCATCAAGCTAATACATTACGTAATCACTTTCTTGTCATTCTTGAATCGCACACATCATTCTCAGTATCTGTGCTACTGTGTAATGATCTGTAAGTAATTACTTATTTGTACCTAATGATCCCAGAACCGAACCCTGCAGCACTCCGCTGGCGACAACCCATACTGAGAAGGCTCCATTGACATGCGTCCTTTGTTCCCTTCCACTATGGTAATCTATCCATCGACAGAGTCTTCTTCTTTGAATCCTGCCTGGCGATCTAGCTTCTTAATCAGCCCTCCCATGCGAGACATCGTCAAATGCCCTCTAGCAGTCCAGATACATACAATCCACCCAGCCCTCTCCTTTGTCCAACACTGAGCTTACTCTATCGTAGTAATCTGAGGGTTCGTTGCGAAATGACTGGTCTTTCCCCGAAACCATATTGTCTCCCGCTGAAGTCTTTCTCCTCTGCCGTTGGTCATCCATTTGCTCTCCGATCATGTGTTCCAGTACCTTCCAGTACACACTCGTCTGGGGAGACCAGCCTGTCTGTCCTTTAGCGTATCTTCCCCCGTCTCTCCAGTCTTATGAACGGGTATGATGTCTTCACTTTTCCACTACCATAGCGCTTTGTCCTCCGCCAGCGACATCTTACCAGTGTTCCAGGAGGTTTGCCAAGCGTGTTTGCACGAATAATCATCCCATGGTGAAATATCGTGAGGACCACGAGCCTGGTTTGGTGTCACGACATTTTAGTATACTTGACACCTCAATGCTTTCTGTATTATTCTCCTTTATGAAAACGCCCTGGAACGTTTCAGTGGCCCTTCACGTATCCTTACGTCATCCTATACGCCTCTCTCTCTCTCTCTCTCTCTCTCTCTCTCTCTCTCTCTCTCTCTCTCTCTCTCTCTCTCTCTCTCTCTCTCTCTCTCTCTCTGAATTCGTAATCCTGATTAGCTGCTCTGATTGATAAGTTACTCCTGATGAATTGATGGGAAAAAATTTGAATTTATTATTGATGTCTCCACTGTATTCTCTCCAATATGTGTGTGTAATTGCTGCCTATTGGTGACTTCCTATTTTTACTGTACTGGGAGGGAGTTTTACACTCGTGTGTGTGTGTGTGTGTGTGTGAGAGAGTGTGAAGTTTCCGAGCGGTCGTACAGTGCCTTTATCAGCCATTTCTCCGCGTTTTAGCGAAAACGTCATCGTCAGCTATTGAAGTGTAAGCACCGCCATCCCAAGAAACAACGACGTAACTCACCGAAGAAAAGAAAAATTACGTTTTCTTTTTGAGAGGAAAAAAATGGGAAGAAATAGAAGAGTCTAGGATCATTAGAAACGGGTGGACTTCGACCACTCCGAGAGAGGGAGAAAAGACACAACTGAGAATCGAGAAGGCGATGTTATGGTGACGTGTGGAGGAGGAGGAGGACGGAGCACTGGTAGCTGCACCTCGGGGAGTGGCGAGCGGCCCGCTGGAAGACAGAACTGGCCGGTAACGCGAGACGACCGCTAATTCCATCATTGTCAACTTTTCGTACAGGCTTTCAAGGTTCATTGGGTGGTCGCTTCCCACGAGTTGAATTCACAGTCATACTCAATTGTGACTTTCCGCTCTCTCTCTCTCTCTCTCTCTCTCTCTCTCTCTCTCTCTCTCTCTCTCTCTCTCTCTCTCTCTCTCTCTCTCTCTCATGTGGCCCCAGGACCTCTTCTTGTATGGGACCCCCCCGCAGCTTCGAGACTTGGTACGCGTTCGTTTCCAGCACTTTCCACCCTCGGCTTATCTGTTTCGCTTCGTTCTTTGTTGCGTAGTTTCCTCTCTAGTTGTTCCATCACGGTGGTCATCGATGGAGCCACTGCATCCCTTTGCTCTGTGAACGGTGTTGTCGCACAGGGATGTGTCCTGTCGCCCGTCCTAGTTCTCCTTTACGTAGACGACCTCTCTCCGGTGTAGACGACCTCTACTAATCTCTCACCCTCATATTCGCTCATACGCCGACGATTCCAATACATTCCCGTTCTCATTCAAACATCTGTTCTTTTTCTGCCAGTGGACATATTCTTTCTCGTTAGTCTGACCTGCTTAGCATCTCGGAATGAGGAATCAGAAGCCTCATTATATTGAAGAATTGCGAAAACACAGTTTGTATTTGTAATTCTTTCTAGACCTTACTCGCTCCCTGCTGCTAATTTCCCAGACAATAGACCTCAACCCGTGCAGTAACATGAACCTGTTCCTCATAACCATATCCTCCCTTCGGTCACAAGAAAACCTACTTCCTAAAGGTAATGATGGTGTTGTAATGATGTACAAATCACTTTTCTTCCTCACAGTTATTCCATATTGGCCTCAGTATGAAGCACTGCTCGTATACACGGAGGTGGAGATTCCGTCCGCCCTCTCTCTCTCTCTCTCTCTCTCTCTCTCTCTCTCTCTCTCTCTCTCTCTCTCTCTCTCTCTCTCGATCTCCTCATCCGATACCTTCCCCCATCCGTCTCCATCTCCATCTCTTTCCTGTCCGCCGCTAACCTTACCACTCGCCTGAGATGACCGATCGATGGCATACGAGTCTGTGCAGAAGATCGAGAGACGTTATTCGTCCCCCCACCCCTATATGTAGTGGTGGTCGCACTGTACACAACGTATGGGACCCGTAACTCGCCCGGGGAATAAAAAGTTGGGGAACTTGTCGCTTGAAACTCAGCCTACTTTTATATATATTAGTCGACTTAGTGTGAGCAAAATCATGGCAATGCTATAGCCTTAACAGACGAAAGGAAAGTAATGAGAATGAAAAGAAGAATACAGTCATTATCCTCAGCTCGTCAGATGTCTGCACACCTGATCTTAAAAGTGGGAAAGGTCGTAGCGAGATGGAATCACAGAAGGAGGAGGAGAGTTCCACAACTTCGCTGCACGAGGGCAGACGGAGGGTATCATAATGGCCAATCCTCTTTACACCGGAAAACAAAACACAAAAAAAACCATGGGATCTGCGGCCACAGGCGCGCCGTGGGTATAAGCCTCAGTCGGTAAGTCGTCACTCGCAGACAGCGCACGAGGGATGTGATGATACCGGCAGCACTTGCTCAAGAGGGTGACGGCGTCACTGTGTGTACATTAGTGGGTTAAGAAAAAGAGAGAGAGAGAGAGAGAGAGAGAGAGAGAGAGAGAGAGAGAGAGAGAGAGAGAGAGAGAGAGAGACTCCTTATACTCAGGCCAAACTAGCGTATACGAGATAAGGTAGAGGACAGGGAGTTGTAGAGACATGTTGTGACAATATTTGCCGTACAACAGAGACAGGGAAAGATGTTTAAAATAGTCTCCCTCCTGACAGTAGGAAGGCCGCGCGTCCGTGCTTTTAAGATATGATTATACACCTTCAGGAAGGTTCCGGTTGTTGCTGTGCCATTGTCTTGACTTGCACAACACGTCTTCCCTTGTGTGTGTGTGTGTGTGTGTGTGTGTGTGTGTGTGTGTGTGTGTGTTACTACCTGTTAGTCATGTAAGAGGAGGGTGGGATGTGTTGAAGTTTCTTCATTATCAAACATTTTCATCTTCCGTACAATGTCAGCACATTCGTAGTTTCGTTACTGAAATCATTCCCGTTCATCCACCACTCTCATCCACCACTTCCATCCACCACTCATCCACCACTTTCATCTTGGTAAACCACTTCTCAACATCTAATACATTTCTCGTTTTATTTCGTGCTATGTCGTGTGGTTGATGTCTTTATATTGCTCACAGACCCGTTCCCTGTTGGCGTCATCAAATTGGTTTAAAAACTTAAGAGACTGTAACCAGGTCACCCCGCACCCTATTCTCTCCCAGGGTGGACAAATTTAGAGTCCCCAGACCTCTTACTGGAAATGAACGCCCTTAATTCTGGAACCATCTGCGTAGTCCTCCTGTGGACCTTATCCAATAGCTCTTCGTGCTTCTGTAAATGCGGTAACCAAACTTGAGGAGCCTCTCCTACTTGCTGATCTTAAGCCAGGATGTGAACACTTTGCTTAAATATTACCTTTCCCATGGTATATTAGGCAATTTGTCTGCTTCACCGTTGTCTTAAGATGGAGGGAGAGGGTCGGTCGTCGGGTGGTGACACGCCAGGTAGAACGTCGGCTTCTCCGGTCCCTCCTACACGTAGATTCCTGGTAGATGACATCATTCCTATGGAAGCCTTGTATCATGACTGTGTCCGATTCCTGACCATTGCCGAGGCCGTCGCCAGGCTCTTACGCTAGTCTCTTGTGATGTCTCCCGTTTTCTACCTTTTTTATCTGAACAGCTAGCCTGTAGTCTCTTGTGATGTCTCCCGTTTTCTACCTCTTTTTATCTATTTTTTGTACTCTTCTTCTTCTTCCCTCGAGCTATCGCCTCTGTTGAATACTCTACTGAATTCCTCTTTGCCCGCAAGTTTCCCTGGCTTGCTCTAGTACCTAGATAACGTAATCATGACTAGATGTCATTTTACGTCTCGACTATATACACTAATATTCTTTATTTCTATTACCATTAAAAACTGCATTTGGCACGTCTTTATCCTCTGGTTGTCTCTGAAAGAGCAATTCTTCCTTTACCACCTCTTCCTCTCCGTCTGAAACATGGTTTTCTTCCAGTCTTAAACTCATCAGCAACTAACCTCTATCCACCTTCCGTTCTTCATTTCGATGCAATCCATTTGTCAGGTACTAACTTCGTTGTTGATACGTTAACTTCCATGTCTCTGGTTTTACCTGAAAATCCCCTTTTTTGTTCGCCAGTAATACGCTGATCCTGAATATTTTTCAGTTTCGAAACACTAGTTCTTACAAAGTATATTCGTCCCTGATGCTTCTGTCTCTGAGAGAGCTTAAATAATTCTATATCTACAATTAATGATTTCCTC
Organism: Panulirus ornatus; assembly: GCF_036320965.1. NCBI lineage: Eukaryota > Metazoa > Arthropoda > Malacostraca > Decapoda > Palinuridae > Panulirus > Panulirus ornatus. The sequence goes on along the minus strand of NC_092281.1, from coordinate 24,515,058 downwards.
AAAACCTTTTCTTTCACTGAGCCCACGTCTCTATGCCACTGCATCATTCATTTCCTTCAAATATCTGCTCATCAGGCCCAGAACTTGGCGTCTGTTCCCTCGCCTTCTGTTTTCATCAGCCTCTCATCTCTTGTGTTACGGGCATTCCCTTTGGTTCGTCCATCTCATGGATATTCAGATATGACCTTTCTTACCATTTTTTTTCCCCCGAAGATTTCCCTTTCAGTACGCCATAATTGCTCTGGCTGCATTTCATCGAAAACCCTTCAGTTGGCCTGATTTTACTGTAACGCTCGATTATACTTAACGCTCATTGATCATACTGTAACGTTCATTGATCATACTGTAACGCTCATTGATCATACCGTAACGCTCATTGATTATACTGTAACGCTCATTGATCATAGTGCAACGGTCATTGATCATACTGCAACTCTCATTGATCATACTGTAACGCTCATTGATCATACTGTAACGTTCATTGATCATACTGTAACGTTCATTGATCATACTGTAACGCTCATTGACCATACTGTAACGTTCATTGATCATACTGTAACGTTCATTGATCATACTGTAACTCTCGTTGATCATAGTGTAACTCTCATTGATCATATTGTAACGCACATTGATTATACTGTCACGCTCATTGATCATACTGTAACGCTCATTGATCACAGTGTAACGCTCATTGATCATACTGTAACGCTCATTGATTATACTGTAACGCTCGTTGATCATACTGTAACGCTCATTGATCATACTGTAACGCTCATTGATCACACTGTAACGCTCACTGATCATACTGTAACGCTCATTGATGACACTGTAACGCTCATTGATCATACTGTAACGTTCATTGATCATACTGTAACGCTCATTTATCATACTGTAATGCTCATTGATCATACCGTAACGCTCATTGATCATACTTTAACATTGATCGTACTGTAACGCTCATTGATCATACTGTAACACTCATTGATCATACTGTAACTCTCGTTGATCATAGTGTAACTCTCATTGATCATATTGTAACGCTCATTGATTATACTGTCACGCTCATTGATCATACTGTAACGCTCATTGATCATACTGTAACGCTCATTGATCATACTGTAACGCTCATTGACCATACTGTAACGTTCATTGATCATACTGTAACGCTCATTGATCATACTGTAACGCTCATTGATCATACTGTAACGTTCATTGATCATACTGTAACGCTCATTGATCATACTGTAACGCTCATTGATCATACGGTAACTCAGCTCTGAATTCTGGTATCATCTTTGTCGCTCTCTTCTGAACCTTTTATATTAGTTGCTTGTGTTTCTATTGGTGCGGTAACTGTAGTTTAGAATCAGATAGTCTTGACCTTTATGTACGGTGTGAACAGATGGCAGAGATCAATTCCTCATCCATGAACCTGAATGATATTCTGGTGTTCGCTAGCCGACAGATGATCTCTTTAATTATTCCTCCAAAGGCTAGACTCTGGCGACTAGTTAGAGACAGTGTCGACTCCCAAGCCTTTCCCGAATAGATTGCTTCGTGTGTGTGTGTGTGTGTGTGTGTGTGGGAGAGGAGGTAACTCTGACATCGCTAGACATGCCACTAAGCCAAGGGGTTCAGATGGTTACGACGGTCACTTTCACGAGAAATAATGTCACTGCCGAGTCACTTTACTAATCATTAATAGATTTCCTTTCTATTAATCAGTGATGTTCACGAAACGAAAAGAGATCCAAGTGATGGAAAGAAAAGTGCTTCACGAAATGGTGATGGAAGGTCGAACTTGGAACCTTTTTGAAAGACGAGGTTTTTTTTCCAATATTGTCCCAAAAAATCATGAATTCTATTTTTCGACTTTCCCTTCTTATTTTTCTATCTCTTTTGCCCTTATTTATTTATTTTATTTTATTTTTTGATGCCTCGTTCAAGGTCTATCGTCGTTAAGTACCTGGTAGTGACAGGAATCGTCAGCGCCATATGAAAGAATAGAAAAACGTAATTATCGAAGACATTTATTTTATTGTGATATTAATTCCTGTTCAGGATCTCTGTGTCCAGGCGAGGTATTGACGCCCCTCGCGCTCTGAGCTCGTCCAGACTTTCCAATGAAACTTAAGAAACATTTGATAACTCGTGTGGCCTCCTTGTCGAACCCCAGGTCAAACATTTAGCTCAGAGGACAAAATGAAATAATCAAAAACACATGAAGTAGTCTACGAAAACGTAAATGAACGCTTCAAATAACTAGAAATATGTCAACGGTTCGATTAATATTGAAGGTGTTAATATTGCCATACACTTAACATACTGGGAGCGGTTGTCACGCTGCTTCCCATTATCAGCCACTCGAGGATTGGTTATAATAATGACACCTTTTTCTTTTCTCTCTCGACCATTTAAGCTGTAGCATTGTCTTCATTCTGTTGTCCTTCCTCCTTCATGCAATATTTCATTCTCTTAGAATCTGGTCTACAAACACCTGTGGAACCCTGATTAATCAACTTTCTTTTTTTTTTTACATTTTTTTTTTCATTCAGTCGAGATGGCCCCTTGACTAGGGCATATTTTACACACACACACACACACACACACACAAAAGAAAACGTAAAACTAAAAGGAAAACTTCCTCAGTTCCAGTTTTCTATAATGGTACACTCAAGAAGATTACAAAAGTCTTTTAAACTTCTTTGCAAATTATTCTTTTTTTTTCCCTAGTCTCTACGTATTTACGTGTTACATCTCTGTAGCATATACACGTGTGCAGACGGCACCGTAACACATCTCGAGAGAAACGAGTGAGGAAAACACCAGCAGATACTGTCATCAACGTAACCCCAGTGGGGTGATACTGGCCAGTATGCGGACGACGCTGGTGTGTGGGAGGGCGACACACCAGACAAGTGAGGTCACGACGTAATAACGAGAGAGGTCACGACGCAGTAACGAAGTAGGGCACGACGTAATAACGGAGAGGTGACGACATAGTAACGAGGGAGGTCACGGCGGAGTAACGAGGGAGGTCACGACGTAGTGACGAGGGAGGTCACGACGTACTAACGAAGGAGGTCACGACGTGATAACGAGGGAGGTCACGACGCAGTAACGAGGGAGGTCATGACGTAATAACGAGAGAGGTCACGACGTAGTAACGAGGGAGGTCATGGCGTAGTAACGAGGGAGGTCATGACATAGTAACGAGGGATGTCACGACGTAGTAACGAGGGAGGTCACGACGTAGTAACGAGGGAGGTCACGACGTAATAACGAGGGAGCTCACGACGTAATAACGAGAGAGGTCACGACGCAGTAACGAGGGAGGTCACGACGTAATAACGAGGGAGGTCACGACGTAATAACGAGGGAGGTCACGACGTAATAACGAGGGAGGTCACGACGTAATGACGAGGGAGGTCACGACGCAGTAACGAGAATGATGCTGGCTGACAAGGAAAGTTATCCCGTCCCAGTCACCAGGGAACACTTGTCTTCCTCACACCTGACGGGGGAGTGAGGCAGGCTGTACTGGTGCCCTGTATGGACGGCTCGTGAGTACACACTTTCCCCTGGAGGCTGTGGTGATGGGAGGTGTTCCTTGCGTCCACCTGGTGTGGTGTCGATGGTGACGGGTGGTGCTCACTGGGATGGTGTGGTGATGGGGTTGGTGCTCGTGGGTGGCGTGGTGTTGGTTGTGGTGGGTGACGCTCGTGGGTGTGGTGATGGACGAGGCTCCTGGAGGTGGTGAGGTGTGTGGTTGCGGTGGAGTTGTACAGGATGGATGCAGGGGTGGGTGGTGGTGGTTTCCCTCCCTTAGAAGTGGTTGTGGTGTGGGCGGAGGAGCCCGTAGAGGAGGTGGCACGGTACAGGCGCGACCGGAGGCAGTCCTGCCGTTGGTGGGACATGACCGTAGTAGGTTTCCCTGAGGGTGGTGAGGGATTGGCGATTAGTCGGAGGTGCCCCTGGAGGCAGCATCATATAGGTGCTGCCAGTGGTGATGGTTCCGCTGGAGGTGGTGCAGTATGGGCGTGGTGGAGGCTGCTGCTGCTGCTGGAGGTGTGGGCGTGGTGGAGGCTGCTGCTGCTGGAGGTGTTGTCGTGATGGAGGCTGCTGCTGCTGGAGGTGTTGGCGTGATGGAGGCTGCTGCTGCTGGAGGTGTGGGTGTGGTGGAGACTGCTGCTGCTGGAGGTGTTGGCGTGGTGGAGGCTGCTGCTGCTGGAGGTGTGGGCGTGGTGGAGGCTGCTGCTGCTGAGGTGTGGCGTGGTGGAGGCTGCTGCTGCTGGAGGTGTGGGCGTGGTGGAGGACTGCTGCTGCTGGAGGTGTTGGCGTGGTGGAGGCTGCTGCTGCTGGAGTGTGTGGGGTGGTGGAGGCTGCTGCTGCTGGAGGTGTGGGCGTGGTGGAGACTGCTGCTGCTGTAAGAGTGATCGTGGTGGAGGCTGCTGCTGCTGGAGGTGTGGGCGTGGTGGAGACTGCTAGAGGTGTAGGCGCGCGTGATATTGGCGTGGGAAAATCACACCATGGTGTTGACTTCTAAGTGTGTGGCGGGCAGAGGTCTAACCTGGGTTGGCTATCGGCTACTCCTCCCTCCGGACTGTACTCCCCACGTCCGTGGCACTGTAGCTACTCCCGAGGGGCTGTAGCCCTCCGGATGTACTCCCCACCTCCGGCACTGTACTCCCCACTCCCGGGCTGTTACTCCCACCCTCCCGGGTCACTGTACTCCCCCACCCTCTCGGCGCTGTACTCCCGACCCTCCCCGGCGCTGGGACTCCCACCCTCCCCGGCACTGTACTCCCCCAGCGCCTCCCGGCACTGTACTCCCCACGTCCGGGCTGTACTCCCCAGCTCCCGGCACTGTACTCCTCGAGCCTCCCGGGAGCTGTACTCCCCCACCGTCCGGGCGCTGTACTCCCGACCCTTCGCGATGGCTGTGACTCTCGAGTTCGGTGACTTGCTGTATTTGGCGGGAGGCTCCTCGACGGTTGGGACGCTGTACTGAGGGTGGCGAGGAGCCTGCTCTCGGAGTGGGTGGTGAGGGCTTCTAGGTTCGGTAGCGCTGCTGCAGTTGGTGTGTGAGACTTGCCGGGAGTGCGTGGAGCTGCGCTCCGGGGTGGTGTAGTGACTGCTGCGCCGGACATACTGGTAGCTCGCTCAGTCTGGGCGGGTGAGACTGCGCTCGCGGAGTGTGGTGCGTGAGACTGCTGCCGGTGGGCTGTGAACTCTGCCTAGATTCGTGGTGGGGCCAGCTGGTTGACTGCGCTGCTAAATGTCGTGTGCTGCCGCTGGAGTGTGCGGTACTGCTAAGGGAGGCGCGCCGGCTGTTCTCCCCCACTCCTACCCCAGGCACTGTACTACCTCCCTCCCCGGCACTGTACTCCCCCACCCTCCCCGGCACTGTACTCCCCCACCCTCCCCGGCACTGTACTCCCCACCCTCCCCGGCACTGTACTCCCCCACCCTCCCGGCACTGTACTCCCCACCCTCCCCGGCACTGTACTCCCCCACCCTCCCCGGCGCTGTACTCCCCCACCCTCCCCGGCACTGTACTCCCCCCCCCCCCCGGCACTGTACTCCCCCACCCTCCCCGGCACTGTACTCCCCCACCCTCCCCGGCACTGTACTCCCCCATCCTCCCCGGCGCTGTTCTCCCCCACCCTCCCCGGCACTGTACTCCCCCACCCTCCCCGGCGCTGTACTCCCACACCCTCCCCGGCACTGTACTCACCCCCCGGGACTCCTCCCCCGGCACTGTACTCCCCCACCCTCCCCGGCACTGTACTCCCCCATCCTCCCCGGCACTGTACTCCCCCACCCTCCCCGGCGCTGTACTCCCCCACCCTCCCCGGCACTGTACTCCCCCACCCTCCCCGGCGCTGTACTCCCCCACCCTCCCCGGCACTGTACTCCCCCACCCTCCCCGGCACTGTACTCCCCCACCCTCCCCGGCTACCCTCCCCACTCCCATCATCCCCGCAGCCCACGTCTGTAACCTGATTCTGCTCTCCATATATCTAAGTCCTGACCTATCCTGTGCTGCGCTTGTGTCTCTGTACTGTATCACATGGGGATCCTCAGCCCATCTCTGTAACGTGTATTTCGCGCACGTATCTTCGCACCTTCCCGTGCATTCCAGTTCGCCGAGTGCTGTAATATATATTGTCCAAGCCATATAGTATATGGGTAGGTAGATAATGGGTGTATACTTACTAATAAACATCCTCTGAACTCCACTCCCCACATCCCCTGAACTATACTCCCCACATCCCCTGAACTATACTCCCCACATCCCCTGAACTATACTCCCCACATCCCCTGAACTACACTCCCCACATCCCCTGAACTATACTCCCCACATCCCCTGAACTATACTCCCCACATCCCCTGAACTATACTCCCCACATCCCCTGAACCGTACCCCCTACACTGGTGCCGACCCCTTCCCTAGCCACATCCTCTGTGCCGCACCTCCGTCCTGTTTGCCTATCCCTTACACTACCTACGTCTATCCGTCCTACATGATTTCCCTGTCTCTACTCACCCATCCACCTCTCTTCCCATCCTATTCGATTACCCGATCATCATCCTCTCACTCATCACCCTTTTCTCTCCCATCCAATGCGTCCATCCTTCCCTCCTAGCCTCAAAGGACTCCATTAGCCACTTTTGGGGTCGCTAACCCTCACAAGATCAGAGCCACAGCTGACTAATGTGGTAAACGCAACGCACCTTCTCAGGCGACCACTTCCCAGTAGAAGACCAAGAATGATTGATATCACGGTCGGCTCAATGCCTCACTCGACCCTACTGGCCACTTTCTACGTCAGAAATACAATACCAGATGGACTATGATGGACTTATTGGTAAAAGTTACCCTCGAATAAGTTTCTAATGCTAACGCATCTATCATGCGCTAAACATACGGCAGTCAACAGGAACAGTAATGAAGACATTGTAGAGGGCGCTGGATAGTGGTGTGTAGGCTGGACAGGATCGACTCACTTTGTCCGGGAAGTTGAATTGTGTGGTTGGTTAGGCTGGTGGTGTTGTGGTGGTGGTGGTGGTGGTAGGCGGAGGCTGTAGCATAGTCATGTGTCACACACACAAGCGCACCGGCCTGCCCACGCCACGGACGGTTCCCCAGCCTTGCCGAGGCCAGGACGCGTTGTGACATCCAGCCACCAGAAGAGCTGCGGGGGATGTTCAAGTCTGCATATGTCTGGAAAATCATCGGTTGTGCGTTCCGCAACAACATGGTTGCTTGTGTTGACATTTTGAATCAAGCAAAGAGAAAGTAATGAAAGTATTAAAACATAGAATATTACGCAATAAAGTATCTTTATAATCTATACGTCTGAATGAGCGCATTCTCTATGAGTAAGTGCGTTCTATAAAAGTCAGTTACTTTATTGATTGATTGAAATATCTAAGAACGTTGCAGTAGTGTAATAGCCTGAACGGTTAAGATGAAGCAAGTATTATTATCTTATTCACTGCATCATTCTGTATTACTGGTACTATCAAGTTAAGTACGACTCCTCATCTCGTAGAACAACAGGGGAAATGTCAGCAAATGGTATATACCACCTTAACCCTCAACATGAGCGGGGAGAGAGGCACCTGCGCTCGGCCTCCCGTGGCACCGCACATTGACACACACACACCAACGCAAGTTAGCTGGGTTAGGTCAAGGCTCTCTCTCTCTCTCTCTCTCTCTCTCTCTCTCTCTCTCTCTCTCTCTCTCTCTACACCTCTCTCTCTCTCTCTCTACACCTCTCTCTCTCTCTACTCTCTCTCTACTCTCTCTCTCTCTCTACTCTCTCTCTCTCTACTCTCTCTCTCTCTCTCTACTCTCTCTCTCTCTCTACTCTCCTCTGCCAGACTTCTTCCTCCTAGATCCAGCAAATGCCTCTTTCTCTTCTTTTACAGTAGCAACAACCTTTTCATTTACAAGCGTAATGGTTAAGAGGGTTGGGAGGGGGGGGGGGGTGAGTAATCAAGTGCGTATGGCCCTCACATCCACGTACGCTCGTTATTCATGGCATGTGAGTGTAGACCAAAGCGCTTCCGCGATATCCCCGGGTCGCCTGGTAATGAATCACTCAGTACACAGGTTGGGTCGTCAGTTGACAATGACGCCTCCATACACCAGCTTCCACCACCCTCGCCAACGAACGTCCCGTACTTAGCATGCGACATAGGCAGCATTCATCCCCCTCCTCCCCAGGTCACCAGCAGGTCACCACACGTTACTACGACAGAGTTTCTTTCGTGCATGTGTCTTAGTCTTGACTTCTCCCTAACAGAGAAGGTCAGTTCTGTATGTTCATCAGTTCCCTCAAGAATCTACGAACCTATGTGATGTTCTTCGAGGTTCAAGATTCACCTTCTTTATAGACTGTAATTCCTCTCTCATCTCCCTCACAAACAAGGACTTTCCTCCTAGTTTCATTAATGTTGAACATCCTCCCTTCATCCCCGTTCCTCCTCCTTCCCCCCACCCCTGCTTCTTCATCTCCTGCTCCTCCTCCTCCTCCTCCTCGTCACACATCACCGACGTTACTTAACATTCTGCCTCACTCCTCCTCCTCCGACACAACATCGTCATCTGTATTCACGTCAGCGGCCGCAGCTTTCATCCTACCCCATCCATATATACATTAAGCAGCCGTGGTGACGCTGCCCAACTCTTGACATACTACCGCACTTATTCACGTCTCCCTCCGCAGGAAGGACGTACACTTTGCTTTCGCTGTATTTCTTCTCTATACTTTTGTTTTCAATTTCTTTCCAAGAATCGATACCCTAACCATGATGTAGTGAAGATGCGTTTGACCTGACTCGCATGGGTTGAGTCAAACGCGTCTTCGCTATATCAGGGTCATTGCTTTACTCGTAATGATCAGGTTAAAGAACAGTGGTGACGATAGTGCAGTGAAGATGAGGATTAGATTAAGAGATGGTGTAGTGAAGATGAAGATGTAGTCGAAAATGCGTTTGTCAAGGGTTGCAGTGAATTTGTGTTTATCAGTGTTGTAGTGAAGCTGTAGTTCGTAGTGTTTCCCGCCGTAGGAAACAGGGCGAAGGAGGGAGGGGGTGGGTGATGATATTGAGGAGGAAAACATACAACATTTATCCGCGAATGTTAGCATTTCTAAATCACATCACATCCTTATGTATCGCACTGCTTCTCTCACACGCTCTCCCTTGGTACTCTTAACCGTAACGTTCCCCTTACGTTTCGGTATTATGTTGTTTGTGGGACGCCACTGAGTTGGGCTGAGCCAGAAACCATTCGTCTCTGTCTGTAATGTTTTATCGGCCGTCAGACCATGGAGTACCTCAGGAATCCATGCTGGGTCCTCTTTGTCGTCTGTTCTGTATCGACAACATTGAGAATTTCTGTATAGAAGTCAGTTAATCGATAACATAGTCTTCTACACTTCTGCCTATAGTTTTCAGCACCTCAGTCGTTGTAGAAAGTCACAGACGTGCCACTCTTCACTCCGAGTTTGTCAAACGTTTCCTTTCATCGTAATCCATAATTCTTTTACATGTTATTCAACAGAAAATCAGATTCTGTACTGAACCCCCCAATTCCACCTTCCTGGACATAGATTGAGATGTGTTGCTGACACCATTTTCATTAGGTTTACATATCTGTGAGTAGCGGCCTGTAAGTCACACTTCCAGGGTATCTTACCTATTGCGTTTCCCCATTGGGGTGGCGTCCCCCAAGGCAAGAGTCTTCCCCTATCGTGATGTCCCACAGGTGAGCAGGTAGACCACAAGTGTTCGTTTTCTCTCACACACTCAGCCCAGATTTATATTTTTGTGGAGTGACGTTCAATTTAACATACAAACATATTCTCTTCTCTTCCTATTCGAGAGAATTTTCGTAACCCCATCCAACTTGGAGTCTCGTGTCTAAACTAAGTTGGTCTTAAGTGTCCCATCCTGGTTGGAGGTCCATGTCCCACCCGAGTTGGTCTGAAGTGCTCCATACAAGTTAGACTTCGATGCCTCACCCTAGATGGACTTCAGTGCCCCCCTCCACGTTTGGTTCTTATGCCTCTCTCATTCTATCCCGGAGCCCACTTCCATCCTCTTCCTTATCGACATTAAGATGGTTCTTTCTTATCTTTATCACTTGTTTTTTTCTTGCAGTTTTTCCTCCAACAGTCCTCTTCCTATCCTCCTCCTCCTCCTCAACCCATTATCTTCCTCTTCTACCACCAGTATCCATGTGTCAGAAGTGGAAGAAGCAAGGGGATGGGAGAATGAGAAGGATGTGGAAGGATGGAATGAATAAGGCTGTAAAGTATAAGGGTCTGAACATTCAGGAGACTGAGAGATCGTAGGATACAATTAACTTAATAGATGTGGGATATGGGTGGTCATTGTACGGTTAAATAGGCTAAACCGTGGCATATGAAGAGGTCAGAGCAAACCATGGAATACGCTCTAGTGCTTGGTTATGGATGGTTGGCTTTGGTTATGGTACATTATGCATTTCTCCGGTGGATGTATGCTAATGAGGCCGTTATCCCTTTGTTCCTGATGCTACCTCGTTAAGAAAGGGAAAGGCAGTTAGTATGCTGCTACCTGCCCACAAAGCGACGAAAGATCGCCATCGCATACCAGCCAGTGGTCCATGAAATCACCCTTCATACCTCGTGACCTGAGAGTGTGATCACACACGACGGGTCATAGGTAGCATCAGTCAAAGATGTTCTGGATTTATGGAGTAGGTGATGACGATTTACCTCTGGCCCTCGAGGGTTCGAACCCCGGTCCTCCTGCGTGGTAGGATGGTATACTACCACTGGACCACGAGGGGACAAAAGTTCTCCATCTCAAACCAGCCAATATTCCATGAGATCTCCCGTCACATCTCATGACCTGAGAGGGCAAAGCCGCGCTCAAACGAGATGTGATGGGTGGTGTTCAGAGCTTAGATGAGAAAGTGTAACTCTTACATGTCTGGGGACGTGGTCTTGTATAGGTATATGTCTGACAGGGTGGCTTTTGAGACAGAGGTTAGGAGGGCGATTGTGTAGTGTTTGTCGGGTCAGTTTGGTGTGTATATGTTTTGTCAATGTAGTATTTACTTGGGATGAGGAACTCTGTGGTGTAGTTTGCTGAAGTGTGACGCAAGGGTGAATTTATTTCGGTGTGGGGGAGCCGGTGATTAGTGATGGAGTGGTTTGGAGGAGATGGGTCAAGTGCTGTTGCAAAGAACTAAAGTGCTAAAGATGTTGAAGTGGGACTGTGTTATGAGAATCTTTGTTTTACTGTGAAGATGTTGAGTGGTTTTGGTTGGTTGTTAAGCAGCCAGTGATTGTTGTGAGTGCTCTATTTTGTGTGGTTTGCAAACACAATATAATTACAAAGCAAACGAAACACTGTCCTCACGGCAGTTTCCAGACCTTTAGCAACCACAAGCAATGACCACCTGCACAGAGAAACCCAGTTCGTAAAATGCAGTTCTACCTCAACACGCTCGGCACCCAATTCTTCTGCGTCAGCGCCAGCCACTCACACCCAAACCACTCCATGACCGACCACCAACCCCCCTGCTACTAATTTTAGCATTCTATACTCGTAACACCCTCACCTTCTAACAATTGCAACATTATGTAACATATTCGCACTGCAGTTTCTCGTTAAACACGTCATTACTTCCCACTCCAGCCAACCCACTGTTGAACACCACCCAACCAGACATACGACACCTATCTGAAACTGCACACCCCCATTACATGTACGAATTACACTTTCTCGCCTATGATGTGGTTACCACACCTTCTCTCGAGCATTACAAAGGATTCAAACATACCTGTTTTTGCTCTGCGAGATAACGTACTCTCCTTCCACGTATTCTTCATCGCTCCCAGAACCTTCGCCCCCCTCCTCCACCCTGTGACTCACTTCCGCTTCATCGTGATATCACAAGACTCCTGCCCAAGATGCGTCTTCCACACCTCCACTAACCCCCACAGACAAGTGCGACAGTTTACTGCATTTCTTGATATGTGGTCCCGCCCATTGGTGGCTCCCGCTTGGAAAGGAACCTTAGGGCAGGAGGGTATTAAGGTAATAAGGTGGTATATATATTTACCAGAGTCTACTGTCTAAGTGCTCCCTTTCTCGGTTTAAATGGGTCCATAATCCTCATGATCAGACAGTCCTCCAGACTGCCTTCACCATTAGGTATTAACTGTGCCACACAAACACACACACACACGAGATGATTACTGGTGATGCTTCTTGTTGTGCTTTCGACCTTCCGTCATCAGGCTGTTGTCAAGGTGACGCCAGCAACGTCTTCAAGTGTCCTTGCCTGGGTCCTTCCTGTCTGATAATGTCCGTGCTTGGAACTTCCACACTCCCTTGGTTAGGTTCTTTCTTCTCTTCCAGTGACCTTACCTGGGTCTTCTTCCTCTTCCAGTGACCTTGTCTGGGTCTTTCTCCTCTAACAGTGACCCTACTTGGGTATTCTTCATTGTCCAGTGACCTTGCCTAGGTCTTTCCCCTCTACCAGTGACCTTGCCTAGGTCTGTTTCCTATTCCAGTGTCCTTCCCTGGGTCTGTTTCCTCCTCCAGTGGCCTTGTATGGCTCTTTCCCTCCCCTCAGTAACCTTGGCGGGATCATCTTTCTCGTGTTGACGACCCTCTGTTTCCGGAGCTGAGAATTTATCGTTGGTGGGATAAAAAAGATAAAGGAAAAAAAGATGTTGCTCGTCTTATTCTATTGTTGTTGTTATGTCTTAATACTCAGGTCTTAGGTAGGGTGCCTGGGTTTAGGAGTCCCGTAGCTGCTGTGGTTCTGTTTAATGGCAACAGTCTTCTTCGTCAAGGAGGCTTCACGTAGCTGGAACATTATTAAAATTATCCTTTTCTTTGACAATGTCAACATTACGTGAATGTCAAGGGATCTCAACGCAAATATTACGTACGCGTTTACGTTCATTCCCGGCTGCAGTGTGGATGTTCAGTGCATAAATTAGAACACATTATATATTACATACTTCCAGCCTCAGTCTTGTATGACCAACCGCGTGGAACTTCCACTCACATTATAGCCGCGTCGTGGCTAGCTAAAGCGTGAGGTCAGGGGGGATGTCGTCCCATCTGTTTTATTCTGTACTTTATAATTTCCTAAAGGAATTCAAACTCACGTTACTTTAGGTTTATATAGATTCAGAAGCATGCTAAGGACTTCAGAGTTTCTGATGTGATGAGAAACATGCTGATAATGGTTTAAAAAGAAAAGAAAAAACATTCATTGTAATTAGTTGATATTTTTTTTCCTCTTTATGATTCACGCAAATAAAGTACCGGAGACAAAATCAAAGCATAAAGGAACACTTGAACGAAAATATGCAAATTATAGATGCAAAGAATAAGGAGAAATGTGAAACCAAATGGGAGACAGAAATATGGAGTTAAAATGACTTTGAGTGATGGGAGCCTGAACATACAGGAGGATAGATATCGTGCAGGGAATAGAGTGACTTGGAACGATGTGATATACAGGGGGCGACGTGCAGTCAGTGTACTGAACCGGGACATATGAAGCGGCCGGGGTAAACCATGGAAAGGTCTGTGGGGCCTAGATGTGGATAGGGAGCTGTGGTTTCGGTGCATTGCACATGACAGCTAGAGAATACATGTGAGCGAATGCGGCCTTTCTTCGTCTGTTCACTGCCTCGTCTACGTGGGAACCAGCGGCAAGTATGAAGGAAAAAAAAAAAAAAAAGAGCCAAGAATAATGATTTATTGAGTGTACGTAGCTAGAGATCTTGTAAATGATACTGAATAATACGTTCTCAAAGGCAGCCGCGGTCACTCGTGAGTCCAACGGAACACGTATCACAAGAACAAGACGAAATAACAGGAAAGATGTGATCCCCTGATCACACCCCATCCCTCGCCTCACCTGCCTCACGTGGCTGGGTGTTGTCAACACTGTGTCATCATCACAAGCGTTATACCCTCATTATCGCCACCGTCAACACCGATCTGACACCCCAGTCTTCTTGGGGTTGGCTGGCTCTCTCTCTCTCTCTCTCTCTCTCTCTCTCTCTCTCTCTCTCTCTCTCTCTCTCTCTCTCTCCTCCCTTGCATCATTGTCATCGCTATCCACCACCTCCTTGAACCCTTCCCACCCCACTCTCCCTCTTCTCCCTTCCCCTCCCTCCCTTCACCGACCACCCTTTAAACAGTGACAGCGTCACATTCAGCCGCTCCTACACCCACATACGTAACACCAATGAGATTGATGACGACCTCAACCACCCACCCCTCACACCCTCCCTCTTTAGCCCATAACCCCTCCCCCTTTCCCTCCCCTCTTACACAGCGGCCAGGTCGTGACAGGATGCGAAGGAGGGTTAATGAGACCAACCTCAGCCAGATCCAATGCCGTACCATACTCCACCTGGACCCGAACCCTTGTACCCGGAGCTATCCAATTACCTCGGCGAAAATGGCCTCATGTGCGCCAGTCCACAAGCGCTGGTGTCACACGCCCGGAGCGGCCCGGCGCAAGGACGCGTTCACATGCCATTTACAGGGATGGGTGAGAACACTGAGGGAGGTGGTGCTGGCTGAAACACAATGTCGGTTCGTACTCGGGGTTCGAACCTGGGGGCAAAGTTTGTGTGTCCCAATGCACTATTATTTCTCCCCCGCCCCTTTCTAACTGATAAATGATAAACTTCCAAAATATATTGGAGTGTTCCGGATACTGTAGACTTGTCTTATGTGCAGATGATGTTTTATGTTTTGATTAAGCAGTGAGAGAGAGAGAGAGAGAGAGAGAGAGAGAGAGAGAGAGAGAGAGAGAGAGAGAGAGAATGTGTGTGTGTGTGTGTGTGTGTGTGTGTGTGTGTGTGTGAGTGATAGAGCCCATCTGACCCAACCTTCCAGACAAACACCAGACAATCGACCTCCATGCAAACCACAAGGCGACCTACCCTCCTCACACCAGCAGCCAACGCCGCCATATAATGCTTATCACACCTGACATCATACCATCCTCAAACTTCCTTCAGTTTCTACGCGTAGGAGGACAAGATCCCCCTTGCGTCTACAAACCCACACGCAGACCCCACCTCACCCCGCACGGCGTCATGAACTCGAGATTGTCAGGAACTATAACACCACGTCTGAGAGAGAGGGAGGGAGAGGGAGGAAAGCAGAGGTGAGATGCGCGTACCCTACCAGGGCAGCGAGGCAGGTGATATCGTATGACGTTGCTTTCTTCAAGAAACTCCCCGACCAGGCAACATAATACATCCGAGTCTGATGTAAGCAGAGTCCCACTCGCTCTCTGACAGTAAAGTGAGGACGTGTAGAATTATGCGTATCCGTTCGTCTGCAGATGCGCAATACATGATACTTTTTACGGTACGTTTGTTGTGTAAGCATCAAGAGGACGTCTTCACAAAGAGACAACGTGGGTATGTTTCGACGCTCCTGCGAAAAGTAACACGATGTATGAACGTCTGTAGAATTCGTATTGGAGGTGGGAAAAAGTGGCAGTAAACTCTGTCCAGTTCAGATGCGCTCTTTAGATCGGTAATTCTATATGAAATAGTTTAAAGGCCCACCTTAACAGGTGCTTCCAGAGAACAAAAGGTGGCGGTAACATTAATCAATGTGCGAGAAATGGGGTATAGGTAGACTCCAGCATTTTCACCAGCACTGCAGTTGTCTACCCAAAACTGAGTGACGGTATTGATGTAAGGAACATCCCATAAGACATGTTCCTGAGGCCAGTCTTGATAATAAAGCACCCACGGGGTAGCTCCCGCACCGCACAGGAAGTTAGCCACGTCCATCGGGATGGAACCATGAGAGGTCAAAAAAAGTGGGATGATATGTGTTTGTATGAGATGCGTGCAAGACAGTAGCTTGCACAATGGATGTTACATCTTAGGCATGATGGTTCCTGTGGTTAAGCTCAGTGTATATTTGTGGTGCATGGAGAGAAGAGGAAATTCTTGAACGCAGAAGCGAGAGTGTCACTCGTGCATGCCTCAGGGGTGGAGTTTCTGTTGGTTGTATGTGTCTGGTGGCGTAGGACTGCGCTGGTTAGGTTAGGTTATTTCAGTGGTCGTGGATGTGGTTAGTCAGTGTCACGTTTGTTGGAGAAAGGGAGATCTCTGAGTATCGAGCGCTAAAGAGTTAAATCAGAGGTATATTTTTTTTTTTACTTGTACCTAGTGGTTCGTGTTCGTTTATGGTGTAGTTTAGTGGTTCAGTAGAGGAAGTGATTTAGGTTTGTTAAAAAAATGGGATGTGGAACGTAATGATCATCTTTGTATTGTTGTACAGGTTTTGAATATTTTGTTGTTGTTGTTGTTGTTGTTGTTGTTGTTGTTTGGTAACCAGTAATTGGTCTGAGGGCTCTGTTGTTTTGTGTGGTTTGAGGTTCTTATTCAAGCTAGCTTTTGACAGTGTGGATGACCAGGCCGGTGAGGTGTAGTTTAGGATGGAGCAGATGATCTGCTCGTAGAAGGTGCTGAGTGAGTCTACCGTACGAGCAGTGATTCAAGTCTCACTGGTGATGTCATCATATTCTATGGATATGCAGGTTGTTATGCAAATGGGAACTTCAGTGAAGGGCGTAAATGGGGAGGTGATAACAAGTAGTGGTGATGTGAGAAGGAGATGGAATGAGTATTTTGAAGGTTTGTTGAATGTGGCTGATGACAGAGTGGCAGATATAGGATGTTTGGGTCGAGGTGGTGTGCAAAGTGAGAGGGTTAGGGAAAATGATTTGGTAAGCAGAGAAGAGGTAGTAAAAGCTTTGCGGAAGATGAAAGCCGGCAAGGCAGCAGGTTTGGATGGTATTGCAGTGGAATTTATTAAAAAAGGGGGTGACTGTATTGTTGACTGGTTGGTAAGGTTATTTAATGTATGTATGACTCATGGTGAGGTGCCTGAGGATTGGCGAAATGCGTGCATAGTGCCATTGTACAAAGGCAAAGGGGATAAGAGTGAGTGCTCAAATTACAGAGGTATAAGTTTGTTGAGTATTCCTGGTAAATTATATGGGAGGGTATTGATTGAGAGGGTGAAGGCATGTACAGAGCATCAGATTGGGGAAGAGCAGTGTGGTTTCAGAAGTGGTACAGGATGTGTGGATCAGGTGTTTGCTTTGAAGAATGTATGTGAGAAATACTTAGAAAAGCAAATGGATTTGTATGTAGCATTTATGGATCTGGAGAAGGCATATGATAGAGTTGATAGAGATGCTCTGTGGAAGGTATTAAGAATATATGGTGTGGGAGGCAAGTTGTTAGAAGCAGTGAAAAGTGTTTATCGAGGTTGTAAGGCATGTGTACGTGTAGGAAGAGAGGAAAGTGATTGGTTCTCAGTGAATGTAGGTTTGCGGCAGGGGTGTGTGATGTCTCCATGGTTGTTTAATTTGTTTATGGATGGGGTTGTTAGGGAGGTAAATGCAAGAGTTTTGGAAAGAGGGGCAAGTATGAAGTCTGTTGGGGATGAGAGAGCTTGGGAAGTGAGTCAGTTGTTGTTCGCTGATGATACAGCGCTGGTGGCTGATTCATGGGAGAAACTGCAGAAGCTGGTGACGGAGTTTGGTAAAGTGTGTGAAAGAAGAAAGTTAAGAGTAAATGTGAATAAGAGCAAGGTTATTAGGTACAGTAGGGTTGAGGGTCAAGTCAATTGGGAGGTGAGTTTGAATGGAGAAAAACTGGAGGAAGTGAAGTGTTTTAGATATCTGGGAGTGGACCTGTCAGCGGATGGAACCATGGAAGCGGAAGTGGATCATAGGGTGGGGGAGGGGGCGAAAATTTTGGGAGCCTTGAAAAATGTGTGGAAGTCGAGAACATTATCCCGGAAAGCAAAAATGGGTATGTTTGAAGGAATAGTGGTTCCAACAATGTTGTATGGCTGCGAGGCGTGGGCTATGGATAGAGTTGTGCGCAGGAGGATGGATGTGCTGGAAATGAGATGTTTGAGGACAATGTGTGGTGTGAGGTGGTTTGATCCAGTAAGTAACGTAAGGGTAAGAGAGATGTGTGGAAATAAAAAGAGCGTGGTTGAGAGAGCAGAAGAGGGTGTTTTGAAATGGTTTGGGCACATGGAGAGAATGAGTGAGGAAAGATTGACCAAGAGGATATATGTGTCGGAGGTGGAGGAAACGAGGAGAAGAGGGAGACCAAATTGGAGGTGGAAAGATGGAGTGAAAAGGATTTTGTGTGATCGGGGCCTGAACATGCAGGAGGGTGAAAGGAGGGCAAGGAATAGAGTGAATTGGAGCGATGTGGTATACAGGGGTTGACGTGCTGTCAGTGGATTGAATCAAGGCATGTGAAGCGTCCGGGGTAAACCATGGAAAGCTGGGTAGGTATGTATATTTGCGTGTGTGGACGTGTGTATGTACATGTGTATGGGGGGGATTGGGCCATTTCTTTCGTCTGTTTCCTTGCGCTACCTCGCAAACGCGGGAGACAGCGACAAAGTATAAAAAAAAAAAAAAAAAAAAAAATATATATATATATATATATATATATATATATATATATATATATATATATATATATATATATATATATATATATAGTAGCAACTGTCACTTAGTACTACCGTAAATATAGACCCAGTTCCAGTATTATTCTCATGGGAGTAGATGATGCATTCTTACTCCCAACCTGAAGGACACAGGTTTGTGTCTGTAGCGAAGTAGAACCCACAGGGGAAGGGGTCCGACCTGACTTGCCAAGTTCAGGAAAGGTCACTCAAGATCCGCAATGACCTTAGAAAAGTCCAGCTCAATGGATGTTGGTGTACCAGACGTGACTTCTCTTATCTTTCCGCTCCACCTCGTACAGGAAGAGCATGGCGTGCACAACAGATCAGCCGCTGTTAGTAGCAAAAATATAATGGTAGCATTGTGATATCTTGCTGGCTTTTGCTTTCAGCTTATAACAAAGCTTTTGGTGCTGGAGATGAGGAGAGTGGCAGGACTGTCTCGCCGAGCGATCGAAACATCCTGAGATCTATCTGCACGTGATCCCAGATGAAACGCGATACTAAACACACAATCACACGGAGAACCTTCGAAATATCCTAAGTTCTCTTGGTTCATTCCACGTTTGGGAACTCCGTATACACTAACCGCTCGGCCAAACAGCTCATTTCAGAGGGAGGGAAGGAAACTGGTGGAGTAAGGAGACGTGCTCGTCTCAATCACATCTCGGTAGGAGGGGACGATCAAAGCCTTCTGGCTGCAAGCAAGGTCGACCGATCGCCAGAACCATACGGATGGTTGATCCTTGTCACCGGACGCCGTGGGCTGGGAGTCCTCTGTGGCGGATGGGATCAACTTACACTCGTTGCATTAACTGTTATTTCTTTTTTTTCTTTAACAGGATTTCGTTTTTAAGGCAAAAAAAAAGTCCTTTCATTTAGTGATAAAGGGAAAAAATTATGAAATACTAGGGAAAGGTCTAAGGATCATATTTCAGAAAATGTGTTGGCTGCCGATGCTTCTGGCCAGCAGCGCATAATCCATCTCTCGGAGACCGACGGAGGAGAAAACTAAGAGTGTGAGAAACTTCAGGAACTCGGTTGATGCAAAGGGGTGGGGGAAGGGGGGGGGGAGGGGACTGTGAGGTGGGATTGGGGGTATTAAGGGGGGGGAAGGCTTCGACCAGCTACCAATAACCCGAGGGTACACGACTGCGGAGACGACACGATTTAATTAAACGCATTATACAGCAGAGCGTGCGTTATTCAAAGGGTGTGAGCAACACTAACTTACTTATGAGTCCTTACGACGAGATTTCGCTAAAGAGGCCGGGCTAACGTATGCCGTGAGTTATTTGATGTCAAGGGTTATGCATGGGATGGAGAGACTGGATGTTTGTGGAGTGAAAGCCAGCAGCTCACGTGTGGGTCAGAGAGAATGAACCGACAGCTACCTGGGCCAGAGGAGTGAAACGTGACTACACAGCTGTCACTAACCCTCCCGATACCCAGGCGGGGTAGTACCAGTAATATGCCGCCCTGGTCGGTGGCTCCGTGGTTTTCCTTACGTGTACGGCCAAGGTTGAACCACTGCGCATTAATATGCGAGTAGCGACAGGAACAAACAAAGAAACTGCCTTATTCGTTCATCTAACCAGAGCCCCGTAACCATAACCGGCCTCCAAAGACCTTTCCGTAGTTCCCCTGACCGCTGATTCAGAAAATTGTCAACACGTCACCCCCTTTATACCACATCGCTCCAATTTGCTTTGTTCCATGAATGCCTCACATCTTCCTGTATGCTCAGGCCCCAGTCATTCGAAGTATTTATCACTTTATTCTTCCACCTCCTCCTTACTTTCTTCCTTTTCTTTGTTCCCTCCACTTTTGACACGTATACCCTCTGAGTCCTCTCCTCTCTCATCCTCGCCATATGTCCAAAACTTTTCAGCCATTTCAGCACACACTCCTCACTTCTTTCATCCACTATCCTCTTACTACCACGCCTCTCTTTCACCCTACCATTTTTCATTCGATCGACTCTTCTCGCACTACATATTGTCCTCAAACATATCATTTCCTACACATTTACCTTCCTCCTTACTTTTTTCTTCTAGGGCCCACGTCTGGCATCAGTACAACATCAACGGGTTTGTTGTATCATTACATTTACCCATCTTTGCCCCCACAGACAATGACTTCTTGTCTACGCTTTCGTCAGTGTGCCCAGAACCTTCACCTCCTCACCCACCCTATGGCTCACTCTAGCTCCTAGGCCCACTCCCAGGTATCTAAAATATCCGACCTCTTTCCAGTTCTCTCCATTCCAGCGCATTGCATCTCTCCACTGTTAAACTTGATGAACTTGCTCTTTTCACATTTACTCTAAACTTTATCTTTTCGCGTGCTATTACAAACTGAGAATCCAGCGCCGTGTCATCAGCAAACAGTAGCTAACTCACCTCTCAGGCCAACCCATCCCAGACAGACTGCAAAAAAAGGGTCGCATTCACCTTCCTCACCACCCCATCCATGAACAAACTAAGTGGCCATGGTAGCATAGCCCGCCTCTGCCTTAGACCCACTTATCTGGAACCATTCACTCTCCTTTTTTTGTTGTACTCGCACACGCGCCAGACTATCTTGGTAAAAAAAAAAAAATGCTTACTGCTTTCAGTAGCGTTCTTCCCACACCACACATTCATAACACTCTCCGCAAAGTATCGCGAGAAATCCTGTCCCATGTTTTCTTCATATCCATAGGTGCCACATATGTACATGTCCTTCTATTTCTCTAAGTACTTCTCACGCACATTCTTGAAAGCAATACCTAATCCACACATCCTCTACCTCTCGTGAAACCACATTGTTCTTCCCCACTCTGATGCTCTGTGCAGGCCACCCACTCTCTCAATCACGATTTTCTCCATACAACTTAACAGGTACACTTAAGAATGTTCTATCTCTGTAATTCAAACATCCACTTCTGTTCCGCATACCTTTATACAAGTGTATTATCCAGGCATTCTTTCAATTCTCAGGCACTCCTCCATGATCCATACGTACACTGAAAATGCTAACCAAACAGCAAGAAATTCCCCCATTTCTTCAGAAATGGGGGAATAACCACATGCACTTCAGCCGCACTTCATTTTACACAGAGCTTTCACCACCTCTTCTTTTTCACAAAACAACTGGCCACAATTCTCTTACCTCTCATACCCCCACGTCCAAATCATCTCACACCATCACCTACCACTCATCGTCCACCTCCGAGATTCATTTACTGTGACCTGCATTCCACGCTTATTCTCTCCTGGTATCTCTTTACACAAGACTTTTCCAAACTCACTCGCATTCATCATCTTCTTTCCACCCATATAGTTTCCACTTTTCCGACCGTCTCATCAGACGTTCATCCTCGCCTGAACCAAATCCTGATCAGACATTCCAGCAGGTGCTCCGCTCAGAACAGTGACTTCCAAAAAATCTTTCTTTTGCGCGCCTCTCAAGAAGTACGTAATCCAGAAAAGAGTCACTAATCATATCTGCTCACCCACGTTTACATGTGTATGTCCATTTTTCAGATAAGTAACTCTAAAAGTCGTTCACCTTTTTCATTTGCATTAGCGGATACCCATATGCTGCCAATTATACACTTAATTGCCTCATTACCGACTCTCGTATTCTAATCTCCTGTCACTAATGCTCGGTGCCTCTCATCACAATTCCTGACACACTTTCTCAACTCCTCCCAAAACACTCGCCTCTCTTCCTCCTTCCTCTCGCTTCCAGGTGCCTAAGCGCTAATGATCACCCATTACTCATGATTCATATATATATATATATATATATATATATATATATATATATATATATATATATATATATATATATATATATATTTTTTTTTTTTTTTTTTTTTTTTTTCATACTATTCGCCATTTCCCGCGATAGCGAGGTAGCGTTAAGAACAGAGGACTGGGCCTTTGAGGGAATATCCTCACCTGGCCCCCTTCTCTGTTCCTTCTTTTGGAAAATTAAAAAAAAAAACGAGAGGGGAGGATTTCCAGCCCCCCGCTCCCTTCCCTTTTAGTCGCCTTCTAGGACACGCAGGGAATACGTGGGAAGTATTCTTTCTCCCCTATCCCCAGGGATATATATATATATATATATATATATATATATATATATATATATACTATACAACCTACAACATCCAGGATCGAACCCGGGACCCCCGCGTGGCAGGCGAGAGTGCTACCTATAGGCTGAATTTTTCAAGTTGTCCAACATCTCTTTTGATATGGGTGGGGAGGTTGTATAGGGCACCTCCAAGGGTTGTCTCAGTGTTTCGAGTTGAGTGCATCAGATCATCTGCAGAAGCGTGCTCAAAGGTCGATGGAGCAACTGGGAGTGACTGCGGTCACCTAAGTGAGGCTAGGTAACACCAGTGGGTAGGCGTGCATGTAGCGCTGCGCTCTTATTGGTTGTTACGTGACGTTGGGGCGTGTAGCTGGAGACAGTCTGTGTTGGCCAGTGTTCTGGATGTTGAGTTTTGGCTGGTCCATGATAATTAGCGCTTCGGCTGTGTGTCAGTTTTACACACACACACACAAACATGCACCAGTCACTTTAGAGGTAAACCTAAATTTTCACCGAAGCAAAATACACAACTGTAAACATATACATTCAACTCGTGAGAAAAACACGGACTTAAAACCATAAAACTTTCCCCCATTCAGACGACACAGTAGCTGGTTAGCCTTCCGTCCACTGGCAGGCAGGGGATGGCTGGGGGGTTTGGGGAGGGGAACGCAAGGGGGAAACCACCTTCCTAAACCCCCTGAGGCAGCAGGCGTCAGTTCCGTACCCTAGGATGACCTCCTCGCCAGGGAACGACCCCGTCCTTAGCCTGGAGTGGCATCCCTCATCAATAGAGAATGGGAGACTCCTGTCGGGTCCGTAAAACACCAGGACACAGTCGAATGAACTATTGACATATTTCTGGGTAGAAAAGAGTAGCGAATGCTTTCAATGGTCGACGGAAAACAGAGGTTTTTAATGCAAAACTTACTGGTCGTGTGTGGAAGGTCCTGGTTACGTCAGTATATATATATATATATATATATATATATATATATATATATATATATATATATATATATATATATATATATATATTGATGGTAGGTTCCCTTTATAACGTACCAAGATGATATATCATCAATAGCTGAATGTAGAATAGGTTAATATTATATACCATTTTTCTGTTTGTTTACATATTAGGTAAACTAAAAAGTTGAGGCAGGATTGATTGCCCTTAGAGCAGTCCCTTAGGTTGTAGGATGTTGACAACAGCAGCCGCTCAAGGTGGTACTACCGTCCTGACTGAGGAGGGTTAAAGTGGTGGCCGGAACCATCTTACACCCTCCATGTCAGGATTGCTGGTCTTACTTTGTGTCTCATCAAAACGGGACTACCAGGCTAGTCCTGCCATCTTCTTACGTGCAATATACACCTACTCAAACCTCACTTATTTTCTTCCCATGAGTTCTCTTATCATTTCTCTCTGCACAATCGTTTTTAAATGTAATCATGACTGAGTCCGTCACATCTATGGCCCCTAGTCTCCAGTGTTATGGGGTGCTAGAAATCTCTGGGTTCCCGCCTGACTCTTCTGCCAATGAGAGGAAGGGCTCAAGCAGCAGTAGTACCGTCCCCTCCCACAACCTCTCCCACTCAAATAAGCCTTCCTCATTTTCTATCCACTATACCAACATTCGTAGTTTCTCTAGTAACCCATCCTCAGTTGAACACCTTTTGTCTAGTAGCTCTCCTAATACTTCACTTCTCTCTGAGTTGCAGTTGTCTAATGATGCTCTCACTAGTCGCTTTCTGTTCTCACAAGCCCCTTCCTCATATCCAAATATAATCTTCACTCGCGATTCCGGTTTAAAGGTGGTGTTTGCTCTCACAAGCCCCTTCCTCATATCCAAATATAATCTTCACTCACATTTCCGGTTTAAAGGTGGTGTCTGTGCTCATCCCAACATCAACACACCTGTTGCACGCCTCGAGGACCTTGAGTACCCTAAATTTTGACGTAATGTGGCTCAAGGTCTGTCTCCTTACTACCACACTTGTCCTTTGTTTTGCTCTCCTAGTTCTACAGTTTTTGTATCTTTCTTCGACTATCTAAACTCCTTCAGTGAGGACGTGACATCCTCTCACCTGCAAGATCCTTTACGTAGTATATTTCGACGTTCATCATCGGAAATGGTTGAATTATGGATGATGGGTGGACTGAAGCACTCACGTTCTCCGCTCTCGGTGATCTGCAGCAGAGTGTCACCCACTCTACCCATAACCCTGACCGGTATGACAACCCTTCTAATATTCTGGATCTTTTTTCACCTCTAATCCTTCGCGCCGTAGCTACACAATCTCGCCCCTAGTTGGTTTATCTGACCACAATCTCGCAAATGTATCTACTTTAACGGCACCTCCCCCTCCAGCAGCCGCTTCTAAACGTATAGATTGGCACCTCAACAGAGTTGACTGGAATCACTTCCGAAAATTCTTTTCTGACTTTCCTTTGGTAAATTACTGTCTCTTATGTGATAATGTTTCTGGCTCTACCAGACGCATAGCAGAGGTTGTTGTTGCGGGAATGGAAGCATTTGTCCCCTCATCCTCCAAGAAGACCTCTTCTTCCAGTCCATGGTTCATCTGTTCTGAAGCCATTCAGGCAAGGGATCAGGCATTTCTTGTTTGGAAAAACTCTCCTTCCTCTGACTCCCATTCAGCATTTATCAGTGCCCGTAATCATTGCAGGTACGTCATCCGTAAGGCGAAGCGTAGTTTATTTGAAAGAAGTACGATAACTTCTCGTCATCCACTGATAAGCCTTTCTGGTCTTTAGCTAAGGGGATCGCTAACAACTTTTGTCGTTCTACCTTTCCTCCACGTTTCCATTTTGACGATACTATAGCTGTCTTTCCCGTAGACAAAGAACTCTGGTTCTCGTTTCTCCTCTAACTCTGTCTTTAATGACTAACGTTGCTTCACCCTCTTAATAATTCAGTGCCACTCCCCATAATCTCTTCGAACTCTCAGAAAAGCGCTTCTTCTCTCTCGACACAGGCAAGGCTTATGGTCCTGATGGAGTCCATCTCCCTCGACTGAAATAGTGTGCCTCTGAACTTGCATCTGAGCTTGCTCATCTGTTTTGTTTGTTTATAAACCAGAACTTTCCTTCTTCTTGGAACCACGCGTTGGTGCATCCCATCCCTAAGAAGGGTGATCTTTCTAGCCCCTCTAATTATTGAAATGTGCATTTTCAAAGTCTTTGAATCTCTCTTCAACTTCCATATCTTCAGACATTTTGAATCTCAAAGTCTTCCATCTGATTAACAGTATGGCTTTCGTGAGGCTAGATCCACTGATGATATTCTTTCCGATCTTACTAATGTCTGGTCATCATCCGTGAGAGACTTTGGGAAATCCAATGTCGTTACCTTTGATACATCCATTTTGACAGGATGTGGTATCGGGGTCTCATCTCTTAGATTCCCTCTCTTGGCTTCGTTCTAGCTTCCTCTCCGGCCGATCTATCTCTGTGATTGTTGATGAATCATCCTCTCCCCTTTCTCCATCAATAGCGGTGTGCCCCAGGGTTCTGTCTTGCCTCCTACACTTCTTTTCATCTACGATATTCTTTTTTCTGCAAATAACCAAATGCACTCAGCACTGCATTCCTCTACATCCCTCACTTCTGGACCACCTTGCCCCACTCGATCTCATTTTCTCTCGACACATTTTCCTTAATAAGCTCGGACTGGATAACTCAGTGGGGTAAACGAAATCTTGGTAAGTTTAATGTCTTCAGTTTCTTCCCATCTCTCTGTCAAAAATTCCTCACAATTTTTCTCATCCTTTGACGGTTCTGTAATACCACCTCTTAATTCATTGAACATACTTGGTAGGACTGTAACATCCACTCTTTCTTGAAAACCCCGTGTTACAGAAATAGCTAAGTCTGCCTTAAAGAAACTGGGAGTCCTGTTTAGCTGTCGAAATTTCTTTTTCCTCGAACAGTTGTTCTGTGTATACAGAGGACAGAGGATTGATCCGCTCGTGCATGGACTTCTGGGATGGCTCTAGCTATGTATCCTTACGTGACAGAGTTGAGTCGAAAGCGGTCTGGTTTATCAGCTCTCCCAGGCTAACTTCCAAACTTGACCCACTTGCCTTAGGCCGCAATGTTGGTTCACTTTCCCTCATCTATATGGTATTACTTTGGTTTTTGTTCCCCAGAGCTGGCTGTTCGTGTACCCCCACCACTAGCTAGACCACGCCATACTCGGCAAGCTGCTGCGTCACATGATTATTTTTTGGGCGTTAGCAACTCAAGGATGGGCCATTTTGATATCTGTATCTTTTCCCAACATCTCGAAGATTTAGAACTTTTCAACCATTTCATGACTTTCCCGAAAACTTTGACCTGTCGCATTGTAAAAGAGAAGTTTTTCACTTCCTCTAAAATTCGTATATACATTTCCTTGTCTTTTCTTCTTTCATCAACCTCCCTATATTTTGTCCGTTACTGGAGCTTCCAACGTTAAATAAAGGAGATCTTTCAAAGTCATATCACACGTGAACGTCCTTTGGCAGACGCAGCGCATCAGTTCGCTGTTTCGTTACCATCCAGGTTCGAATCGAATTTAACAAAGGCCAAGATCACATTAACATGTTAACGTGTGACGAGGGACGCTTATATGACAATGTCTCAACGTTGACAAAGGGACTTTGAAAGATGTTCCTTTACATACAGCAACCTCATTATTTCCTCAGTGAGGTTGAAATCCGTAGACATGATGCTTGTACACCATTAGTATCTTTAGCTCAGTACAATACATATGATTAAAAAGATTGGATTAAGTCAAGTATCTTGACAGTAGGTGTTCTTTCTTGGTTATCTCAGAACTCTGAATGTTTAGTATAGCAGTCGACATACCTCACACATATTTGAAGACCCAGTTCAACAATGCTGTCGACAGTTTGTCGAGACAAAATCAGCTTTAAAGCGATATTTGGTTATATCAGAGTCATATTAACAATATCCCCAGTCGACGCTCGGATATATATGATCCAGTAACCCAAAGGACAAAATGTTCTCTGTATAACATATTATGAACAAGCCACTTAGTTCAGTGGGGTCTGAACCAAGAAGCAAGTCCAGTGCTCTTACAGCACCAATATGATCCTCTCACAGTCATGTTTTGCCGCGGATAAGTACAAGGGTACGCCGCTTGTCTCTTGTCTCTGTGTAATATTAACGTGAACCACGAGGTCGGAATCCTAATTGAAGAGACACGCGGAAAATTGCAGTCTATTACAAGTGATGATACAAGCGCGAAATTACAAGGGACGGGGGACCGGGAACGTGTACCGGAGGCGACCTATTCCAAAGGTTTTACTGTAGGACTGAAATGTAGGAAAAAGACACAAGCTTATGAAAAAAAAAAAAGTGGGTACATGAGATGATCATAGAGTCAGAGGGACGAGGGACGGAAAGGTTTGGATGAGTGAGTGATGCTCAACTGGTGAGTAGGAAAAAAAAAATAAATAAATATCACAGACCTTTCTCTCGGAGTTACTTTACATGGATGGTCCGTTGAGGAAGATGCTAAGGAAGAAACTGAAAAGTGCGTGTACTCAAGGTACGGGAAAAGCTTCTCCAGATATCTGTAGCTTTTCTCATTTGACAGTTGACTGTCTCGTTGGAATGGGACCCTCTTTATCTCCCAGCCTCAGGTAACAACCCTGTGTGAATAAAAGAGGGGAAAAAGGGTCTGAAGGAAATAGAGTGATCATAACTGTTACGATAGGGGGAAGAGAGAACACTTGACCCATGCGACAGCACAGATGGCACAGCCCATAATTATAGTGTGCAATATGGAAACGGTCGTTGTAGAGAGAGAGAGAGAGAGAGAGAGAGAGAGAGAGAGAGAGAGAGAGATTGGTCCGTAACTCAGACCTGTTCCCCAGTGATCTACAGAGGAACAGTGCCTGCCACTCACTCCCTCTGTACGGCCTTGCTCCACTGACTATGACGGGTTCATCACCACCCTGCCCTTGGGCTGTCGAGCCACGCGGGCGGAGGATGGTTAACAAAACCAACCATCATTACGAAGTGTCGCGTGGAACGACACCTGGCTAAGAAATGTTGAAACAAGAAACACAAGGCGACTCTAAGGAATGAGTTGCGCCGTGAGACGCCTCTGGTTAATGGTTGGTTGGTTGGTAGGTTGGCTGGTTGGTTAGTTGGTTGGTTGGTTGGTTGGTTGGTTGGTTGACTAGTTGGTTGGTTGGTGGGTTGGCTGACTAGTTGGTTGGTTGGTTGGTTGGTGGGTTGGCTGACTAGTTGGTTGGTTGGTTGGTGGGTTGGTTGGCTGACTAGTTGGTTGGTTGGTTGGTTGGTGGGTTGGCTGACTAGTTGGTGGTTGGCTGACTAGTTGGTTGGTTGGTTGGTTGGTGGGTTGGTTGGCTGACTAGTTGGTTGGTTGGTTGGTTGGTGGGTTGGTTGGCTGACTAGTTGGTTGGTTGGTTGGTTGGTGGGTTGGCTGACTAGTTGGTTGGTTGGTGGGTTGGTTGGCTGACTAGTTGATTGGTTGATGGGTTGGCTGACTAGTTGGTTGGTTGGTGGGTTGGCTGACTAGTTGGTTGGTTGGTTGGTTGGTTGGTTGGCTGACTAGTTGGTTGGTTGGTTGGTTGGTGGGTTGGCTGACTAGTTGGTGGTTGGCTGACTAGTTGGTTGGTTGGTTGGTGGGTTGGCTGACTAGTTGGTTGGTTGTTTGGTTGGTGGGTTGGCTGACTAGTTGGTTGGTTGGTGGGTTGGCTGACTAGTTGGTTGGTTGGTTGGTTAGTGGGTTGGCTGACTAGTTGGTGGTTGGCTGACTCGTTGGTTGGTTGGTTGGCTGACTAGTTGGTTGGTTGGTTGGTTGGCTGACTAGTTGGTTGGTTTGTTGGTTGGTTGGTTGGCTGACTAGTTGATTGGTTGGTTGGTTGGTGGGTTGGCTGACTAGTTGGTTGGTTGGCTGACTAGTTGGTTGGTTGGTTGGTTGGTTGGTGGGTTGGCTGACTAGTTGGTTGGTTGGTTGGTTGTCATGGCTACAGGTCTATCAACTACCAGAGCCATTAAAGGCCATCATCGCCAAGCTACAGCCGCCAGCCGAAGAAGAATCCTGAGCCCCAACTTCACATGATAAGTCTTCGACTGCATCTACTCTCACTTTGCTTGGGCCCCAGTGGCTAATGAAGTTACGAAAGATTCAAACATTACTTCTTTCAGGAGAGACATTAACATAATGGGTCACAGTTACGATGATACAGTGCGGTGAGATTTCATTATGCTCTCATTAGTCTCAGAATAATTTTGAATTGACATTAGAAAAATAAAGGGGGGGTCACGACTGGGCATGGATTTACATACAGAAAACTGATCCACTAGACTGCAGAGGGAAGGATAACTTAAATCAATTAGTGTAAATGAGGAGAGTGCCGAGTAATTAACGCCCCATGCGATGAGGTGGCGAGGCACGTCTTGTCGTAAGCCTGGAGGTGTAATTACCAAACCTAATTATAGATTTCTCCAGATCCCAGACACAGGTATATCACCAAAGCAGGGGTTCCCAGACACGACCTCCGTCTGCAACCTCCAGCAAGACGCACACAAATGTTATTGAGTTATGAGGTAACTTCTCGAAGACGTAATGGAAAGACAGTTTGATATTATAATGAGCATTTTCGTGTGTTTAGTAACCTTGAACCTTTGAAACCAGATTGAAGACGTAGACATGCACAAGATATTTAGGGATAGAGCAACCAGACGACATAACATGAAACCAAAGCAATACGCTTGTAGAAATAACCACATATAAAGAAGCATTTTTATTGTACAATTGTGTTGGATGAATGTGATGAGCGAGGAGATGGGTAATGCAGACAGCATACATAAATCTGTCTTGTATGATGGTAGAGAGTGTTTAAGAGATGAGATCTCAGAAGAGGTGGAGAATTAGAATCATATTCTAAAAAAAAGAAAAAAAACTAAGGGTAACCTTCGAGATGTGATAGAAATTTCCAAAATACGCAATAATTCCGACATTTTTTTGAAAAATAATTTCTTCAAAGTAGATAGATATTTAGCCATTACGAATGTGACCCTTTTCTCTTTTTTTTTTCTACAGTTGTAGAACGCGAATAAATCACCACCAGATGTGGTAAATGCGAAGACTGTCAACATATTCAAATTAAGGCTAAGCAGATGTACTTCACTGATATCGATTATCATGACAGACGCATTTCAAAGAGGGTTAAGGGGGGAATATATATATAGTTACTGTATATAGAAAACTGAATCTCCTCTTTTTTTTTCCATTACAGATCTGAGCTTCTTCCTGGGAAAACCCTGCTGCAGGTAAAGTAAATAACTTATCCCATTCGCACTTTCCAACAAAATCTCTCTGGTAGTATACCTCCTTCATACTACATGTTGTTCCTTCTCAGTTTTAGCATTATTTTCCCCTATACCGAATGTTGAGCCGTAGGGCGCGGTGGGTGTGGAGGTGTCTTTTGCTTCACCATCCGCTTTCTACCACAAAGTAAGTTCATGGCCGCTGATAACCTCATCATTAGGGTCTCCCCCCATCCGTCTTGCTCTGTAAATTCCCCGCCAACACCACGCCAAACTGTCCCTCATTCCCCACCCCCACCTGGGAAATGGAGGGGGTGATTCTTAAAAGTATTGTTGACACTTTTGACGCTGGGAGCTGGTGGGTGGGGGGATGACAAGTGTGGTGTGGACGGTTGTCGTGGGAGGTTCGGGTGCCTGTGACAGGAGAGAGAGAGAGAGAGAGAGAGAGAGAGAGAGAGAGAGAGAGAGAGAGAGAGAGAGAGAGACAGACAGACAGACAGAAGGTACCAACCCACTCATACCTTGGACAAGATTTTGCAGGGATAACACGTACGTAGTTAATGAAGAGATTAATGATAACAGTTATTATCATGTATGATTATTACTATAGTTATCATCATGATAATCAATATTAATACTGTGATTATCAGTATTATTATCAATAGCAGAATTATTATTATCATTATTATTATTATTATTATTATTATTATTATTATTATTATCATTATTATTATTACTGTTATTATTATTATTATTGTTATCATTATCATTATTATTATTATTATTATTATTATTATCATTATTATTATTATTATTATTATTATTGAAAAGGCAAAGGAAATGTGATGGGTATAAATGCAAAAACAACCATTTTCTGGACCCGATCTGACCTTCGAACCTGACGAACGCAATTAAGGAACTGCTCGTCTGCTGTGAGGATTATAGTTATATTGATGTGGGTCAATCCTAGAACGATTATACTGCTCCCTATGTGACCTGGGAACACTGACCTGACGACAAAGGGTCTCTCTCTCTCTCTCTCTCTCTCTCTCTCTCTCTCTCTCTCTCTCTCTCTCTCTCTCTCTCTCTCTCTCTCTCTCTCTCTAAGTTATACAAGTATCTTTAACCTCCCTCCCTTTCCTAGCCCCCACACACTCTCCCCACTGCACCTCTTGCTACTCTCTCTCTCTCTCTCTCTCTCTCTCTCTCTCTCTCTCTCTCTCTCTCTCTCTCTCTCTCCCAACGTCTCACAGGTACACAAGCCTCTCACAACACCCGCCCACACCAGACATTCATTCCCAGCTGCTTCGGTCTTTCAAAAATGTCAACACTGGACTCCTTCACGGCGCACACTAGTATACCTCCCAGTATATATACCGGGTATATTGATATACCTTTCAGGAGGTATGTTATTCTGTATACCAACGAGGATTCAGGAGGCACAGCTTTATTCATGCCGTATCAATTAAAGGTTGATTTGATTCATGCCAGATTTCCCCGGCAAGTTTATTGTGCACCCCATGCTCAACCTGTGAGTCATAGCGCAACAACAGGATTACAGGGGGTCACAAAGGGTCCTAGTCAGACCCCAGTAGGGGGTCACAGAGGGTGGGTTGATGTTATGAAAGATGTTACAGTTCGTATTTCAGTGCGTACATTACATAGTTTCATATGGTAAGTTTTACCCACTAGATGCAAAAAGTGAATACAAACTTAAAATTTCAGTTATCTTGTTGTTATTGACACTAAGGTATTGTGACGTTTATTGCTGGGTTTGTTTAGATTTATCCCAAAAGGCTCTATTTTTTTTTTCACGTGTTTAGGCAGGCAAAAGGAATCAAAAAACAAGTTGGAATCCAGTGGCATATTCATCAAACGTGACACAGACAGAGGGAAGAGCGTGGAAAGAGCAAAGGATACGATCAAAAGTAAAAAAAAAACAAGAGACACCAAATGAGGCAAGGGGAGGGAACATCCACGGCCACTACCACAGGGAGGTTAGGATGTTAACATCAGACAGACTGCAACGTATACACATCCAGATGGACTGGTGGCAAATGTTAAAGAGCTAGAATCTAAGGATCGTATTAGGGAAAACGCACCAGGTAATGTTGGAGCTGTGGGAACGAAGCTCCCTAAAAAAAAGAAAAAAAATAAGATATCCATTCTAACCAGAAGGATAAGTGATAGAAGGAGGTGTAAAGAGGAATACTAGCCATCCTAATGAGAAATAACCATAAGTTTCAAGAAATTGTGGAAGATTGCCCGTCCAGATGATACATACTGGGAAGCATTACTGTCAGAAAGAGTGTTTTGGTGGTGTTGATATCATACAATCCTGCAAATAAGAAGTTTAACCATCCGGAATAACACATACTTTACAGTACAGTGGAGGGACAGTCAGGATGATACATGACACAGTATAACATGCACTTCTCGGACATGGTAAAGAACTTATTATGGAATACTTAAGTTATAAAGAGACAGACCAAGATACTTTAGATACTCTTTGTGACAGAGAGTCTTGGAGACACCAGACAGAATGTATACAGGAAACTGTCTTTTACCAGTATGTTAGCGTAGTACATCTAAGATGAGTGGGACTGGTTCACCATCAAGACCAGAGAGTATCTTCACACATGGCCTGACGTGGATGGTGAGAATATGGTAAACGACACAACAGTTGCAGATAAGAGTAATCCTTTAATGTTCAGGTTTGTTATGTGGCAATTGAGGATGTGAAAAGAACTGGGATGAGAGGAGATTTAAAGAAGATATATGGTTGTGGAGACTACACAGTGCTTAGCAATTCCTATGGTAACACCAACTAGGAAATGGAGTTCGATGGCGGGAAACGAAGGCATTGTGGTGGAAGGGTCTGTGAGAATAGACTAAATTTACAATGAAAGGACGTGGGTACCTCCAGCCTCACGTACAGAGAGAGGATTGGTTCAGTAAGAGTTGCCAGAGGGTAAGGGAGCGTCGAGAGGTTCTGCGATGAAGAAGATACAGGAGGAACTCCAGCCATCCAGAAATAGTATGGAATAAGAATCCCTCTCCCACCATGGAGGAGAGAAGAGTAAGGGGTGACCTAGTCATAACTTTTTAAGTATTTAAACTCAGCAGAAGAAAGTCAACAACTCGTAGGTCTTCTCTGAGAAACTTATCAGAAAAGATGTTCAGAAGAAAACAGTATTTTTTTTTATCGTACAAAAGTGGTAGATGAAAACAGTAAAGTGAATGATGAAATTATGATTATGGTCAACGAAAAAAAAGTTTGAAAAGTTACATGACAGGAGGGAGTTCAAGAGATTTGGGTGGCCCCATTGTATAACTTCCTCCCCTTGCGATAAAAGTAATTACACACACGTACACATACACATCAGTATGCGAGACACACGCCAATAGTTAGATAGATAGACGAAGAATAACCTTCTGTCTTTATAAATTCATCATTATAAATACCTCATACATCCTGGATACTGCAGGACGCTACATTAAGAGCTGCCGTAAGACATCTCATTCAGGGATGATAAGCTGAAAACATCATCAAAAATTTGCGCGACTGACCCACAATCCCCAGCTGATCCGCCACGACTATCTTCCCTGACAGACTTGTGAATGAACAACGAGCCTCTCTCTCTCTCTCTCTCTCTCTCTCTCTCTCTCTCTCTCTCTCTCTCTCTCTCTCTCTCTCTCTCTCTCTCTCTCTCTCTCTGCCCACAAGAGCGGTAAGACCACTTCCACGGTCTCAGCAATGCCGACAGACTTTGAGGCACCTCTCGTCTCCACCCCTTCACTGTTCAGAAGTACCTCGTGCAGCCATCACTCGGGGCAAGTTGGACGACCTTTTACGAGATGCCTTGCGCAGCAGGAGAGGGGCTCCCTGGCGGGATTTTCTTGTTAACTGCCACAATCCAGAGATTTTTATGCCCCCAACCCCAACAACCCCTCCCCACCCTTACAAGATTTAAACACGTCCCAAAGAAACGAAAAATATGAACGCTCAAGTCCTCCATGTATGACCATGTCCTCCCTGTATGACCACGTCCTCCATGTATGACCATGTCCTCCCTGTATGACCACGTCCTCCATGTATGACCATGTCCTCCCTGTATGACCACGTCCTCCATGTATGACCATGTCCTCCCTGTATGACCACGTCCTCCATGTATGACCATGTCCTCCCTGTATGACCACGTCCTCCATGTTTGACCATGTACTCCATGTATGACCACGTCCTCCATGTATTATCATGTCCTCCCTGTATGACCATGTCCTCCCTGTATGACCACGTCCTCCATGTATGACCATGTCCTCCCTGTATGACCATGTCCTCCCTGTATGACCATGTCCTCCCTGTATGACCACGTCCTCCATGTATGACCATGTCCTCCCTGTATGACCACGTCCTCCATGTATGACCATGTCCTCCCTGTATGACCACGTCCTCCATGTATGACCATGTCCTCCCTGTATGACCACGTCCTCCATGTATGACCATGTCCTCCCTGTATGACCATGTCCTCCCTGTATGACCATGTCCTCCCTGTATGACCACGTCCTCCATGTATGACCATGTCCTCCCTGTATGACCATGTCCTCCCTGTATGACCACGTCCTCCATGTATGACCATGTCCTCCCTGTATGACCATGTCCTCCCTGTATGACCACGTCCTCCATGTATGACCATGTCCTCCCTGTATGACCATGTCCTCCCTGTATGACCACGTCCTCCATGTATGACCATGTCCTCCCTGTATGACCACGTCCTCCATGTATGACCATGTCCTCCCTGTATGACCATGTCCTCCCTGTATGACCATGTCCTCCCTGTATGACCATGTCCTCCCTGTATGACCACGTCCTCCATGTATGACCATGTCCTCCCTGTATGACCATGTCCTCCCTGTATGACCACGTCCTCCATGTATGACCATGTCCTCCCTGTATGACCACGTCCTCCATGTATGACCATGTCCTCCCTGTATGACCATGTCCTCCCTGTATGACCATGTCCTCCCTGTATGACCACGTCCTCCATGTATGACCATGTCCTCCCTGTATGACCACGTCCTCCATGTATGACCATGTCCTCCCTGTATGACCACGTCCTCCATGTATGACCATGTCCTCCCTGTATGACCATGTCCTCCCTGTATGACCACGTCCTCCATGTATGACCATGTCCTCCCTGTATGACCACGTCCTCCATGTATGACCATGTCCTCCCTGTATGACCACGTCCTCCATGTATGACCATGTCCTCCCTGTATGACCACGTCCTCCATGTATGACCATGTCCTCCCTGTATGACCACGTCCTCCATGTATGACCATGTCCTCCCTGTATGACCACGTCCTCCATGTATGACCATGTCCTCCCTGTATGACCACGTCCTCCATGTATGACCATGTCCTCCCTGTATGACCACGTCCTCCATGTATGACCATGTCCTCCCTGTATGACCATGTCCTCCCTGTATGACCACGTCCTCCATGTATGACCATGTCCTCCCTGTATGACCATGTCCTCCCTGTATGACCACGTCCTCCATGTATGACCATGTCCTCCCTGTATGACCACGTCCTCCATGTATGACCATGTCCTCCCTGTATGACCACGTCCTCCATGTATGACCATGTCCTCCCTGTATGACCACGTCCTCCATGTATGACCATGTCCTCCCTGTATGACCACGTCCTCCATGTATGACCATGTCCTCCCTGTATGACCACGTCCTCCATGTATGACCATGTCCTCCCTGTATGACCATGTCCTCCCTGTATGACCACGTCCTCCATGTATGACCATGTCCTCCCTGTATGACCATGTCCTCCCTGTATGACCACGTCCTCCATGTATGACCATGTCCTCCCTGTATGACCACGTCCTCCATGTATGACCATGTCCTCCCTGTATGACCACGTCCTCCATGTATGACCATGTCCTCCCTGTATGACCATGTCCTCCCTGTATGACCACGTCCTCCATGTATGACCATGTCCTCCCTGTATGACCACGTCCTCCATGTATGACCATGTCCTCCCTGTATGACCACGTCCTCCATGTATGACCATGTCCTCCCTGTATGACCACGTCCTCCATGTATGACCATGTCCTCCCTGTATGACCACGTCCTCCATGTATGACCATGTCCTCCCTGTATGACCACGTCCTCCATGTATGACCATGTCCTCCCTGTATGACCATGTCCTCCCTGTATGACCACGTCCTCCATGTATGACCATGTCCTCCCTGTATGACCACGTCCTCCATGTATGACCATGTCCTCCCTGTATGACCACGTCCTCCATGTATGACCATGTCCTCCCTGTATGACCACGTCCTCCATGTATGACCATGTCCTCCCTGTATGACCATGTCCTCCCTGTATGACCACGTCCTCCATGTATGACCATGTCCTCCCTGTATGACCATGTCCTCCCTGTATGACCACGTCCTCCATGTATGACCATGTCCTCCCTGTATGACCATGTCCTCCCTGTATGACCACGTCCTCCATGTATGACCATGTCCTCCCTGTATGACCACGTCCTCCATGTATGACCATGTCCTCCCTGTATGACCATGTCCTCCCTGTATGACCATGTCCTCCCTGTATGACCATGTCCTCCCTGTATGACCACGTCCTCCATGTATGACCATGTCCTCCCTGTATGACCACGTCCTCCATGTATGACCATGTCCTCCCTGTATGACCACGTCCTCCATGTATGACCATGTCCTCCCTGTATGACCATGTCCTCCCTGTATGACCATGTCCTCCCTGTATGACCATGTCCTCCCTGTATGACCATGTCCTCCCTGTATGACCACGT
>NC_092281.1:24357218-24474718 GCF_036320965.1 Panulirus ornatus | reverse complement strand
GGGAATACGTGGGAAGTATTCTTTCTCCCCTATCCCCAGGGAATTATATATATATATATATATATATATATATATATATATATATATATATATATATATATATATATATATGCAAAAAACCACAGGTAAATGAAACACGATAAGTTCCCAAGTGCACTTTTGTGTAATGATCACATCGTCAGTTGATATACAAGGAAGAGACGTAGCTAAGACGCCATTGGTAAACAATCTGACTGACATCAAGACATGTGTCGTACTAGAATTCAGGGTAAAGCATGCTGTTAACTGCTAACAACGTTTCATATCTGTATTCCCGCAAGACCAGTTATTTTACCGGAGCTCCAAGGCCAGTTATTTTACCGGAGCTCCAAGACCAGTTATTTTACCGGAGCTCTTACCCCATTTTGTGGGCGGTGGCGTAAGACTGGGATACAGGGTATATCGTAATAGGTCGGGGAGCTGGGCCTCAGTGATGGAAGTAGAATACATTATAGGATACATCGTGAGGAAAGCGCTAATAAGGACTAAATCTGTATAAAGTAGTCATCAGTTTACATGGTCAGTAAAGTTTACAACAACTGAAGAACAGTGAATGGTTTACGTGTCAGGTTTAATATCTTGTTTCTTGTCAGGCTTCGTTTAGTAAAGATGTCGACCAAGGAGTTACGAGCCTCAGCCCACAGAACACGAAAATATACACCAGCATAGTCTTCCAGTGGCATCTCTGGGAATAGGCCACCATCGCATAGACCGTTTTAAAAGATGTTTTGCGAAAGTAATAATTATTTTTTTTTTTTCGTAAAGGTGGAATGACTATTGACCTGTCCAATGTCTTTACGTGTGTCGGTACCTTGTCGTATGCCGACAGTGCAACTGTTGTGCTCCGCCAGCAACTGTTGCTGGGGAAGATCGCTGACGCAACGACTTAACGATCATCATCATTACGTTGCAGGGAATCAGTGCAGAAGAAGACTCCAAACGAGAGACGTTGTAGGTATCATATGTTTCATAAATACAACAACACCTTCTGTGCAAGAACAACAGCTGACCTCTCCGGCAGTGAACCCCCGAAACTTGTTGGTAACAATCAAGATTGCGTTATAAGGTTTCCAGGTTCTGCTCTGGCGTGATTTTCAATCGATGCTGAGGTCCTCCTGTTGTCTCCCCCTCTCCCCACAACCCACGCGTTCTCCATCGGGTTCATGTCGCACCCTTTGCTTACCCACTCGAGTACTTCATCGTCCGGATGTTGTTCTAGCCTGATCACAAGGCTGGTGTGAGCGAGTTGGCGACTGATCGTGCACAAAGTGGAGAGGGCTTGTGGGCTGGAGCAGCATCGAGACGAAAGGAAGGCAGCAAACTTTCTCGGCTATTTATTTATCTCTCTTCAGTGAGGTGAACATCTTTATCCTTCTTGAATGCCTTACACTCCCAACCCACATGTACCCACGGAACGAAAATCTGGGTCGACCACTCCTGCTCTATTCTTGAGCATGTTGTGAGTGTTGTGGTGTTTACAGGTCGTTGTACGTGGCGTTTGTTGCTGAAAATGAGTTCACAATTGGTGAGGATGACTGTGTTCCAGTACTCCGGGTCGTGACGTGCCTTGAGTGTAGTGTCGACCATCCTTATCATCCTGTTATCCTCTCCTTCCCGGCAGGATTGTGAGGTATCGTAAACCACCTTCATTCAGTCTCAGTCTCGGAGTTCCAGGATTTGCATGGTAGTTTGCTGCCTCAGCTCAACTACTGGCGTTCCAGGTCTTTGCTCTACTTCAGTATCATCCACACGATGCGTTCATCATCCTGGACCAGGTCGTGTCACGGGGGTCGTCCGCCCGGCTCGTGACACGGGGGTCGTCCTCCCAGGTCGTGACACGGGGGTCGTCCGTCCAGGTCGTGACACGGGAGTCGTCCGTCCAGGTCGTGACGCGGGGTCGTCCTCCCAGGTCATGACACGGGGTCGTCCGCCTGCTTGTCCGTGTCTGTAGAGTACCTTCTTCATCTCCTCCCCGCAGACGCTTCTCCCCACCCCCCTCTCCAACAGTCTTCCCATTTAGCCCCGTCTCCCGTGCAATAACGCTCTGGGACATTCTCGCGTCCCTCATCCCGACGATGCTGCCAGCTCGGGTAATAAACCTGGGGCCTGTTTGCATACCTTGATGGCCTGGGGGACACTTTGCCCCCGGTCGTCGGCGCTCTTATCTTCTGGAAGAAATGGGATTGACATATTATTGTGCCAGGATTGTCACAACGTCATATTGGTCATATAGAATGTGTCATTTGTTTCGACGATGGTGTTCATATGGTTGTATAACGATGTCTGATTTGCAGTGTGGAAGCCGATGATGAGAGAGGATCTCAACTCTGCCTTGCCCCTCAGCTCACCCAAACACTACCGCCACATGTCCTTGGAACTGCTGGGAGTGACTGCACCGCGCTATGGGACCCAGAAAATCCAACCCACCAAGTGTGATTCGGCGATTCATTCGAAGC
This sequence comes from Panulirus ornatus, assembly GCF_036320965.1. Taxonomy (NCBI): domain Eukaryota; kingdom Metazoa; phylum Arthropoda; class Malacostraca; order Decapoda; family Palinuridae; genus Panulirus; species Panulirus ornatus. The sequence continues at coordinate 24,472,223 of NC_092281.1, read as the reverse complement.
ATCAACGCTCACACGACGAACAGTGTTCGTTCCTACAGGTAGCATCAACGAAAATGAGACATCAAACCGCCTGGTTTGCTGTAGTACGCTTTACCATGAGTTCCAGTATGTGATGGAGCGCAGCTGGATGACATTCACCTTGTTATGAGCCAAGTTCTTATCCTCCTACTCATCATGTTTTTAGTGTGCACGAAACGAATCATCAGTGAAGCAACTGTTCGAAAAGGTGTAAACCTTATGTCACCCGCTGCCAGGTGCACGAAGCAGCCAACCAGGTTTTAATTACAGCGATATATTAGAAAGGACCAGGTTGAGAATATGGCTGTACGAATGATGTGTATTTGGTACTTTCATTTGCGACTAAATTGATCTTCATTTGACTTGACCAGACTGAAACGTAGCACCTGACGTGTTTATATGTTCGTCTGTACGTGTTTACCTCAGTTACCAGAACCAGTGCGCCGCTTGTGCCCTGGGAGAGTAGGGGTACGGCCGTTGAGGTCCGCCAACATTTTCTGTGTTTGTGCTACAATAACCCTTCAGCGAAGACAAGAGCCAGCAGCTCCACATTACGCGCAAGAGTTTGTTGACAGCGTCTCGGGTGACATCGTTATATTAAAGGAACGTGGAGGACCATTTCCTTGCTGCACTCGTGAACACAGCGTGAAGTACGTCATGATGTGAGCGCCACACCATTTTCTATATTGAGGTTAGTTTCCCAGGTTATGTTGCTGTGTGCTGGACACAGTTTGTTCATCCTAGCAGTTTCTCTGGGCGTTTGTTTATGTGCCTTGGGAAGTAGCAACAGACATAACGTGCAAAGGAAATGGGATGAGTATTTTGAAGTCTAATGGCTTTGATGTCATAAGGCAGCGAATATGGTGAGTTTAGGGTGAGGTGGCATGTGAGGTGAGAGAGTCATGGCGAATGGTTTAGTGAAAACAGAGGGGGTAGTGAAAGTCTTACGTAAGATGACGTATGGCAAAGCGGCAGGAGTGGATGAGATCACAGTTGAGTTTCTCATCAAACGGGTGACGTTGTTGACTAATTGGCTAGGATTTTCAGCGTACTCATGACCTGATACAAGGTGCTTGAGGACTGGCAGAATGCTTGTATAGTGACCTTTACATAAAGGCTAGGAAGATCAAAGTGAATGCTCAAACTATAGAGTTATGATTATGTTGAATATACCCTGTAAGATGTACGGAACCTTGGTGATTGAGAGGGTATTGTCCTGCACAAAGCATCAGGTTAGGGAAGAACAATGTGGCTTTAGAAGCGATAGAGGACGTGCAGTACGAGTATTTGCTTTGGCAGAAACTGTGTAAGAAATATTGAGTAGGAAAAGGGATTTGTATGAGGCATTTATGGGTCTGTAGAAATGATATGACGGGGTCGACAGAGACGCCTTGCTACTCCACGCCGTTGAGACTTTTTACCGGGAGGTTAAGGCCTATGTGCGAGAAGAGAGGGAGAGGAGCGGGTTTATAGTATGCAGGGATGAGAGAAGAGGGAGACCTGGGAGATGAGTCACTACTGTTTGTAGATGACACAGTTCTAGTCGAAAACTCGGGAGAGAAACTGGAGAAGTTGGGGTCATAGTTTGGGAAAGACTCCTCGTGGGACTGGTTAGTAAGATGACATATTTGGTATCATCGCCAATGATTAGAAAAGAATGCAGTCTTCGAGAGAGCGATCTCACTCCAGAGGAGTCATCATTCCCCTGCTCCTTCGTGGCACGCACCCTCGAAAGTGCAGGATCCGTGTGAAATCGGACCTAGTGTTGTGTGATGATAATGATGATAGTAACGATAGATATGGTAATGTAAGAGCATGCGTGATTATCACGAACATTCTAACTTACGGACGTAACGCAAAAATCTGTAAACCTTTTCATGACGTTCTATTTGTTCCCAAATTGATTGAGATCACAGATAGAAGAATGATGAAAGAATCTACGGTAATCATTTATTGGACTGACCAGTAGAAAAATACAGGGGTCGACCTGTGGTCAGTAGACTGAGCCAGGGTACATAAAGCGTCCGGGGTTAACCGTGGAAAGGTTTGTGGTGGCTGGTGGTGGTGGAGAGGGAGTTGTGGTTTCGGTGCATTACACAGGATAATTCGAGAATAGATGCGAGCAAATGAGGCCCTTCTTGTGTTTCTGTGCTGCCTCGCTAATATGGGAAACAGCGAGCAGATACGAAAAAACAAGGAGGGGAGCAGTAGGCAAGTACCAACAAGGCGTACCAGACCTTTTTTGATGGGGTGGTTGCAAAGCCTTCTCATCACAATCGCCATTTGAATTACCGCAAAAAGTTTTTCTTATTGACAAGAAAATGGTGCAGTGTAGAAATTGTTAGGATGTAAAAACAGATAGACGAACACGGAATAAACTTATGGAGGTATGAGTTTCGTCTCTGCGACACAAACGTTTCAATACGGGTTCATGATCTCTGTCTCGAACCTTGATGGATTCGACCCTTAGGTTCGCTCTAGGTCTTAAGACTATTTCGTCCCTGATGCAGACGACTCACTCACTAGGATACGTTCTTGGCCTCAGACCGTTCTGTCCCTTGTGGAACCGACTCTACGCTCACGTCTGACCTCAGAAGGTCCTTCTTTGATAGAACCTTACTCGAGGTCCCCGTCTGGCCTCAGACCCGACTGTAGTAAGTTCGGTACTGGACTCAGAGTCAACCAATCCTTAGTGAAGCCACGACTCCTGCTTCAGATGACCCAACACCTCAAAATCATTTCTATGAGTGCACGAAAAAAAAGTAAAAACAATCGTACCTTTTGCGAGGGCTTGCCCTCCTATATTAAAGCACGTGAGTGAGTGAGTGAGGCGAAGACCAGGTCTCTTAATACGCACTGTTCCTCACCTCCTCATCCTCTTCCTCCTCCTCCTCCTCCGTCCGTGTTATGAAATGCAGGACGAACGTCATCATCACCAGTAGTTTCAGCAGCGTCGGAGTCGTTGGGAAACACAGGACGGCAGTTCACCCCGGTAACAACTTTGTCTTTATAAAACAGGAAGAACTAGCGACCGTCTAGGTATGCGCACGCATCACGGGGAGACCATCTCGGTGTACTGCCTCCTGTTGCACGAGTCCCGTATGTACGCCTCTGTTACAGACTGTGTGGCTCTTTATAACGAAACAACGTATTCTGTTATTTCTTTGTATCCTTGTGTGAGTATCCGTATCTAGTAATGAAAAGAGCGATAGTGATTATCATGATTATTTGTTATTATTATTATTATTATTATTATTATTATTATTGTTGTTGTTGTTTTTGTTGCTGATATTCCTATTATTATCATTTTGATCGTGTTGGTTGTAGTAGAAATATCATTTTGAGTAATATCGATCAATACACATTCACTAACATCATTTCTGACTACTTACCTACCTTCCTACCTATTTACCTACCTACCTACTTATCTACCTACCTACTTATCTACCTACCTACCTACTTACTTACCTACTTACCTACCTACCCACCTACCTACCTACTTACCTCCCTACCTACTTACCTTCCTACCTACCTACTTACCTACCTACCCACCTACCTACCTACTTACCTTCCTACCTACCTACTTACCTACCTACTAACCTACCTACATACCTACCCACCTACCTACCTACCTACCTACCTACCTACCTACCTACCTACCTACCTACCTACCTACCTACCTACTTACCTGCCTACCTACCTACCTACTTACCTACTCACATACCTACCTACCAACTACTCATCCCCTCAAAACCTCACCTGTGGAAGACTGTCCTTGTGGACCGCTTCTGTTTGTATATGTATATTGCTGGTGTACCTAGAGGAACACTCTTGCTTGAAACAGATCCCAAAAACCGCTGCAAACTATTTGTTGGTTATCATTTTGTACGCCGCTCTCCAAGAGCAATGTTTATATTATGTAAACACATACCCAGCTCTCTGTTTAACTCATCAAACACTTCGGTGACGAATTGGATACACGCGAGGAGAGTCTTTGGTGTGTGTTTGCCTGGACTCGAAGCAGTGGCCTCAGCAAAGAGATTCAGTACTCAGTAAAATACGATATGAGTTTAGGGTTCACAGAAAACGGGTGAAAAAAAAATGGAAAGAAAGAAGGATAGAAGGATATTAAAAGAAAATATAAACTGGGTTTTGATGGTGTTTGTCCGTGGGAGCGAGAGAAGACATACACAGACGTAAAGCATCATTCGAAAATAACAACATGGATTTTTGCGAGGTACAGAGTGTGTAAATATGATCTGTGTGTTACGGGGAGGACGTTTTGCACTCTTGTCGTTCCATCTCTCCACCTTGTACATATTGTACCATGTCTTTATACACACACACACACACACACACACATACATACAATCACCAGCTCTGGAGCATGAATCACTTCCACGTTAAGTGTATCTTCCACTCACTGTAATTTGTAATCAAACTGAAACATAATATCCATCAAATCTCTCTTTGTTTTGGCATCTATTTTTTCCCCTCCTATAATTCTCGCCGAGCTTGTGAACAAAAGGGTAAAAAAAAAGATATTACACAATGTCGCTGTAGGTGTTTTATGATCGATGACAGATGATTTATCGAGGCCAAGTGGATTAAACAGCTAACTATCGTTAAAGCTAGAACTGCCGACGGGCGAAACGAGCGAAATGGAAATGCGCGCCATCATTTATCTTGCAGCTGGGTAATCGTGTTAATTCCCGGCCAGTTTTATCACAGGGAAAGGGAGAGGGATAAAAAATAAACGTAACCCTGCATGACCTTTGAACCCTTGAAACGAAGCAGGGGTCGTACATTGGCAACGAGAAATGGGGAAATCGTGGGCATTTTTAGGGGCCAGTCAGCGCTGATGAGAATGAGGAGAGAGAGAGAGAGAGAGAGAGAGAGAGAGAGAGAGAGAGGAAAAACAATATGTGTTTCTCCCTGTAGAGCGAGGCAATGAAATGGGTGAGCCATAGATCCGTCTGATTCCCTATTTCTAATTTGGTTTCCATAATCCTTACCAATTCCAGACAATTGTGTGTGTGTGTGTGTGTGTGTGTGTGTGTGTGTGTGTGTGTGTGTGTGTGTGTGTGTGTAATTGCCTGTTTATACAGAACAGGGAACCAGTTTTCTATTCACGAGCACCCCCCCCCCCCCTCCACCCTACTGCTTAAGTTTCGTAAACTTTTTGTCTAGTATCAGATTTTCATAGTTTCGTCTCTTAGTTTCAGCCACGCCGCACCGTAAAGGGACTTCTTTTACATCTTCTCTAACACGTTTCCTGTTTGTTTATGTTCTTCGTGTGCTCCGTGGTTGTTCCGTAGTTCCGTCTTTCGAAGAGGTTGTTGTATATCGTCAGACTGGCTGAGGAACTTGAAGGCTGTGATCAAGTCACCCCCTGCTTTTCTTTCTTCCACGATGGTCAAATCTATGGCCTCTAACCTCTCAGTATGACTCATTTCTCTCATTTCTGGTGCCATCTTTGTTGCCCTTCGTTGGACCTTCTTCATCATTTCTTTATGATTCCCTGATTTGGATAACCAAGCCAAAGACACGTAATCTAGTTTTCGCTTCATGTACGCTGTTAGTCGTCTGCTTTACATCATGTAATCCATGGACTAAAATGCACATTCTTGTGCTTGCCCATAAGCAGCTTGCCTTCTTCTATACTCCTCCTGAAGTAGACCCCTGGCGATTAGTTAGGTGTTATGTCGACCCCCAAGTCCCTCTAAGACTAGATTCCTGCAGCTTACATCCTGTTCGATGCTATTTGTATTAAGCTCTTCTTTTTGTTGTGTCGCATCCTCATAACACTGCATCTGCTCAGACTATCATCAACCATAAGTTATTCCAGTTTTAGGGCTTTACCAGTTCCCGTTTGTAAGTTGGTGTAATCCTCATCATTCTATACATCCAACATGACCTTTGCATGACCCGGAAACATATTCGGGGACGAGTCTATCCATTTTGGTTACTTATTTAGATAGTTGAGGAAGAGTAATGGTCCCAGGTTTAAGCCCTGCGGCACTCCACTGGTGACTTTAACCCATCATGAAGGCTTCTCACACATCCGTCCGCTAAAGTAATTTTCTGTCTGCCGAGGAAACCTATTCCTTATTCCTGTCTGAAAATCCAGCTTTCTCACAATCTCCTGTGTTGTTCAGCTTCAAATGCTTTCTAGTCCAGGAACACACAATCCAACCATCCTTCTCTTTTGTCAGTAATGAAGCTCCCTCTTTCTCAAAAGTCTTAGGCTATGCTTCACACGACCTCCTCTCGCAAACCCATCATGGTATCCCACACCTGGATAGTTTTTCCTTTGCAGGTAGTCATCCATTGGCTCTTTAGTTATCTTTTCCAGTCGCTGACAGAACCCATGCTTCAGAGAAACTGGCCATTAGGTCGGCGTAAATTCCCAGTCTCCTTTCTTAAAGATAGGCACGATATGTACATGCACCTCCTTTCAGGCGGCCTGTCATGTGTATCAGCACACCTTCTCACGATATGAAGATGCTTCGTCAGGATCCTGACCCTTACATGGGTCAAGGACATTTAGCAGTCGACCTATGTCTTTTTTTTTCGCTTCTTCACTGCTCTCCAAGACCACTTCCTGTACCAATAATGATGTTTCCTTCAGTATTATCGTTGAAGATTCGTGTTGGGGTGGGTGTGTGATTATTATTTCTTGTCGCTTGAGTTTTACGGAGCTCCACAGGGTATATACTAGTGTTGCCCCGTCTGTTACCCTTCCAAAAGAAGGAACAGAGAAGGGGGCCAGGTGAGGATATTCCCTATATATATATATATATATATATATATATATATATATATATATATATATATATATATATATATACCATGTCGTTACTTTTATGTTTCTACTCACACACACACACACACACACACGTATGAGCTTGTACGCATGCGTAACTGTGTATGCGTGTGACTTATTCTTTGTCAGTGCTGTGTATGAGGTGTTTGTGTATGAGTTATTTGTGTATGTGACTGTAAAGTTGTGTGTGTGAAAGTGAGCATTCATATGTGATTATTATTTGCTATCATTTGTGTATTTCGGGGAGAGACTCTTACACTCGTGTTGCCTCATTTATGCGCTTGTCTGTCTTCTTGTATGAGTATATATGTGTATGTCTCTGCGTGTGTGTATGTATTAGGATACATGATGTGTAAGTGTATTTGTCAGTGTGAGTGTAGGTATATTTGTGTTCGTGCATGCGCAAGTGTGTGTGTGTGTGTGTGTGTGTGTGTGTGTGTGTGCGCGCGCGCCTCAAGGTCAACATATCGCGGCTCATATCCCTCCACTTCCGCATGTTCCACGCAGCACAATAGTTTCAGGCGTTTCTTAATCAGTCCATTGACCATCCCGGTGCGCGTCTGTCCCTCCTTCAACACTCCAGTACGACGCGTGGGGCACAAGTGGCTGTAGCTTCGACTTGACTCGAGGGGTTAAGCTAGGTTGGGTTAGGTTAGGTTAGGTTAGGTTAGGTTAGGTTAGAGACGTCCCGACAAGCAAGTCCCGTGAGCATTGTGACGCCTCCTGAAAAGAGGCCAATGCTCTCAGAGTGGGACCCAAAGGTGTTATACACCACCTGCCCACCCTCCCACCCTCCCACCCTCCTTCCTTCCTTCCTTCCTTCCCCAACCCACGAGCACTCGTGCCTTCAGCGCGACCCGGTTTGTGTGACCCGGAAACATCCGACCCGGAAGCAACAACACCCGGAAACGTTAGGCCCACCCAGCAGGAAGACGGAGGGGCCTGGGAGAGGGAGGGCCTCTCTCTCTCTCTCTCTCTCTCTCTCTCTCTCTCTCTCTCTCTCTCTCTCTCTCTCTCTCTCTCTCAGCGACGACTTACATGCAGCATCACACATTTACTGTGGAATCCCTGATTTACAGTCGGCGGAGGAGGTGAAGGTGAAGTGATTATTCTCACTTTTCAAAGAGAATAATGGTATTGAAAACAATAAGGATAATAAGAGGACATTTGAAAGGGAGGCGAATGAGAGATTGGGTGAGAGTCAGAGAAAATAAGAAACTTTGGATGGACGTGAATAGTGTGAGAAGCAAATGAGAAAATGGGATCGTTAGTGAGGTAAACCTACAGGGAAATGGTAACATGCAAAGGTAAAGTGGAGAAGTGATTCTTGTGAGGAACTGTTGAATAATAGGGTGGCAAGTTCTGATGTGTCTGGGACGTGGAGTCACAATTTTCACTGTATGTATGGCAAAGATGAGGTGCCTGAGGACTGGTGGAATGCCTGTATAGCACCACTGTGCAAAGGCAAGGTGAGTAAAACCGATATCTTCGAAATGCAGAGGTATACGCACCACTTAAGTTGTATGACAGAGTGAGTTAGAGGGGTAGTGGCTCGCTCAGAGCATCTAGAGACTAAAGAGGGGCAATGTGGTTGAGGATGTGTGGACCAGGTGCTTGCTCTGAAGAATTTATGTGAGAAATACTTAAAGTAAGAGTTGGAGTTGCATGTGGCATTCATAGATGTGGAGAAAAGCGTATGATAGGGTTGATAGTGACGCTTTGGAGAAGGTGTTATTGGTCTATGGTGTGGGAGGAAAGCTGCTAGAAGTAGTGATGAGCTTTTTTATCAAACGATCAAAGCGTGTGTGTGGGAGCAGGAAGGAAGGGTGAGTTGTTCAGGTGAAGTTGGATCTCTGGCAAGGGTGTGTGACGTCACCTATGGCTGTTTAAGCTGTTTATGGCTAGGGTAGCGAATAAGGAGAGAGGGGCGGGTCAACAGTATGCTACAGGTGGGCATGGGAGGTGAGTCAGTTGCTTTTAACGGATGACACGACTCTGGTGGCAAAATAACGGAAGCTGGTGTCAGATTTTGAGTGTGTGTGTGTGTGTGTGTGTGTGTGTGTGTGTGTGTGTGTGTGTGTGTGTGTGTGTGTGTGTGTGTCAGAAGAGGAAACTGAGAGTAAATGTGAATAAAAAGTAATGTTGAGGTTTAGCATGGGTGAGACAGTTCAGTATGACTGTGAATGGAGATAATCTGGAGGAAGTAGAGTATGTTAAGACACCTGGGAGCGGACGTGGTAGCCGGTTGGACTATGGGAGGTGAAGTAAGCCATGGGGCGGTCGGAGGGGTAAGTTTCCTGGGTGTACTAGAGAGTGTGTGGAACACTGTCTGTGTGGCAAGATGGGTATGTCTGATGGTATAGCTTCTACATACGAAAGAACGGGCGGACGGGCTGGAAACATACTGCTTGAGGACAATATGTCGTGTGAAGAGGGCTGACCGTGCACGGAATTGCATTACGTGGTAATTACAGGTGTAGTAATAAGCTGAGTATTATTGAGAGTACTGTACTGGGTACAGTGAAGTGGATTGGATATATTATTATTATCATTAATATTATCAACAACATTGATATTATCATTATAAATATCATTATCAGCAATATAGTTATTATTATCATTATTAATGTAATGATCTCTCGATCTGTCAATCAGTGATTAGATAAAGACTGGTACCACACAATGGAATGATGAAGGCTGGTACCACACAATGGAATGATGAAGGTCCAGTGGATGATTGTGACTAGGAAGCAGAATAATCGAATAAGTCGATCGATAACACAGACGACAACAAACGGATGTCACTAAATGATAAGCAATCACTTTGTTTTAGATGTTTCATCGTTGGAACCAATATCGAGAAATGTGTTCACCAAACTTTTTTGATAACGTAAATTTAACGATACTTCGTATTGTCTGTGAAACTTGTAAAGCTTCAAGGGTCGAACAGTCACGCATAAGATATCGTATATCGCAACGTCGCAGACAAGGTGTCGTGTCGTCGTGCTCATTATATCGTGCCGACGATAGTTGAGGTGTCGTACCGTCGTGTTCAAGGCCAGCACCATTGTGCTCAAGATATCGTACCGTCATAATCAAGGTGCTGTGCGTTCTGGTCAAGATATCGTACCATCGTAGTCAAGAATTTGTACCGTCGTATTAAAAGTATCGCACTGTCGTCAAGGTGTCGTAACATATGGCTGTACCGCAATGCTCATAGGTCTTAACGTCGTGCTCAAGGGTCGTACCGTCGGGCTCAAAGGTTGTACCGTCGTGCTCAAGGGTCGTACCGTCGTGCTCAAGGGTCGTAACGCCGTGTTCGAGGGTCGCACCGTCGTGCTCGAGGGTCGCACCGTCGTGCTCGAGGGTCGCACCGTCGTGCTCGAGGGTCGCACCGTCGTGCTCGAGGGTCGCACCGTCGTGCTCGAGGGTCGCACCGTCGTGCTCGAGGGTCGCACCGTCGTGCTCAAGGGTCGTACCGTCGTGCTCAAGGGTCGCACCGTCGTGCTCAAGGGTCATACCGTCGTGCTCGAGAGTCGTACCGACGTGCTCAAGGATCGTACCGTCGTGCGCAAGGGTCATACAGTCGTGCTCAAGAGTCGTACCGTCGTGCGCAAGGGTCATACAGTCGTGCTCAAGAGTCGTACCGTCGTGCGCAAGGGTCATACAGTCGTGCTCAAGAGTCGTACCGTCGTGCTCGAGGGTCGTACCGTCGTGCTCGAGGGTCGTACCGTCGTGCTCGAGGGTCGTACCGTCGTGCTGAAGTCTTCTGATAATTGTAACACAGTTTGGTGGATGGTCATTAAGACTCGGTTTGATTAATGATCATGAACGTAAACAATTAACATAATTCATTTTCATCATTAAACTGTAGTGGAAACTGTTGATCTTTTGTACATAATAATGTTACAAAAAAAAAATCATCAGGTTTTGACTTGATCATTTGAAAAGCTATGAGAAAAAACCCATAAATGTTTGGTTATTAATACACTGAAGACTAGAGGGGTTAGTGTGTGTGTGTGTGTGTGTGTGTGTGTGTGTGTGGTTAGCTGATAGTGGAAGGTATGGTTATTTGGTGATGGAAGGTGTGGTAAACTGATGATGCCCTTACCATTGGGAGATTTATACTCCCACGTACCTCATAATTATACTCCCACGTACCTCTTAATTCTACTCCCACGTACCTCTTAATTATACTCCCACGTACCTCATAATTATACTCCCACGTACCTCTTAATTCTACTCCCACGTACCTCTTAATTCTACTCCCACGTACCTCATAATTATACTCCCACGTACCTCTTAATTCTACTCCCACGTACTTCTTAATTATACTCCCACGTGCCTCTTAATTATACTCCCACGTACCTCTTAATTATACTCCCACGTACCTCTTAATTATACTCCCACGTACCTCTTAATTATACTCCCACGTACTTCTTAATTATACTCCCACGTACCTCTTAATTATACTCCCACGTACCTCTTAATTATACTCCCACGTACCTCTTAATTATACTCCCACGTACCTCTTAATTATACTCCCACGTACCTCTTAATTATACTCCCACGTACTTCTTAATTATACTCCCACGTACCTCTTAATTATACTCCCACGTATATCTTAATTATACTCCCACGTACCTCATAATTATACTACCATGTACTTCTTAATCATACTCTCACGTACCTCATAATCATACTCCCATGCACCTCATAATTATACTCCCACGTACCTCATAATTATAATGCCATGTACTTCTTAATCATACTTTCACGTACCTCATAATCATACTCCCACGTACCTCATAATTATACTCCCACGTACCTAGTAATTATACTCCCATCCACCTCTTCATCAAACTCCCATATACCTCTCGCTTAGTTGGACCCCCAGCTGGTCTACCCTCGCCCAGTCCATGGTTAGCACACCTCTCCTCCCGTTACGTAACTACCCAGCCTCACGCAGCAGTTCAGTGTAATGGGATTGGGAGCACGGGTGGGAACCCGGAAGTTTTCCTCCTCTCCGCCTGCTGTCAGCTGCAGTTTCAATAATAAACAAGGCATTCCTCATGCTGTTTAAGGTCAAAAGTTCAGCTTTGCCCAGGGAACAGGGTCACAGAGTCGCTTGTAAAGGGGAGAGAGAGAGAGAGAGAGAGAGAGAGAGAGAGAGAGAGAGAGAGAGAGAGAGAGAGAGAGAGAGAGAGAGGCCCTCCCTCTCCCAGGCCCTCCGTCTTCCTGCTGGGTGGGCCTAACGTTTCCGGGTGTTGTTGCTTCCGGGTCGGATGTTTCCGGGTCACACAAACCGGGTCGCGCTGAAGGCACGAGTGCTCGTGGGTGGGGGAAGGAAGGAAGGAAGGAAGGAAGGAGGGTGGGAGGGTGGGCAGGTGGTGTATAACACCTTCGGGTCCCACTCTGAGAGCATTGGCCTCTTTTCAGGAGGCGTCACAATGCTCTCGGGACTTGCTTGTCGGGACGTCTCTAACCTAACCTAACCTAACCTAACCTAACCCCTCGAGTCAAGTCGAAGCTACAGCCACTTGTGCCCCACGCGTCGTACCGGAGTGTTGAAGGAGGGACAGACGCGCACCGGGATGGTCAATGGACTGATTAAGAAACGCCTGAAACTATTGTGCTGCGTGGAACATGCGGAAGTGGAGGGATATGAGCCGCGATATGTTGACCTTGAGGCGCGCGCGCGCGCACACACACACACACACACACACACACACACACACTTGCGCATGCACGAACACAAATATACCTACACTCACACTGACAAATACACTTACACGTCATGTATCCCAATACATACACACACGCAGAGACATACACATATATACTCATACAAGAAGACAGACACGCGCATAAATGAGGCAACACGAGTGTAAACTTATTCCTTCTGACTATATATATATATATATATATATATATATATATATATATATATATATATATATATCACTATGACCCACTGCAACAGTAAACGAAGTTACTTTGCTAGAGTTTTCACCACGACCAGTTCACAAGACCTTGTCATAAGAGAGCACAACACACGAGGAGCAAACGAAAGATGAATGTATGGTAATGATCTCAGACGTTAGTCGGGGGGGAAAAAATATCTAAAGTCGTCCATTGTTAATGCCAATCGATGTTGGAATATTCAAGACATCTTTTTTGCTGTTTCTGGTCCACCACGTTCGACCAACCCGTTCTCCATCGCCACTTGTCCTGTATAAGATGATAGTGTGTTATAAACGTATTTTCAGAATCGAATTTTCTTCCGAGCTCTCTCTTGCTGTGTTGAAGATATTAAATTCCTGACATACTAGGGAGCAGCTAGGGAATGGGAGAAAGGTTATGCCGGCGCTCTTCAGGTACACTCTATTAGTCCCAAAAGGCCTGCAGGACCCAGGGTGAGAGCTCTCGACTTAACCCGTCAACATATTCCGGACGCGTCTTGGGTCAGATCTCTTATTTCAAGTCCGTCTGCTCTTGGACAGCGGGCGAACTACTTACCGGAGTAGTGCATCAGACGGTAGAGGGAATAGAGAGAAACTTACAGACGCGTTCCGGCCTCGTAATCTCCGTCGTGGCTTCTCATCGTCTTAAAGGGGAACGTAAAGGAACTGAGGATCCAGAACGTTCTTGGAAAGGCTCGAAAGAGAATGAAAAGAAACGTCACAAAAACGACATTTGTTTGACTGCCCCCCTCCCCTGTTTAAGGAGGGTAAGAGCTTTAGCTGAATGGGGACGACACCTTGAAGACCAGAGGTTTCCTCATCTGAACCTTTGTTCAGGAGAGTTGAAGACTAATCACACAGGATCCGTCGAGGGGATTCAGGTCTTGTGTGCTGGCGAGAGGTCGTCAGGTCATACACAGCCTCTACTTAGGCGCACAAGGTGCAGGTTTCCGCTGTGCTGCGCAGGGACTGAGTGAGGAAGTCACCTTTTGAGAGGCTGTATCTTCGTCAGGTGACGAAAAAGAGTTCAGTATTGTCAGAGAACGTCTTGCTTCAAGGGAGTCCATCCTGTCTCTGCTACAGAGTGTAGCGCAGCCTTGAAGCTGCAGGAGCCGCTGGATCACTTGAGTACGTGGTTCCGGAAAGAAAATGTATGTGTCAGCAGACTGAAAACCTAAAATGAACATATTTTTATATGAGTCTTCGTAAATCTTTTTCTTTTTTCTTTTAATTTCATCCTCGCACAACGTTGCATACTCGTGAATACCATCACCATATGTGTAGCTTTCATCAACTCGAACGAAGTTTCCGCAACGTGGATCATCAACTGATCACATAAACACTACATCAAGCCGCTTCAAAGGACAAGTATTAATGCGATTACCTATAGATATGTAGTCTACTCAGGAGGTTGATAATCCCTGGCGCAGCTTTCCCGTAGGGAGGAATTGGCTCGCCACTAAAAAGTTAGATTGGATTTCCTCGGAGGTCTAATCCCCGGGATCGATAGAAAACGTCAGGAGGAATCTGGAAAAATTTCGAAGTGCCGAAAATGTGTTGAACATGGGCACCCATCTCAGAATGGAGTTTGCTCCTCAGAACTCTGAGGTAAAAATGTTACTCAGATGTTTACACACACACACACACACACACACACATATATATATATATATATATATATATATATATATATATATATGGGTATTGCCGAACTCTGTCAGTGGTTACACCGCGAGCGAAAAGTCCCGTTCAGCAAGGCCGTATCGTCGTCACTGAAGCGGGAACGAGTTGGGTCTTAATAAGAATCTTGTTGTTCCATACGAGTCCAGCATTTCCCTGCTCCTGCACGTAGCGAAGCCTTGGGGTGCAGGAGCCGCTGGAAAGGACGGGTCCTGGGTAACACCAGGACCCTTTCTTAGAAGGGTTCCTGGAGCAGTTTATGACACACTGACAACACACACTTTGTACACTCGAGACTTCCTCTTCCTCATGTCCACACCTCCATCACTGAGTCATTCTCACTAACCCCGAACCTCTAATTACGTTACGAAGACATAAAAAAGAATAGAGCTGATATCTTTGAAGTTTTTTCAAAACTCTTTTGCTAACAGGGTAACCTTTGGAAAATGTTCCAAGGGGACAGAAATTTGAGAAGCGATCGTATTTCCACCCTCCTCATTATAATTTCTGGAAGGAACTGTCCTGGAAATGGCTCCCGAGTGAATCCAGAGAGTACTCTGAGAAATTTGCGGTGCTAAGGACTGATTCTCCCACAGGGAAAAAAAAAAAAAAAAATAAAACTTGAGATCATTTTTCGCTTGCCAGACACAGAGAGAGAAAAATAAACTTTTACCCTTAAACTTTTTTTTTTCTTTTTTTGTACTGTGGGGTACCCCCTTAAGTGTCAGAATGAATTTGTAAAAGGAAATTCACTGGTAAAGTCAGCCCGGGTTGGACACTTTTACGGAAGCTCGTAAAAAAGAGAGAGAAAAAAAATTTCTGAGCGGTCTTGTTATTCTACCTAATTGAGAGTCCACGTAATTGAGTTTCGAAGTTAAGGGTAGTTTAACACGCACGATTGAATATAACTTCCGAGTTGATTACAGAGCATCTTTAGGAGAGGATAATACTAGTGTTTTGAGACGCAATTAAGATCACATCTCTGAGGAGGGTGACTAAAACATCCGGCATCCAACCATGTGTTACCACAAGTCTTCAAATCTATTCCTCGATAAAGAAAAAACGTTAATAATGATAGGTCTTTCCCCCTCGTTTTTTATATAATGAACGATCGATCACAAAGCTAAAGAAAGCCGGTCACTGAAAAAATAATGACAGACGTTCACTGAAAAATGTCCATCCGTGTTAGCTTACGAGGGTTGGTAGTAATAGTAGTACCGCTTGCCTGGCTGGTTGACTGGCTGAGGCAACAACGTCTTCTCTTCTGACATTACGCATTCGGTCTGTGCTTACAGTTGCGGCCAACAGGTGGCAGGCAGACACTGCTGGCATCGGTGACAAGCGGTTGTCCGAGCGGGAAAGAAATGCGGTGAACTGATGGTTTTCTTTGTGTATACGTCTTGATCTTTAAGGGAGGAGGAATAGCAGCCATTGACATTATTATGCAGCTCTCGCGTGTAACTTTCTATGTCCCATGTGTCGTTCTGTGTCTCTATGTCTCACGTCTGTGTCTCATGTGTAACTCTTTTGTGTTTCACGTGTAGCTGTATGTGTCTCATGTGTAACTCTATATGTTTCACTTGTGGTTGTCTGTGTCTCATGTGAAACTCTCTATGTCTCACGTGTAGCTGTCTAGTCTCCTGTGTAACTCTCTGTGACTTACGTGTAGCTGTGTGTGTCTCATGTGTAACTCTATATGTTTCACTTGTAGCTGTCTGTGTCTCATGTGTAAGTCTCTTATGTTTCACGTGTAGCTGTCTGTGTCTCATGTGTAACTCTCTGTGACTTACGTGTAGCTGTCTGTGTCTCATGTATAACTCTATGTTTCACTTGTAGCTGTCTGTGTCTCATGTGTAACTCTCTTATGTTTCACGTGTAGCTGTCTGTGTCTCATGTGTAACTCTATGTTTCACTTGTAGCTGTCTGTGTCTCATGTGTAACTCTCTATGTCTCACGTGTAGCTGTCTGGTCTCATGTGTAACTCTCTACGCCTCACACGTAGCAAGCAGTCTATGTCACACATTTCTTGACTATATTTGTGCTTCTGTTCATCATTATTTACCTAACTTCCTCTTTCTGTGTCTCTATCTCTCCCTCCCCCTTTAATCCTCTTATATCTACTTCCTTCTTGTTCTCATCTAGCCTCTTAACCCTCTTATCTCTTTCCACTCCGATCATTCTCCGTTTTCTTTCTTCATGCCTCACCCACTCCACCATCTTCACCTACATCTTTCCCTTCGACACATCCTTGTCAGCCACAACACACACACACACACACACACACACACACACACACACACACACACACACACACACACACATCCTGTAACCCATCCCAGGTCGAGGAAACAGAGACCAGTTTGGCGTGGCCGAAGGAGGAGGACCACGGTAATACATCTCCCTTGGCAGGAAGTAAACAAACCCATCGATCCAGTTGATCAGCACCTGTTCCGTTCCTTAAAGTTCCAGCTGATCAGCAGCTGTTCCGTTCCTTAAAGTTCCAGCTGATCAGCAGCCGTTCAGTTCCCATATGTTCCCTGTTGATCAACAGCTGGTCAGTTCCCTATATTCTAAGCTGATCAACAGCTGTCCAATTTCCTAACCTTCGCCACCGTTCAGCTGTTGAGTCCTTAAATTTCCAGCTGAACAACAGCTATTTAGTTTCCATAATTTCCCGCTGTTCGATTTCCAAAATGTCCAGCTGGTCAACAGCTGTTCAATCTCATAAATTATCAACTGATCAACAGCTGGTCAGTCTCATACATTATCAGCTGATCATCATCTGACCACATCCCTAAGTTTCCAGCTGGTGGCAAACACCCAGAAGTGGAGGGAACAAGGAGAAGCGGGAGGCCAATTTGGAAGTGGAAGGATGGAGTGAAAAACATTTTGAGCGATCGGGGCCTGAACAAGCAGAAGGGAGAAGGAAATGCATGGGGTAGAGTTTGTGGCATACTGGGGTCGACGTGCTGTCAGTGGACTGAACCAGGGCATGTAAAGCGTCCAGGGTAAACCATGGGAGTGTCTGTGGGGCCTGGATGTGGATAGAGAGCTGTGGTTTCGGTACGTTACCGTATGATGGTGTTCGCGCGGGTGGTTCTACCATCCGGTAACGCTTGTTTACGATGGCATCTTAGCCACGTCTCTTCCTTGTATATCAACTGACTGTTCTACGTCTTCTATCTCATTCTTGTATCTGCCCTGACGATGTGATCATTACACGAGAGTGCACTTGGGAACTTATCGTGTTTCATTTTCCTCGTGGTTTGTGCATATGCTAGACCACGCGCACCAGTGTGACCTCTTCCAATATATATATATATATATATATATATATATATATATATATATATATATATATATATATATATATTATATCATATCGCAGGGGGTGGCGATGCTGTCTCCTGTGGCGGGTGGCGCTAGGAATGGATGAAGGCGAGCAATTATATGTTCATAAGTATATATGTATATGTAGGAGTATATGTATGTATGTATGTATATGTACGTGTATGTGCGTATATATATATATATATATATATATATATATATATATATATATATATATATATATATATATATATATATAAGGTCAACAATAGAAGGTACAAGAGCACAGAAAAAACATGTTTTTGTGTGACCATTCAAGATCACTGGTTACAATGGAAAATTGTATTTTCTGTGTATGTGACTGAAATGGTTGAACGTCATTTGTCTACAGAAAAATAATGAAAATCTGGACACAATTATTACCCAGACTGTAAATATTCTCCGTAGATGAATTGCTCAGTAACATATCACTCTTAGTTGTAGTAGTATTAAAGTGGTGTTACCGGACTCCGCCTGCTTGACGTTATACCGCGAGTGAAAAGTCACCGTGAGTGAGGCTGTCTTAGTCGCCAGGTTGATGAAACACAGTAAATGGCTTCAAATGGCTCCACTCTGTCCCTGCTGCTGAGTGTAGCGCAACCGTAATGTTATATAAGCCCCTGTAGCAGGGGCGCCAGGGGTTATGTGCAGAAGATAACTATGTCATAAATATTTTTGTGTAACTTTTTATGGTCTTTACGTCGGTATTAATGATGAGAAAGAAGGACGTTTGTCGTAAGAATGCTGAAATGTTTTGATCTTCACTACTTTGAGTGGAGGTTCGCGAGATAGGGAGGTGTTGGATGCAACTTATACATACAACAGGCAGACTCCTTTGAGGCGGGAGGTGTTAGATGCGACTGGGACATAAGACAGACAGATCTCGGGTGATATATATGAAGGAGACCTACGACAAACATACAGACTAGTGGGCGAAGGGAGACGCTAGATGTACGACAGACATACGACAGAGAGAGAGAGAGAGAGAGAGAGAGAGAGAGAGAGAGAGAGAGAGAGAGAGAGAGAGAGACGTGAGGTGGTTCATACAACAGGGACTTGCGACAGATAAGCAGACGTGTGGGCGAAATAAGCGTAAGATGCGACAGACGGGACAACGCAAAAAGACACCCGTCAACATTATTATAATGGTTGTTAAGGTTGACACTCATAAGAACTAGAAACTAATTTGAATTCATCAGATCTTCGATGATTATAGTAGGATTATCATCTCTGTGGAGCGTATTGTACACACACACACACACACACACACACGCAAGACAGACGTCTTAAGCAACGACTAAACTAGGGTTTTCTTTTTTTGCACGGCGAGCTAGATTATCGAGAATTATATGTATATGTATATATATATATATATATATATATATATATATATATATATATATATATATATATAAGAGCCTGATAGTTCACTGGGATTATAGTCACAACAGCCGTGTGTAAAGCCAGATTAAAAACTCGGTCATCCGGCACATGGTGAGGTAATGAATTGCACGAGGCAGTGACTCCCGTGCCGACGACCCCCACACAAATATTAAGAGAGTGTAGCTCCCCCTCAACCCTCCGCCCAAAATCCCTCGTGACCTGCGTCTCTGTAAATACAAATATCCTCAAATAAAGATAACCTGTGGAGGCACGAGGCTCGCCCGTAACCTTTCTCGTTTCCGTGCGGACGCTTGGTGACGCCCTACGACCTCTGACCTCTGCGTGCGCTTCGTTGACAACGTCGCCACCTGCACACACACACACACACACACACACACACTCACCTCGACCTTTCCCAGCAGGTTTGATCATTTATCGGCCCGGCGGTGTGGATCCCGTCTGTGCTATCCTGTGCCGATCGCTGGCTACTGCCGCTGCGACACAGAGCCGCCTAAATGATTACATTTCCTTCTCTTCCTCCTGTTTCCAGGGGCGGAGGAGGGAAGACGTGGTAGGAGAGCGAGGGAAAACCCAGCGGTGCTTCTTTCTCTACAAGACAAATGTTTCCTGATGAGACCATTTGGGCTCCAGTATCTTGACCCTATATTCTCCCCTCACTCGTTCTTACTCTTCTCCTTTGCTTACGCTCTTACTCTACGTTTTCCTCAACCCATCACGACGCTCCCCTCCCTGTTCTTTTCACACCAAGTTTGTACTGTTGTTTTCCCCTTACTATGCCCCTTCCTACCGTTGTGCTAGTCTTCCGCCCTCCCTCACCTCGTGTTCTGTCATTCTCGACAACCCATTCTCTTATTTTTCTTACTTTTTCCATACCTCCCATTACCCGGCTGTTTGGGTCTTACACAATATACCATTGCAACATAATAAGCTACACTGGTCTGCTGTTACTGGGTAACCCCCAGCGAGTGTGCAAGAGTAACAGAGAACTTGTCCCATATAAAAATGTACGAGTAACTTTTATATTTTTTGTTAGTTACTTTTTTTTCTTTTTGCCTTGGAGACTTCGAGGAAACGTTACTTAGACATTATAAACGTAATGTGGTGTTTTATGCACAACATTCATTATCATAAACTTTTTCTTTTTTTTTAACTTCTAACCTGTTTATATGTTACGAAACTTTTTGTTCAGGATGATGTGAGAAGTGGTTGGTATATTAATTATTGTTTTATTTCTGTTTCAGCAAATGTCAAGGGTTGACAGGCTCGGCACGGCACGCTGCAAACCAAGACCTCAAGGCGAACTTACGTAGCCCATAACCTGACCAACAACCGTGAGGGGACTACCTACGCGCGATGTACGAGCGCTTCTGAGACACGGTGGAACGTTGTCCTCGCAGCTTTCCTCATCTGTCTCGTGAATGAGCCACACGAAGTGTCTTTAGGTAATGGTTAGAGTGAGGCCAGGTTACCGAACACACGCCCCTCTGTACGCTTCCAACCTTGGGGGTTAAGTTATAGATAAGCGATGCGTGTGTAGTCAGGCTACAGGATCAACAGGTTAATATGTTTGGCAGGGGTTGGTGGTTGGATAGATAGATAGATAGATAGATATACGTGTATATATAAATATATAGTATGTATTTATGTATGTATTATGCATATCTAGTTGGGTGCTGACACATTTTGAAAGGAACAGTAAATCTAACATTTGCATAGCATATGTGTTTGTACACGAATTAAATACATTTAGGTAAGACTGCAGACACACTGACGTCGGGAATAAAACAATGATTTACACAACGAATATTTTTCCATGAACATAATGCCATCGATTAGTCAGACTCATAAATTAAACTCGTGTATTACCGTATTTGCGCTGGGAAAATAAACCCCCCCCCGGAAAAAAAGGAATATTGATACACGTGATCCCGATTGTGATCACGATTAATTTGGCGTCCACGGCTGTGTATAGCTGTTACCGGGGCTTCGATGCGTCGGGTGGGTGAGGGCCAAAGCGCTCCCCCGTTTGGCACATACAGCCTTGACTTTGGTTCTGATTCCTAGTGACGACGAAAACCAACTTTCACACGAGCGTGTCGACGCAAATGGAAAGATGACGCGAAGTTTGCCGAGTTCTGGGTCGGCTTTCAGTCATCGAACCCCGGAACTGTACGTAGAAGAGCAAACACGTTATCCACAGAGGAGTCTTGAGTAAGCTCAGTCACTTGATCCTCAACATTGCAGGGAAGTTCTTCATGGCACAGAGCACAGGGTTGCGCACCAGCCAGGAATCTCTTGTTGATATCTGGGTATGACTTGATTAACTCGTCTCCCAGTTTTAGCAAGTGGATGTCGATGACACTCCCTTTTGATCGGTCAGTGTCATTCTTTTCGTTAGCCGGGGGGTGGGGTGGGGAGGAGAGAGAGAGAGAGAGAGAGCGTTTCAAAGACCGCCGAGTTTTTTCTGTTGCCACCTTCGTTTTCTAAACTTGACGCTCGGCAATGGAAGCACGAAGCAGCATCTGTGCGTGTGCCAACATTTGATTCTCTGACCAGGAGAGCTTTAAGCTGAGTTTGTTCAGTTGGTCGGACATGTCACCAAAGAAGGCAGATCCTCGTTGGACGCTCTCGTTGTCCATGACTGCGAAGAGATCACGTCTCTCTCTCGCTCTCATATACATGTCAAGGCAGATCTTTATTTCATCAGGAAGGACAGAGAATCGCTTGATCTTATTCCCTCGAGAAAGCCAACGAACATCGGTGTGGGGAATGATATTTCTTTAGTGCTCAGGTTCCATCCCATACTAAACTTCTTTTTGAATAGACTCATCTAAAGCGGACGAGCTTCGGTATAAGATTGCTGCTGGAAATCTCCTGTAGATGTAGTTGGTGTGTATGTCTCATGTATGAGACCTGCAGAGTTTTGGCTTGAGAACCCAAAACCTGTTTGACACGACTCCAAAATCCTGGCTGCTATCCAGGCATTGCAGGCGCTCTCACTGACCTCTGTGTTTGATGGCGAGATCGGTAACGTCTGTGTATCTTCTTTGGTAGTCGTGTTCAGAAGTCATCTTTTTAGTTTGCCATCATACAGGTGTCTCGCATAACACAAGCAGCAGCTCCTGCGCATACAGGGACACACACACACACACACAAACTCACATACACATCAGAGCCATCAAGTTGCGGGGCCTCTAGAGAGAGAGTGGAGACTCGCTGATTGATTTCTCGAGTTTGTTTGATCTCTTAGATCAGTGGAGATGATATCGGTGATGCGACGATGAACTGTCTCGTTGAGAGAGAGAGAGAGAGAGAGAGAGAGAGAGAGAGAGAGAGAGAGAGAGAGATTTGGATGAACTAGGGTCCTTCGGTGCAACTGTGGAAGGTGTGCGAGGGAGAGGTCAGCGTCTCATGGGAACGTGTTGAAGATCATGCGTCTACAGTGGACTAGCCCGCGTAAGTTGGGCTGGGGGTTCGAAACTCTCTCGGGACCCGTTACGCCTTGTACGGACCCCGGGGGCTCGAGACTCGTTTGATTTCTAAACTATCCGACGTTTTGCCGGGCCCATGGATCTCCAGGGTCCTCCCGTCGTATTCAAGAGTCGTGACATCGTGCTTAGAGGTCGTCGACCTGCCGTGCTCAAAAGGTCGATCCCGTTGTGCTCAAGGGCGCCTCACCTTCGTGACCAGTTATCTTAATAAGAGCTGTGTTCAGTGGGGTACGCCGTCGTGCTCGCGGGTCGTAACGTCGTGTTCAAGGTGGTCGTACCGTCATGTTCGATGGTCGTAAGGTCCTAATCAAGGGTCGTACCGTCGTGATGAAGGGGTTGTTAGTCTCCAGCAGGCTACTTCGAATACTTGACGTTCATCGGCCTTTGACCTTTCACCCCATAGGTCATCATGCCTTGACCTCTCACTACATAGATCATCTCACCTTGACCTGTCACCACATAGGTTATCATACCTTGACCTCTCACTACATAGATGATCTCACCTTGACCTGTCACCACATAGGTTATCATACCTTGACCTCTCACCTCATAGATCATCATACTTTGATCTTTCACCACATAGGTTATCATACCTTGACCTCTCACTACATAGATCATCTCACCTTGACCTGTCAACACATAGGTTATCATGCCTTGACCTCTCATTACATAGATCATCTCACCTTGACCTGTCACCACATAGGTTATCATACCTTGACCTCTCACCTCATAGGTCATCATACTTTGATCTCTCACCACATAGGTCATCATACTTCGACCTCTCACCACATAGGTCATCATACTTTGACCTCTCACCACATAGGTCATCATACCTTGACGTCTCACCACATAGGTCATCATACTTTGACCTCTCACCACATAGGTCATCATATCTTGACGTCTCACCATATAGGTCATCATATTTTGACCTCTCACCTCATAGGTCATCATACTGTGACCTCTCACCACATAGGTCATCATACCTTGACGTCTCACCACATAGGTCATCATACCTTGACGTCTCCCCACATAGGTCATCATACCTTGACGTCTCACCACATAGGTCGTCATATTTTGACCTCTCACCTCATAGGTCATTATACTTTGACCTCTCACCACATAGGTCATCATACCTTGACGTCTCACCACATAGGTCATCATACTTTGACCTCTCACCATATAGGTCATCATACTTTGACCCTCTCACCACCTAGGTCATCATACTTTGACCTCTCACCACATAGGTCATCATACTTTGACCTCTCACCCCATAGACGAACGAACGACATTGTCATCTTCTTTTGACCAATGCAAATCACTTCCACTCATGCTTTCTATCGTTTCTGCATTTCGAGGTCGATATATTCCAACTTGACACACGTAACATCTGGTAAAGATATTACCTCCACAGCTACGATATGGCAACCACCTTTCCTTCTCTTCGTGACCTTTGCTCTCGATTTGACTTTACTTCCGCTGAGGCCACTAGAGGCAGACGCTCCCAGAGGAAGATGATTGGTTGGGGAACTATGTATATATAGACACACACACACACACACACGTCTCTGGTTCTCTCAGTAAGACAATAAGTGAAGTACCACTTTGGCAGGACCAGCACGACTGGCGACCCTTTCCGAAAAAAAAAATCTTCGCCTAGAAAAATTGAATTTTGTCCTCCACATCCTCCCCACCCCCTACCATCCCCTTTTCTTTCCTATACTCGCATTTCCTCTGCGTTTATTTGTTTTGTCTTTGTCATAGGTCACGTGATCCTGTCTTTATTCTATACGGGGAGTTCCTTATTTGTCTTGGTGACCTGTATTTTCTTACTCCCATGTGTCACAGAAGCAGCTGTGGTGGGTTTCAACCTGCTGGGCGACGTCTCGTCTTGAACACACGTTATTTCATTTTCGCGTTTCATACTTTCTCCCTTTTTTCAGTCGTTCTGTTTTGGTGTCAGATGGTGATGTTACGTGTGTGTTAGATTGTGATGTTACGTGAGTGTTACGTCGGGATGTTACGTGTTAGATTGTTAGATTGTGATGTTACGTGAGTGTTAAATTGTGATGTTACGCGAGTGTTAGATTGTTAGATTGTGATGTTACGTGAGTGTTCGATTGTTAGATTGTGATGTTACGTGAGTGTTATATTGTTAGATGGTGATGTTACGTGAGTTTTTGATTGTTAGATTGCGATGTTACGTGAGTGTTAGATTGTGATGTTACGTGAGTTTTTGATTGTTAGATTGCGATGTTACGTGAGTGTTAGATTGTTAGTTTTTGATGTTAGGTGAACTCTGCTCCTGCCCTGTGATGTTGAATTATTATTATTATCATTATTATTATTATTATTATTATTATTATTATTATTATTATTATTATTATTGCTATTATTATTATCATTATTATTATTATTATTATTATTATTATTATTATTATTAATATTATTATTATTACCAAAATAATGTAAGATGAAGATCATTAGCGTTATTTTCACCCGCCTTTTTCGAGGTACTATCACGACTTCGCCTCACACCGGAAAGAAATTAGCCATTTTGGAACCGCCCGGATATCAGGGAAGCCAATGTCCCGCCTAGATGGCCGAGCGCACAATGCCCCTGGTCGATAATAGAAAGAACGGGGTTCGATCTTGTGCCCAGCGAAGCACAAAGCCAGCCCGCAACCTGATTAGGTCCCCCAGATCACATAGTTAGGGCTCAAGATGACACTGACACTTGCCGTTCAGTGCAGAGGGCTGGCTGTCTGAGGCCCGATGGACGACCCCCTCTGCACGACTTTACCACCCTTGAGCATGACGGTACGACCCTTGGTGAGTTGGTACAACCCTTGGTGTATCACTACGACCCTTGGTATGACGGTACGACCTTTGGTATGATAGTACGACCCTTGATATGTCAGTACGACTCTTGGTATGACGGTACAACCCTTGGTGTATTATTTCGACCCTTGGTATGACGATACGACCCTAGGAGTGTCTGTACGACCCTTGGTGTGTCGGTACGACTCTTGGTGTGTCGGTACGACCCTTATGATGGTACCACCCTTGGTGTGTCGGCACGAGTCTTAGGATGACGTTACGACCCTTGTTATATTTTGGAACGAACATTAGTATGACGGTACGACCCTTGGTGTGTCGGCACGACCCTTACTATGACGGCACGACCCTTGGTGTGTTGGTGCGACCCTTAGTATGACGGTACGACTTTTGGTGTATCGCTACGACCCTTGGTATGGCGGTACGACCCTTGGTATGATGATAGGCCCTTAGTGTGTCGGTACGACCCTTAGGATGACGGTACGACCCTTGCTATATCGGTACGACCATTATTGTGACGGTATGACTCTTGGTGTGTCGACACGACCCTTAGTATGACGGTGCGACCCTTGGTGTGATGATACGGCCTTTGGTGTGTCGGTACGACCCTTAGGTTGACGGTGCGACCATTGGTATATCGGTACGACCATTAGTGTGACGGTACGACCCTTGGTGTGTCGGCACGACCCTTAGTATGACACCACGACCTTGGTGTGTAGGTACAACCCTTGGTGTGTCGATACGACCCTTAGTATGACGGCACGACCCTTGGTGTGTCGGTACGACCCTTGGTGTGTCGGTACGACCCTTAGTATGACGGTACTACCCTTGGTGTGTCGGTACGACCCTTAG
Source organism: Panulirus ornatus (assembly GCF_036320965.1). Lineage (NCBI taxonomy): Eukaryota > Metazoa > Arthropoda > Malacostraca > Decapoda > Palinuridae > Panulirus > Panulirus ornatus. Next base: position 24,445,785 of record NC_092281.1, on the reverse strand, counting down.
TATGACGGTACTACCCTTGCTGTGTCGGTACGACCCTTAGTATGATGGTACGACCCTTAGTATGACGGTACTACCCTTGGTCTGTGGGTACGACCCTTAGTATGACAGCACGACCCTTGGTGTGTAGGTACGACCCTTGGTGTGTCGGTACGACCCTTGGTGTATCATACTACCCTTAGTATGACGGTACGACTCTTGACGTGTCGGTACGACCCTTAGTATGACAGTACGACCCTTAGTATGACGGTGCAACCCTTGGTGTGTCGGTACGACCCTTAGTATGACAGTACGACCCTTGGTGTCAGTACTGCCCTTAGTATGACGGTACGACCCTTGATGTGTCGGTACGACCCTTAGTATGACAGCACGACCCTTGGTGTGTAGGTATGACCCTTGGTGTGTCGGTACGACCCTTGGTGTATCGGTACTACCCTTAGTATGACGGTGCGACCCTTGGTGTGTCGGTACGACCCTTGGTATGACGGTACGACCCTTGGTGTGTTTAGTCCTGTCCAGATTGGTTGTTTAGAGTGAGTCCGGTCAAAGGCCAAGCCATTATACCCAAGGGTAGTGCCGTCGTGCTCAAGGGCCGTACTGTCGTGCTCAAAGGCCGTACCGTTGTGCTCAAGGGTACTAACGTCGTGTTCAATGGCCTCACCGTCGTGCCTAAGGGCCGTACCGTCTAGCTCAAGGGCCGTACCGTCTTGCTCAAGGGCCGTACCGTTGTGCTCAAGGGTCGTACCGTCATGTTCAAGGTCCGTACCGTCGTGCTCAAGGGCCGTACCGCCGTGCTCAAGGGTCGTACCGTCATGTTCAAGGTCCGTACCGTCGTGCTCAAGGGCCGTACCGTCATGTTCAAGGGCCGTACCGTCGTGCTCAAGGGCCTTACCTTCATGCTCAAGGGCCGAACCTTCATGCTCAAGGGCCGTACTGTCATGCTCAAGGGCCGTACCCTTGTCCTTAAGCGTCGTTCTCCTTGTCACCTTCGTTAAGCTCAGCTTGTACCTCAAGCTGGGAACGCAGTAGTGAGAGAGACGCTCTCGTCGTCTGTGCCCCGCCACGTCACTCTACCACATCCACCCCAACTGGTCACCAACCATCCTTAGTTAACGTAGGTCGACAGTGACTTCACCTTAAAGAGTACGGCCTGCAGACGGTGTCAGAATGCCCGTAATTCCCACTTTCTTCACGATTTTGAGACGTTGGGTGAGGCTTATGGCTCCATTCAGACTTAAACACACACACACACAAGATGCCTCCACTTCTTTTCCATCCTCGCTTGAAATGCGTCTGATCTACGACAGTTACATTCATCGCATATGTCCATCCCTTTCCCAGTCTACCTCCTCTCCTGCTGCCTTCACCCATACTATTATTAATCCTACCTTAAACCATATTATCATTAATCCTGCCTTTAATCATCCTGTCATTAATCCCGCCATTGACCATACTATCATTAATCCTCATTAACAGCTTGTCATCTCTCATGCGTCCTACTAAACCATTCCATCTCAACTAGACGTTTGAACTCATGTGGTTGCACCATACATCTTTCTCACATCTTCATTCATAACTCCATTTTTTTTTCTGATTCCGAACATACAACGTAGGTTGTCCATCAGTAAAGCGTCAGTATTGGCTTAGCAATCAAGACAATTACTGTTCCATGTCTGTACATCATACTCTAGGTTCTCGCTGTTACGACATTACCTTAGTTCAGTTTATTCTTTACTCCTCAACTTACCAAGACTCCTTCTTCAACATTGTCTTTCGAAGATAAAACTACAGTTCTGCCTTTCTTTTAGTCAGTTTCCAGCTTCATCTTCCCATTACTCTACTTCCACCTTCGTCTTTCATTAACAATGTTTCCAGCTTCGTCTTTCCATGACTGCTTCCAGCTTCGTCTTTCCATGACTGCCTCCAGCTTCGTCTTTCCATGACTGCCTCCAGCTTCGTCTTTCGCACTACCGAGACCCTAAGCCTTGCTCATGTTCGCATTTATGTTCTACCTCCTCCTCCTCCTCTTTCTCCTCCGACACACATCATCAGAGCGACCTACCGTGATTTCCATCAGTCTCCTTCTCTGAATTTGGAAACAGAGTGGCATCATCTGCATACAATAGTGGCTTCCATTCCGCGCCATCATGGTTCACTGGTACCCCCTACACAATCATCGCATCTCTTCCTCATCCTACTTGCTGCCCCTTCCATAGAAAAAATAACAAATACTGAGCAATGTCCATTATAGGTTAATCATTTACATATCATGACTTTAAAAGACAATACTCAGAACTTCCACGAAGCCAGTATAACAACATATGCAGACCACGTGAGAGTTAATATCCCACGACGTCATGTGGCTCCTGAGCTCCACATACACACACACACACAACACACACACACACACACACACACACACACACACACACACCTGAGAGAAGAGGAACAGAACAGATGAAAGTTTAAAGGTGAAACAGTTGGGCGAACGAGGAAGTGGAGGAGGTGACACCACGACCCTCCCGTACCAACATAGCACCTGCCCCGTCGTACCAAACAAAGCTGCTTCTCAAAACCAGCCACTGTCATGTAGACTGTGATTCACTAAGCTTTAGAACTGATGAAAACGACGCAGTTCATCGTATGACGTGGCAGACCACAGAAGTACTCCGGATCTCCTACACAGTACATCTGGAAAACCATCATCTATGGTCAGTGTGGGACGAAAGGGACCATCAGCAGTGGTCAGTGGGGGACGAAAGGGACCATCAGCAGTGGTCAGTGGGGGACGACAGGTATCATCAGCATTGGTCAGTGGGGGACGATAGGGACCATCAGCAGTGGTCAGTGGGGGACGAAAGGGACCATCAGCAGTGGTCAGTGGGGGACGAAAGGGACCATCAGCAGTGGTCAGTGGGGGACGAAAGGGACCATCAGCAGTGGTCAGTGGGGGACGGCCGGAACCATCATCTAGTCAGCGGACGCCATTATCATAATCACATTTTGTGAGGGCAAGTTTGCATTGTTCAGGAGGAGGGAGAGTGTGAGAGGGAAGGAAGAGGGAGAGAGGGGAAAGGAAAGAAAAAACGAGGAGGGTCGTAAGCTTTCAGGGACTTTTTATTCGAGGTCATTTGGGGTCAGGAAGACATCTGTGGGGTAGAGCGTAGCGTTAGAACACAACTATTACCATCCCAGCACGGGATTACATCAGTCCGGTCCACCTTCACAAAACGTCCGTCACTTTGATGTAAATGGTTTACGATAGACGTAGTTGACGTGCAGGTTCCACTAAACTCCATGTACTCCGTCTGCACATAAGGTTGTAATGTAATATTCCATATACTCCTTCCTGGTCTCGCATCTTGAGTAGCGGTGCTTCAAACTTTTGACGTTTACAAGAAAGAAACGCATTTCCATGAATATTATTCGAACAGTCTCGTCGTCTTTTTTCTTTTTTCCACTTGTACTATTTACTCTCAGACATGTATTCCGCCGCAGATGGTACGCACTTCTACGCTGACGTTATGCCGCGGATTACAGTGTGTGTGTGTGGTGAGTGTGTGTGTGTGAGAGAGAGAGAGAGAGAGAGAGAGAGAGAGGGGGACGAAGGTGGTGTTGTACCTCACACACACACACACAGATGATACATATTCAAAACCCGAGACGAGGACTCCTCCGTACCTCCCTCTCAGAGGACTAGATATTATACTGTTAAGTTGGTCTTCACGCAGCATTTCTTACCTGCTGGTTACCTCAGTTCGTACACAGTCCGCTCCAATAATGTCATGGTGAGGACAAGACTCGGGCGATTTTATTTTCCTGTTAGGTTAGATTCTTGAAATTTTAGAAAGCCATGTTTTGCATTTTTCTCTTTTTAGCTAATTTGTACTCGTAGTAATCAATATAGTGATGATAGATTGTCATAATCAGGATCTGTTTTTCATACATATTCGCCATTCCCGCATTTGTGAGGTAGCGTTAAGAACAGAAGACTGAGTGTTAAGAGGGAATATCCTCACTTGGCTCTGTTCTCTGTTCTTTTTTGGGTGGATGGGGTTAAAAAAACGGGAGGGGAGGATTTCCAGCTCCTCGCTCCCTCCCCTTTTAGATATATAGATATTTACCTTCCCATTATCCTCGTTCTATCCACTTTTGCCGCTTCAGATCCCCTTAATACGACTTTCTTCTGTCATCCTCTCCGCATATGCGAACTCCTTCAGCACCCCTGGTCTCCCCCTCACCACCAGCCTGCGCGCCAACTCACCCACTTTCTCTCGTACTGCCGTCCCTTATACGACGATCACCCCGCGCCTCACAACACTCATCGTCCCCGTGCATTTCATTTCCCTCACTTCCACCACCACCTCCTTCCATTCCTCTGCGATCCAAAGCCAAAGACTTACAGTACAAAGGAATTCAAAGAGGAACATACCACTGGGTCCTCTCGAGGCTGTTTGTGATAATGGATGAGGGGAGAAGCTCATGGCTAAGTGTGGTAAAAGGAAAAAGGCATGGAGGTATTTCAAAGAGAAAATCCTGCAAGCTTTTCAAGTAATTAGGAGGCGCAAAGACTCTCAGTCGTGGGCTTCAAGCAGAGTGTTTCTCTCTCATTCTTTAGCTTCTCTGTGCTACTGCTTTCAAGCACTGGCTTGCAAATGTTAATAATCCAGTTGAAAGTCAAGGTACTTAGCCTCGGTCGTTTGCAAACCCGTTGCTACGAGTGAAATCAGACGTAATCAATCCTTAAGGAGCTTGTTAGATCGAGGTTATCGAAGCCTTTGATGATGATCACCTGTGGTAGATCACTTCTTAACCATCCCTGGTTTAAGCTGAATGATTTGTGTAGTTGGTTCTCATAGGATTTGTTTCTCGGTGTGGGAATCATCTTGGTTAACTCGATGTTGTGCTCCCGACATACCGTCTGGATATTTTTACCAGTCGGATGACCAAAGTTAAACATAATATTTGATATAAGAACCTGCCAGTAGATTTTAAGAATAAGGGTGATGATTTTCCCTGACTTGAGACTCAGAGATATTTTAACTGCTTCTGTGCACAGCTCACTTGGGTCTAGATCATCAGAGATTCTTATCTATATAGATTGGTATTTTTCTTCATTTATATTTGGTAGCTCAACAGAATTCGTACTGCATTATCACTTCTCGTTTTTGCTCCCCATGTGTATGACTTTGCACCTATAGATATTCTAATTTGCCGCCTATGACTCGGTCCATTTTAGAATATATTCACCATCCTCGCCCATCAGTTTGTCTATGTCAGTTTGAAGCTGCAGACGTTCAATATCAGTTGTAAAGTTATTTCCTATCTTAGTATCGTCTGCAGATTACGATTTCTTACAATGCTAACCCCATTATCAACACTATCCCAGAATGTATCGAGTGCTTTTGAAAAATCTAATTAGATGACATTAACTGCATTACTTTCACCAAGAATATTGATATCATAAAGGAGATCAGGTAGATTTGTCAGACATGAACTGTGCTGTAATTCTGTGATCAAGCGGTGAATGGGTTACAATTTTAATCCCTAATGATGATTTACTTACGTTTACTAACTTGAGACGTGAAGCGAACTTAATGTAATTTCCGGGGTGTTACATTAACAAAACTTCCACTCTTCTGGAACTTTCCCCGTGATGAATGACCTACTGAAAAGAGAGGTTTAAGGGCGAAGTATTTCATTTTTCACCTCTTTCACTGTCCCCGGATAAAACTTGTTTGGGCCAGCTGTTTGATGCCTTTTCATTTCATGTGTTGCCGGTAGTAGAGCATCGTCATATTTTATGACGGTATGTTGCATGTTATGCTCTCGTTGCAGTGAAATTGATTTCGAGACAAGTTGTTTCTTAAGTCGTAAGTGAATACGAATAAGAATATATATTCTAAAATCTTTGCCTTGGCCATTTTTGTCTGAAGTCGAGTCACTTTTGTCGTCATGAATGAACCAGCTCATTGAGGAGCGACTCTCTTGCTTCTAATGTTACTATAAAATCCTATGATTTCTTTTGCCGTTTTTGAGCAGATTACGCCTCGTACTAACGTTTATTTTGATGTATAAATCTTATAGTTGACCCAAATAAGTTTATATAAATTCTTCTATCATTGTTATCACATTTCGTTGTTCCACATTTTGGCTTCGTTTTAGAAAAAGCCCGTTGCCTGTCCATTAGCACACGTGCGCCCTCTACTGCTGTGAAAGCTTTACCGAAGCTTTTTCCAAATTGCGTTCATGTCCTTTTCATGAACAATATCATCCCAGATTTACTTCTCAAGAAAGTGTGGTCACGAAGAGACTGCAAGTCTAAAATCGGGTATTTTATCCTTGTAGACTAACATGAAAGTCCTGGTGCTGCACAGAATCTCGTTATAGAGTCATTTTTGGCTCAAGGCTGCGTTGCTTTCAGTAGCAGGGAATTGTGCACTCTATTAGTGAGAAAATCTTTGACGAGACTGTACTTCCAGTAATACAGTATGGCCAATGGTGACTTTTACACGATCTGTGTAACCTAGGACAGACGATGTCCGGATATATATATATATATATATATATATATATATATATATATATATATATATATATACGTATTTGTTTTTTGGGGGGTTTAAGCTTTCGAAACATATCCTGCAAATCGCAATAAAAAGTTGTATAGGAATGATCATGTAAACACAAATTCGATAGATATATCTTAGATACACTGACACACACTGATGATGATATAATAACTTCCTAGGTAGAGACGTGACGGGAGTTAGCTCTTCCAAAGATGCAGGTTAGAGGGACAACCATCAGGGCTTACAGTGCTAACCTTACGCAAGTCTACCTCTGCATAAGCATAAAACTCCGTTTTCTGTTACCTCCGTCGCTGGGGTGGGAGGGGACTGGTGTCTGTGGCGGCGGCTATTCGGTTTCGCTGCCTCGCTCGCTAGCGGCTTCGAGGCTTTGGTATTGTTTAACTTCGATTGGGCTTGTGGTTAGGTGTTTCGTCGAGTGTTTCGGGACGAACTTCGATCCTCTCAGTAGCGCACAGTCTAACGAATCATAGTGATTTAAAAGATTAATGAAGTTTACGTCTCACGTGTTTTGTGATTTTCTCGTACGTTCTTTTGAATTCAAAACGGTCGTCTTTCCCGTTTTTGTACTTATCTTACATCTGCTTTGCTGAGCAGATCCCAGGGAGGTCCCACTGTGATGGTAGGGCTGTCCCATGATGGTCCCGTAGTGGCATCATGTTGATCCCACGGCGGTCCCAAAATGTCCAGACAATGTTTAACACAGGAATTCACGTCTGTATGTTCGTTAACTAGAAGATAATTACATCATACTTTAACTTCGTATAATTAGGCTTTAACTTCCATATATCTTTACAAACACAAGAGTCCCACCTGACTGTAAACCCCACTTTTGGAGACATCCATCACAGGGACCACTTGTACATATATAATGTATTTAGCTTTACGTGTACGTATGTACTTCCATCACAGTTATGTACTACTATTCTATGTATTAAAGTTACACACGTCATGTGTAGCTTTTTATGTATCAGTAGACGTTGTATGGTGATGCATCTCGGAATCAAAATTTGACTTCAAAGTTAAAAAATTGAGATCAAAAGTCAGATTTGCAGTCAAATTTAATTTCGAATTTGCATACGAGTTTGAATCAGAATATCAGCTTATACGTTCACGTAATTCTGCATTCACGTTAGTAGTGGAAGTGAAAAAAAAAAAAATGTACAGAAAAAAAATGTCCTTGTGTACTTAATAGAAATAAATATCCCTGTCTTGTGTTTGTTCATTGTGACGTGTTTCAAACTGTATGAGAGAGAGAGAGAGAGAGAGAGAGAGAGAGAGAGAGAGAGAGAGAGAGAGAGAGAGAGAGAGAGTTTTGGGGTTTTAAAAACTCAGTATTGTCTATCAGTAGACAACGTATTTTAGCGCGGGTGAAGGGTACGTGGCTAGTGGGGTAGGTGGGTGGGTGGAGGCAAGCACAGAGCGCACGTAGGGCTGGGTGGGTACAGAACACCAACACAGGAGGGGGACAGAGAGGGTAGGAGTGAAGCCTAGGTACCCACAGGTTTCTCTTGTCGTTAGAGGAGGAGGCAGGTCTAAGACACATTAGATACATAACTACAGAACAGCAGGCCATACTGACAGAAACACTGAAAACATTTATTTGATACTAAGTACAAGTCTTACATATACAGATTATCTTTTTAACACTGATACAGCAGTTGGTGGAGAAACATGCACAGAGTACATTACATATACACAAACCAATTACACAGTATTAGTATGTATGTTTGAAACAGGACACAAGGCAGTGTACAGCTGTAAACACTGACAGTAAAACAAAAGGTTAAAGATACATATACGGGACATCCTAGTACGAAATCTACTTGCACCAAGGCATGTTGCTAGCGATGACAAAAATATGAAGAAGGTTAAGGGACATTACACACACACACACACACACAGGAAATGTAGGAACAGGATGTACTTGCACTGGACATGAATGCATCAGACACTTATATTGCTCTTGGCAGGGCGAATTTTGAAGGCATGTCAGTCTGTCTTCAAGGAAATTATACAAATCGTACAGAGATAACAAAACTGTCGAAAAGGGTCTGAGTTTGACGATTTTGGTATATTCGCTAACTTAGTGTCATTCCGCTGTGTTATTTGGGAGGGAGCAGGGCAATGTAGGCAAGTAGAATGTTCAAGGTCATGGCTTCTCGCATCTAGCCATATACAGTACTAGGTGGATAGTTAACATAATATCAGCGTTTAGATGGATCTGTTGCCTTGCATATCGATATTTATATGTCCTAAAATAATCATAGCACACAATATTACAGCTACTACGTCCGTCAGTCTGGTGATGCTACTGGCACCACAGTATACAAGCATATACAGCAATTTTACCAACATGGTCATGACGCTTCAGTCTGACATATGAAGGTATCCATAGGAATCGGATGTGTAGACCAGTATTATAAGCTGCTATAACCAGAGAGGGTTGGGGGGGGAGGCATGAGCTGGCTTGAGGCAGAGAGGATTAAGGCATGGAACGTGACACATGTCTACTGCCATGAGAATACTATAGAGTTCGCAGTGGGGTAGAACTGAACCAAGGGCCAAGTTTTTTTTCCTAGCTGAATGTGGTTTTTACTATATACGACATAGGCACAGCCTTTGTGACTATTGTCTATTTAACCACAAGGATCAGTACCACATATTTAACCATATGTATATCTGTACTTATATCACAACTATATACCATCCTATATTAACGTTACTGTATTTCTGTATTAAATACACATCGCATGTATACCTTTTTTCAAGCACCAGTAGACAGTCTAATGATGTATTTCTAAATAAAATTTAAAATTCCTGTATGAAATTGGTTTATATTTGAATCTGAATTTCAATTCAAAAATTTATTTGAATTTTGATTTAATAATGCCGAGGAAGTAAAAGGCCATTGTCTCTTTATTACCCAGTCTTGTGTCTGGCTCAGCTTGTGACGTTTCAAACTGTATACGTAAAGGAAAAAAGTTTTCAGCTTTAAATACGTTCCTGTCTGTATATACATAGACGAGGCATTTAACTGAAGGGTGCATGGCTAGGGGAAGGTGGAGGCAAGTTACATATACACTTGATTATGTGTATATGTATGGGATGAAACACGAAAAGTTTAATGCACATTGCGTGATGGTCTAACAGCGGCGTCAGGAGGTCTTAATACTGTACCTTTAGGACGTCCCAGGATAGTCCCAAGACAATTCCTTTAAGCTGTCCCAGTGTGGGCACAAGACTTTAAGTTGTCCCAGGGCGAGCCCAAGACAATTCTTTTCGGTACGAAGGACGGTTCTACTGAGATGGTCCTGAGGCGGTTCCATTTTGGTGCCAGGGTAGCCGCCCCGCCCCCAAGCTGCCCCCACGGTATTCCCATGGCGTCCAGGTGGGAACACGACCACCCTCCTCCAACACCTTGTGGCCTCCCACGTAATGAGTCGTATATTTAGCAGCTCCGGCCGTTTATCTGGGGGAAGGCAAGGGGGGTGGGGGAATAAATTGCATTAATTAAGGTGAAGTTCCTAGACTTTATAGTCAACAATTTGATATCGCATATACGCTGCTATATACATAGATTCTGCCCCTATTCCAAAAAGAAAAAGAATCATGGTGAAAATGTGTATAGATTATCTAAATCATTTTCAAAATCATGATAAACATATACATACTTTCCCCTGGACCCTTTTTCCAGAAAGTCCTATGGCTCCGAGGCCGCGCTACTTCCAGTAGCAGGGAAATGATGCACTCCTTTCTAGTACACGTGTACGAACAAGCGTACCCATCGCCACTGTAACAAGAAAAAAAAAAATTGAATCAATAATATATTCCTCGTAGACATTACTGTACATGGCCTCCGTTTCTGCTAATATTTTGCCTGCTTTATACGAACGGTTGACAAATCCCTTTTCTTCTACGTACTCGGTTGTGGATATACAGAGAACGATAAAAGATATGAATAAATATCTTGCGTTTCCGTCTGATGTGTCACGACAGCTTGTTTACATCCGGTAGGCAGCAGTGGTGCTGGACGAGGAAGGTCGTTATTTTAAAGATTTATCGACATCTCTTGACCGTCGACCGCGAAAATTGTTCTCTATCGGTTGTCGACTATCGTTTACAAGTGGTATGAATCAAAATAGAGCGAATGGACGATTGTAATCACGTATACAAACTCTGCATTAAACAATTTCAGCGGCAGCATCAAAATCCTTGAGCTATATTTGGTGCATGACTGAAGCCCAGGCGGTGTCCACCCACGCAATATGAACGTCACAGCTGTCTTCCTCAAGCAAAGCACTTGATTGGTTCATTTGACGATGACGTCATGGCTACCTCACATACTGTGAAAGCTGGTTGGATCTTTTGATGTTGACGTCATGTTTGCTCTCGGGAGCGAAAGCTCATTGGTCTATTTGGATGACGTCATTGCAACCTCTTGCGTGGGTGGAAGCTGAGTGGTTCCTGGGGGAAGTAAGGTGACGACTCCACACGGAAATATATGCGACTGGCAACTTGCCTCTCTGTTTGTGATTATTACATAATTGCTTCCGATTAGCATACGGTTTGATATGTAATATTCATACATAACATATATTCAGGTGTAATCTACTATTCAACAGATATAACGTCGCGTGGGCACTTACCAGAGAAACCCTGCAAAATTTGCTCAGAAATTGTTGGTAAAAACACTCACTGGCATCAGATCCTGAGCTCCTCTGACGTCACTGGTGGGGGTCTCGCTATGTTCCATCATGTCTAACATTTTTCCAACAAAAGCCTAATGCATCACGGTACCGGGAGCATGTGTGTATATTGTATAAGTACTTCCTCCCTCTATCTCTCTCCTTCTCTCCCTGACATACATACTGTTTATATGCGCACATCTTTCGTCAACGAATTTATAGACATAACGCATTCATACGTATGTATCATCATCAATTAAAATACTTGCACAATGTCTGCCACGCCTATATGGAAAATTATGTCACGTGATCCAATAGTTCTAAAAAGCGTACTTATAAAAATGTCTCAAAAGCAGACACATTACCGGTACGATGATCGCTGACGAAAGTCTTGTGGAATATGAAGTGTGTGTGTAACTTGCCACAATCAGTTGCAGGGAAATGATGGACTCCATTAGGGCGAGAAATTTCCTTGACAAGCCCAAAGCAACCTGAAATGTGAAATAACCAAATTAACGTTACATAACCAAAACCAGACAATCAAACTTAAACTAGCCAAAATTAATCTAACCAAACGTAAACCTAAATTTACCAAAACTAAACTGAACTAAACCAATTTTTACCTAACCTAATCAAATTCAACCTAATCTAACCAAACTCACCTAAACAAATGTAACCTAAGTCAACCAAATCTAACCAAACCTAAGCTAAACAAACTTAACCTAACGCAACAAAACTTAACCTGATAAAACCACACCAAATTTAATCGAACTAAATCAAATTTAATCAAATCAAACCATAACCAACCAAACCTGACAAAACGAAGACTAACAAACCAAACTTAACCTACTCTAACCAAAGCTAAGAAAAGCAAACCTAACTAAATCTAAAGTAACGAAATCTAACCTAATTTAACCAAACTTATCAAACCTAATCAAATATAATCTACCCTAACCGAACTCACCTAACCTAACCGTAACAAACATAAACTAAACAAAGCTAAACCTAATCTAACTAAACTAAACCAGACCTAACCTAGTCAAACTACACAAAACCCATCCTAGCCAAACTAAACCAGACCTAGCCTAGCCAAACTAATCTAGACCTAACCTAGACAAACTAAACCAAACTCAACCTAGCCAAACTAAACCAAACCCAACCAAACTAAACCAAACTCAACCTAGCCAACTAAACCAAACCTAACCTAGCAAAACTAAACCAAACCCAATCTAGTCTAACCAAACTAAACTAGACCTAATCTAGCCAAACAAAACCAAACACAACCTAGCCAAAATAAACCCAACCCAACCTAGCCAAACGAAACCAAACCCAACCTAGCCTAACCAAACTAAACCAGACCTAACCTAGCTAAACTAAACCAGACCTAACCTAGCTAAACTAAACCAAACCCAACCTAACAACCAAACTAAACCAGACCTAACCTAGCAAAGTAAACCAGACTCAACCTAGCCAAACTAAACCAAACCTAACCTAACCAGACTAAACCAGACCTAAGCTAGCAAAGCAAACCAAACCCAACCTAGCCAAACTAAACCAAACCTAACCTAACCTAACCTAGCCCTGAATAACGCTGGGAGGGTGAGGAGGATGGAGGTGGTGTGGGGGAGGGTGAGGAGGATGGTGGTGGTGTGGGGGAGGGTGAGGAGGATGGTGGTGGTGTGGGGGAGGGTGAGGAGGATGGTGGTGGTGTGGGGGAGGGTGAGGAGGATGGTGGTGGTGTGGGGGAGGGTGAGGAGGATGGTGGTGGTGTGGGGGAGGGTGAGGAGGATGGAGGTGGTGTGGGGGAGGGTGAGGAGGATGGTGGTGGTGTGGGGGAGGGTGAGGAGGATGGAGGTGGTGTAGGGGGAGGGTGAGGAGGATGGAGTGGTGTGGGGGAGGGTGAGGAGGTTGGTGGTGGTGTGGGGGAGGGTGAGGAGGATGGTGGTGGTGTGGGGGAGGGTGAGGAGGATGAGGTGGTGTGGGGGAGGGTGAGGAGGATGGAAGTGGTGTAGGGGGAGGGTGAGGAGGATGGTGGTGGTGTGGGGGAGGGTGAGGAGGATGGTGGTGGTGTGGGGGAGGGTGAGGAGGATGGAAGTGGTGTGGGGGAGGGTGAGGAGGATGGTGTGGTGTGGGGGAGGGTGAGGAGGATGGAGGTGGTGTGGGGGAGGGTGAGGAGGATGGAGTGGTGTGGGGGAGGGTGAGGAGGATGGTGGTGGTGTGGGGGAGGGTGAGGAGGATGGAAGTGGTGTGGGGGAGGGTGAGGAGGATGGTGGTGGTGTGGGGGAGGGTGAGGAGGATGGAAGTGGTGTGGGGGAGGGTGAGGAGGATGGTGGTGGTGTGGGGGAGGGTGAGGAGGATGGAAGTGGTGTGGGGGAGGGTGAGGAGGTTGGTTAGCCACTAGGAAGTTATTCTTGTGTGTAACTTCGTTTTCCATTGTAAGGCTGGTCCATCAGTGACTGTGGAGCACATTACTGTGTGACACACGAACCAGTCCTGCACAACAGCATAGACGATACACTGGTATATAGAAATATTCTATAACTCATAAACAATGATATTGAGTAGACGATACACTGGTATATAGAAATATTCTTTATCTCATAAACAATGATATTGAGGACATCATATACGATACGATCTTAGATAAAACTCAAGTGTTGATGTGTGTGTGTGTGTGAGAGAGAGAGAGAGAGAGAGAGAGAGAGAGAGAGAGAGAGAGAGAGAGAGAGAGAGAGAGAGAGAGAGAGAGAACACACCTCCCCTCCCCCGGGCACGCCCAATAGGTATAGGCCTACTTTACTAGGCTTACAATACGTGTGGGGGGGAGGGGGGTGAGAGAACAGCCGATGCCGCCTCACCAGAAAGAAAACGGGCGAGATCGAATGACAGGGCAAGGAAAACAATGAAAAAGAAACACGTAAAAAAAACGACGGCGATGCGAGGGCGTCGACCTGACCTAGTAACTGACAGGGGGGCGGTGCGCACATACGCACACACACACACACACACACACACACACACACACACACACACAGAAATAAAAAAACGAATGTACGCGCACGCACGAGGGGAGGGTGGGAGGGTTGAGGGGGGGGGGGATGTTGTGGGTGGAGGGTTAAGATACGAGACAGCGTCGCGTGATGGTATAACATGCTTGTGTAACGGGACAGACGCACGGACCTGCTCATGGATACAGATGGTCCTGCATGTATTTATGTTCTGCCACACATGACAATATATATATATATATATATATATATATATATATATATATATATATATATATATATATATATATATATATATATATACAGAGAGAGAGAGAGAGAGAGAGAGAGAGAGAGAGAGAGAGAGAGAGAGAGAGAGAGAGAGGCACTACATCCACACACCCGCAGCGTATTTAGGATATTAGCACAGACGATGGTTAGGCCTATAAGACAAGAAACCTTCTCATTACCCCCCACCTCTCTCTAAGGCGGCCAGGGCAAGTAAGCAACTGACCCGCACACCTGCCACCAACCCTCCGTTTTATTTTCATTTAATCTTCTTTCCTTTTTTTTTCATTTCTTCTGATCGCGTTTCAGAGAAAAAAAAAAGCCTCGTACCCCAATGGCAAGAAAAATAAACGTATTTGGCACGATATAAATGGAAGCGTTTTCATATATATATATATATATATATATATATATATATATATATATATATATATATATATATATATATATATATATATTCCTATGAGTCTACGGGGAAAATGAAACACGATAATTTCCCAAGTGCACTTTCGTGTAATAATCACATCATCAGGGGAGACACAAGAGAGAAATATAGTCAGTTGATATACATCGAAGAGACGAAGACATGTTTACCAAATGGCGTCCTAGCTTCGTCTCTTCGAAGTATATCAACTGACTTATATTTCTCTCTTGTGTCTACCGTGATGATGTGATTATTACACGAAAGTGCACTTGGGAACTTATCGTGTTTCATTTTCCCCGTGGACTCATAGGAACATCTTGATCACGCGCAAAATTGTGATCCTTTCCAATATATATATATATATATATATATATATATATATATATATATATATATATATGTGTGTGTGTGTGTGTGTGTGTGTGTGTGTGTCTGTTATGTTTATATAATATTAGTGCGAGATTCTCTGCTAGTTGAGCATGTTTGAAATTAATGACGTTCCATATCAGAAATTTTTGAGTTACATCTATGAAGGCTTGGTTAATTACATTCCTGAAGTATGTAATTAAGCCATTAACATAAGTGTGTATGCCGAGATTAACTTATTCCAGTTACCGTTGTGTATCACTGGTCAGTTTTTCGCACCCCAGTGCGGGATGGTACGGTCACAAGCAGCTTTCGGATCTCATTTCACGTCACACTTCTTTCTTTTTTTCTTTTTTTTTCTTTCGGGGGAAACTTACTCACCCCATCACGTTCGTTTATAGTGCTACATTACTCGGATCTTAAGAACAGATGAATGGATCAAATGGCATAAAACCGAATGTGTACAAGTATATATGAATATTTTTGTTTTTCATACATATTCGCCATTTCCCGCGTCAGCGAGGTAGCGTTAAGAACAGAAGACTGAGCCTTAAAGAGAAAATCCTCACTTGGTCCAATTCTCTGTTCCCTCTTTTGGAAAAGTAAAAACTGGAGGGGAGGATTTCCAACCCCCCGCTCCCTCCCCTTTTAGCCGCCTTCTACGACACGCAGGGAACACGCGGGAAGTATTCTTTCTCCCTTACCCCAGGGATAACAGCAATATATATATATATATATATATATATATATATATATATATATATATATATATATATATTATATATATACTCCGTCTGCTCTAGGTTATACATATTACAATACACAATTGGAACAATGGTCCGCCAAAAACAATGAACACATAGTCTGCATCTCCAAAGATTCTTCAATCACTCTTTTAACCCCAGACGAACACGAGCCTAGCTCTCACAGTCACCTTGAATGGGCGGTCTCTGCCACCGAACCATTCTGGACGTCACGTGCGACGCACACATGACACTTGCTCCCCCACAACAGCAACATAAACACAGAAGAGACACCCACACACAAACGACATGCCCTCGGGAACAAGAAGTGGCAGCAAAGGTGGACAAGAAATGGAATCCCTCAGCATCTAATACGAGAAACAAAATCATCATCCGCTCCACTTTAAACTACGCCTCACCTGCCTAATTTTTCCAACTTCTCCAGCCTAAAAACGGAATGTGACACAGTTGTAAACCACTCAAAATAGTGCACTTACAACAGTCTCTGGCTGCCTAGCAAAACCACGAACACTCAAAACCTTGACAATGAAAGAGAAGTCCTGGAAATGCAGGCCCACCTGAACATGTTCGACACCCAGTTCTGTGCAACAGCACTAGACAGACCCCTACCACCCAAACCAGACAATACCCAACCACAAACCCTCCCGTAGAAATAAAAAGCTTACCTCTGCCTCACACTTCTGTAGCATCTACTCACAAATCTCCAACTCCCAACAAATGTAACACACACACACACTGAAATAATCTAACGAGCACTAAACAACCCTCTTCCCCAGTCAATTTGAAACTCTAACCCATCAGATAGTAATACACCCATCAGAAACCACACTCCCTAGACAAACGCGAGCCACGCTCTACCGATACGGCTCTGGACATCACCCATCACTACAACACTACAAACTGCTTCAGTATCTCCGCAGACCGTACATGCCCACAGCGCCGCTACCATAAAGAAGACACCAAGCGCTTACTATTCAATTGCCTTGTTCTCTCTGGACATAGACGCACACACATCACAACACTCTTAAAGTCCTATATCAACACACAAGGGACACCTGGGCTACGAAGTCTTAACATCCGTAGACACAAGAGCTGCCGTCAACCCCACAACTAAGCAATTTATCCCACCTGCTGCCGTGTACGGTACTCGAACCCAGATCCATTAGACTGGCTAGTAGAAACGTTGACCACTGCACAACAAAGGCTCGTCATGTCTTATGTATAGCTGGCATACTGAGTGTAACCTTGGCGAGATTTTAAAACTCACTCATCTCTCAGGCAGTGTGTGTGGGTGCCATTACCCATTCGTACAGCCCGGGTATGGTGTTCGACATAATCCCTCATCTATTGAGCTTGTTTTACTCTCATACAACGTTTGAAAACCTTTTGTCTTGCCAGCATTCACAAGTTCATCAGTTAGCTTATTCTATTCATCCGCTACTATGATATTATACACCTTTATTTTGCTACTCATTCCTTGCTTCCCTTCCAGCTTTGAAGTCTGGTTCCGTTTTCTTTCTATCTCTGAAAAAGCTGTTTATTGTACGTAGACTTTATCATTTTGGTCTCGGAACTCGATGGCTGTGATCAAATCATTCAGTACTCCTCTCTCTTTCATGGTGAGCAAGTTCATGCCCTCTTAAGTCTTGCCGTATGTCAGCTCCCGTAATACTAGTACCGCTTTTTTGCCCTCCGTTGCGCTTTTTTTTTCGGTGTGGTAAGAAAGCATCATAAAGTTTTGGCGTAATGTAGGACGGCAGTGGTTTGCTTGAACATTACCTTATCCATGTACTTTCATGAGCGAATCTGATATCTGTTAAAAGACAGTCCCTCTCCTCTACAATGCTCCTAATGCTGGGCACAGTATTAACTCCTAAGTCATTCTTATACACAGACTCCCACAGCTTAGTTCCTCAATGTAAACACTCGTATCGAGGCGTAATTTGACTCTCTCGTCCTCAGTACTTAACATTTACTCCGGCTGAATTTCATCAGCCATGAATAAACCAACTTTGTAGTCTGTCAGTAACCCTCTTTACTGCCATCATGATCTCGGGACCATCTGCAAACATATTCAGGTATGAGTCAAGTCCTTTTGGCTCCTCATTTACGTAAATCAAGAAGAGCAGTGGTCCCACGACCGAGCCCCGCGGCACGCCACTGGCCACTAGAACTCATTTCAGAAAGGCTCCTGACATGTGTGTCCTTCGTTCCATTTTTGCACTGAGGTAATTTTCCATTTAAGGAGAGGAGTCTCCCCCTCAGTTCTACCTGGGGATCAAGCTTCCTTTCAAATTCCTTTTGTGGTACACTGTCAAACGCTTTCTGACGGTCCGAGAAAACACAATCCACACATTCTCCTCGTATGGCTAGAGAGGAACTTCGCTTTGCTATCCTTTTCTTTACTGCTTTTGACGGGACTGCGTCTTCTTCAGTTATGTTATGGCCAGACCACTTACCTTGTACCCTGGGGTCTGTGTATCTATGTAACTAACTTATAAAAGTTCAAGACATTCGGTACGTATGACCTTTTCCTAAATCTGTGTTGACTGTTACTTAAGTACTTTCTCCTTTGCAAATATTCATCCATTCGCATTGCAGGTGTCTTTTCCAGGGTTTTAAAATCCACATACGTCAGAGAGACTTGTATACAGTTCAGCAATTTCCTCTCTTAAAGACAGGCACCACATTTGCTCTTTTCCATTCCCTTGGTGCTTCACCCTCCTCCTCCAAGCGTATCGGCACGCTATTTCATCACACACGGAGAACTTTCAAGAGGATCATGAGACTTGTGGGTTAAGGCCTTTTAGCAGCCTGCTTATACCTGTTCAGTACACTTCACTGATTTCCAACACCTCCTCCTTATCCCATACCGCTTGTGTTAGGGCTATAGTATCTTTCTCTGGGAAAACACCTTTCCACTTGTCATTCAGCTCTTCACACATCTTCGTACTAACCTCTACAACAGTTTGGTTAGCTGCTCTTGACAATTTACTATTTATTTATTCATGGAATGGTGTTGAGTTGTTCTGTCTCTTGTCAGATATATCAATTTTATAGTTTCTCTGTTGCTCTTTCCTTATCTTTCAGCACACATTTCTTGCCCTCTTATACCTGCATGCCTTATGTGTAGCCTTATGTTCTCCATATACATCCCTTGGCTCTTGATTTTTTACATCTTTTACCGAACCAAACTAACTTTCCCTCTCTATTTGCAGCTGTAGGTACCGATGTCGTAAACCCTTCATGGAGGATTTCACAGAAGCTTCCATAATTAAGCTCTTTATCATGGCTATGGAACTCCATTTTCCAGCATCCGTTCTGACAGAAATGGTTTAACTGTTTTTCACAAGCATATCCTCTCTTATAGCGTGGCTTCCTCTCTGATACTTTTACGTCCTCGCGTACATGATCAAACTCTAGCATTACACGATCACTTTTTCCAGTGGGTGTATCACATCTGCTACTCCTGTGTGTGTAAAGATAAGATCTAGCAATAATGGAGCATCAGCCCCACTTATTCTAGTGCGTCCAGCGTCAAGATGATAAGAGAAATTTTCTTGTTTACACTCTTAATTAAGAACCTGAGTTTCTGTAACTCTCTATCTCCATGTAAGTCTAACTTCCCCCAAAGTGTTTCTTGATAATTACAATCCCATGTCATTATACCTTCACCACCTGTGAGGAATGAGTTCCTCATTGCTTCCTGCAGTATTAAGACTGATCTCTCTCCATTACGTACTGTTTGAATAGGCCATCCATCATTATTTCCCCAAGTTCTTCCTTCGTGAGAGGGACAGTTCTCCTCTTCCCTTGTATTCTCCTTCCTTCCTTCCTTCCATGTTACCAAAAGCACCTCTCCGGAGAGATTTGGTCAGATCTCTTCTTTTAGATGTGTTTGTCTTCACTCTTTAACCGTATCGTGAATATTTTTTCCCGTTTACAACCACCACTCCACCTGTGTTCTTATGAATCATTCTTAAATCTGATATTCGCATCACTTAATATTCCTGACCTCTCTGTACAAGTGTCAAGTACAAGTCCTGCTCTCACGTTTATTTCGATGTGTCCCGTTTTTCCGGCACCTAACAGATATTCTTTACTTTCTTTCCTCTGATCTTTCATCAATACCCAGCTGAACCCATTCTCCTCTGCAGATATCTTAGTCTACCCAAGCACCACCTGGTTCCAAAACTCCATACAAAGTGATCATCACTGGTTTATCCCTTTTATGTCTTCATCATAACTACCAATTCCCTTCGTTTCTTTAATCTCAGTCATTACATTTGGCATGTCAGTAACCTCTAGCAGTCCTTCACTCACAATCTCTTCCACTGCCACTCTTTCCTCTTCGGCTTGAATATGGTGACTATGGTCTTTCAATCCAAAAACCATTACTAATATTCCTAGCCCTAGCTCAACCCAGGTGACAGCTGAGTCCTGCCATATTTAGAAATAAACCTTCATGTCTCGTTTTCTTTTTTTCTAATGTCCGTTTTCACCAATGCTCTTCACTTTTACAAACCTTCCATCAGTAATCCATATACTCACTGACCTGACCTCAACAGTGTGCATATCACTAAAGCTTTACCATGCGATTCGCTATGTCTCTGTGCTTCACTGTACACAGATCTCTGCCACAGTCAGTACCCTTTGTTTCTGTGCCTCGTCATCCAGAAATTCGTTCCTGTTCTCTGTCCTTTATTTTCAACATTCCTTTGAGATCTGTGTGTTCTGGGCATTTCCTTTCGTGGATCCACCGCAAAAGACACTTGAAGATTTTTTCTCAGATGCTTTCCACTAAATGCACCTTCATTCCTCTGGCTATTTTCCACTTGAATTCCTTCATTCTGCTTGAGTTTCTTGTCAAACTCAGATTATATCTATCTATCTTCTTTCAATTTTTTTTTCATTCATTTGTTAACAGTTTTTCAGTCTCTACACCCACTTTTGGAAACTTCTGATCCTGCTTTTATGTATATATATATATATGTATATATATATATATATATATATATATATATATATATATATATATATATATATATATATATATATATATATATACACACACACACACACACAATTAACAGTAATTGTTCTACACTTATGACCCCAGCTGATTCATCCCTTAATCATCTAATATTTTGTCCTTAAATTTAGCTTTTTAATTGACCTAGTTACATTTGTAAGGTCATGATAACCTACCTTTGCCTGATTCATTTTTCTCTTTCTGTCTCTCTCTCTATGCATCTACAATTCCAGGCTAGCTTCGCCCTGACCTCATTACACCAGACATCCTTTTGATTTTCAGTTTACAGCGTGAAAAACAAAGGTCATTAAGAATTTTCAACCCAAATCTGTTCACTCTCTGACGCTTCTAAACTCCTGACAGCCAGCTACATTGCACCAGGTATAAAGAAGCTAATAAAAAGGGGTTCATGGAGTCACCAGACAGTTGGCAACGTTGTCTAATAATAAGAATGAACATTTTGTTTTTATCTATTTAAACTATCCATAATTTTCCCCCCTTAAGTTTTTTATTAACAGTTTCAGATATTTTCTTTAACTCTTTTTTTGACACTTTCTTTTTTCAATATTATCCTTGAGAGTATCAGCATAGTTGGCTATTTCCATCAGTACATGGGTTCGAACCTCTCCTCTGCTTTACAAGGGCCGTGTGTGTGTGTGGAGGAGTACGTAATGGTCTTAAGGTGATCTTGAAACACCTGAAGAAGAGTTGCCAGTATCATCGAACTGATAGGTAAAACAAATGACGTTCCTAGCCTTAACAAAGTACCCCGACAATCGACAGACCTCGAGTCGAAATGACCAATTGATCATCTGCTACACATCAAGCGTTCTTTTAACATTTTGATGGCCATAATGAAGTGGTGCTTTTAGGAATTAACTATCTCCTCCCTCTCCTTACTCCCCTTATATTTACACACCTGGAGACACACACACACATACACACGTCTGAATTTCCAACCGGCGTATGCCACTCCTCACACTACCCCTATGGGCCACTATTTGAACCAACGCCTTAACAAATCCGACTCACACTCTGTTCGAACACGACCATTTGATTGCTTAGGATTAAACCCCGTAAGACGGAGCACTCCATCCACACACTTATACTTTCTCTTGTTGACATTTCTGTCATTTATATTCCCGGGGCCAAATACAAAAGGTCGCTCTGCCGCTTTGTTTAACAAACGATAGACCAGTCTACCTTCAACCACCATGGATGTACAGGTAGAGACCACATCAATGGTATTAGAACAGAGGGAAAAAAGAAATGGATCTATACTCAAAACTCTCAACTCAAATACAGAGGAATAAAACCCATGGAATGTGTTTACGTCTGACAAGGTGGAACCATTAGACGTTGGACCATAACATTACTCAATGTTCATTTGTAACCTAGACGCACTGATGATGCTGAATACATCTTTTTCACAGACATTTTTTATCTGTTCATCATTTTCCAAAATGGTAAAATAAAAAAAGAAATCGTAATTGAAATGGGAGCTGGTTAATCCGCTGATTAACGTCACAGCACACCGGAATACACATTACTGACACACTTTTATGATCATAATCCTTAGATAAGGAACTGCTCCAGTTTTAGCCGAGAAAGTCTTTAAGATTCTTCAAGAGTTTCCCCTTTATAAAACTCCAAACTCATATTTCATAAAATGGTGAGCCTCTCACCATAAAACATTACGTGATACAGGCGTAAAATGAGACCCTCTTTTACCTAAAGAATGTTAAAGTTTCGCCAAAACTTTGCATTTTCTTTTTTTTTTTTTTGGTGGGGGGGGGGGGTTCGAATTGCCTCTTATAGGTCAAAAAGAGCGAGTCTTTCTCTGAATGAAAGAGGGGGGGGGGGGGGGGGGGGATGTTGGTAGCTGCAACCCATAGCCAACCAAAGGTAACATGCAGGGGGTATCCTCACAGTGCAACCACACACACACACACACACACACAGTCATCACCCAAACCAAAAAGGTCTTAAGTCACACACATCAACCTCGGTTCGAACCCCCTGCGCCACTCCCTCTACTACCTCCCTAACGCTCTGGCCTCCTCCAGGTTGCTCAGCCCACCAGGCTTCTCGGTGTCGCTCTGGACGATAAAATAACTTGGGAAGAACGTGTCATCACTGGGTTAAGAGACGGGGCAACGCGAGCGTAACTTTCTCTCCCCGTAACACACATAATCACATAGTACAGGACACTGGAAGAGAAGGCCTTATCATGAATAGTCATTATCTAGCAAGATGTATGCTGTAGGAATCTGTGTGTGTATGTGAGAAGAGAGAGAGAGAGAGAGAGAGAGAGAGAGAGAGAGAGAGAGAGAGAGAGAGAGAGAGAGAGAGAGAGAGAGAGAGAGAGAGAGAGAGCCTAGGGAGTCGACTTCTTCCCTAATCTGTCACTAGTCCCACCTCAGGAGTACAGTAAAGGAGGCAAACTGCCTACTGATAGATGCATTAGAGAGAAAAAAAAAAATATGTACATGGAAAAGGAGCTATTCAGCAAGCTTGTTTACATCGTACATGAAGGTGAAAGTAAGATAAGTTTGGCCATCGCAATTAAGTTATCACAAAGAACGAATAGTAAAGGTGCAGAGGAGGACAAAAAAGGTGGTACTGAAATTAAGAAAGTTGAATTACCGGGAAATTCTAAGAGTCTTTAGATTTGCCTGGCGTGGATGTGGTGATGTGATCAAAACATTTCAATTTCTCAACCAGCTTGATGACGTATACAGTGGACAGTTCTTCCAAAGGTTGTACAGACAGAACAACCGGAGGTCACAACATGCAAATGGATTATGCAAGAAACGTTAGAAAATGTAAAGAATGTTCTTCAACAGTGTGATCATGGCGGAGGAATGGAGTACAGTGCGTAGTGAGACAGTGTGTGCGGCCAACATACACAGGTTTAAGAAGTTGTATGATGGTAAAGAAAATTAAAGAGCTGCGGGGCCTCACGAATGTAAAACTCCCTCCCCGTGCAGAAGAAATGGATAATTACAGAGACATGTGCCGCCATGAACATATGAGCACCAGCAGGCACACACACACACACACACACACACACACACACATGGGACGATGATGTTTGCTTCGTACTGTCGACAGATATGGTTGCCATGGAGTGGATCATGAGCCAAACAGCCACTGCAGTGGTTAAGATGAACTACATATTGGTTGCCATGACCCGGGCAGGTCCTGTCATGAGCGAGACGTCGGTTGCCATGGACAGTTTCCTCGCAGTCGCGTCATGAAGGAGGATAAAGTGGCATCGATTTATTGGATCAGTTGCCGGGAGGCACCGCCGCTCTGCTTCACGCCCCTCCTCCTCCTCCTCCTCCCTCACCTACCTATTGCTCCTCCCTTACCTATGTTTTCTACCTACCCACGCCTCATATCTACCCATGCCTCCTTACCTACGTATTCCTCCTCCCAACCTCCCCACTCCCTGTTTTCCCCTAAACCCCTCCCCCCACGCCTCCTGATGTCCGTTATCCATTCATACCTCTTTTCCTTCACCCGCGCCCCCTACCTACCCACGCCTCCTCTTCCTTACCCATACCTTCCCTATACCTACGCCTCCGACCTATACATCCCCCCCTTCCCATAAAATGTAGGTCGCAAGAGAAGCATATTTGTCACTATCTAACACAGCGTCAAATATCATCTGCAACAAAGCTAAGATAAAGGCATATTATCTTACCTGCTATACCATCACTGCTCCCGTTTTCGACCCATCCTTCCATCGCTTCCATTTCAAGCCTCTGATCACCTGGAATAAGGCGGCCAGACGAATCACCGCATCTGTAACGCATGGAAAATCAGTTTTTAGACAACCAAGAGTTTTGATTCGCTCCTCTTCAACACTCTTCTCTCCCTGACACGCTTCGCTCTAACCTCGTCTAATGGCCTCTCTAACCCCCGACCTTCTCTTGCAAACTTAGGCTTAAAAATCCACATCATCTTCCACTGACGATGTTTGTTCTATGGAGCTTCATTATATAATGTAATCTAATTTTGTGGTATACAGGATTTGATTCCTCAAGACGACTGATCATTTTGGCATCCATGCGAAAGTATTTTCACACTCGAATCAGTCTTTTTTTCCTGTTTTCTGTTTCCCCTGCAGCTTGGCCGACCAGGAATGTAAATATTATTGCCAGAAAATAATTTCTCTTGGCTCGACCTAACCCCCGTGACCTTTCCACGTCCTCCATCACATTCATTCAACCTGAAAGTGAGGAAAATGTTGTCACGGGACATCGCATGCACACGTAAAGTAAGGCGCTCCGTTTTCTTTTCTTTCCAACATTCTCGGATTTTTCTCATCGCGTCCATTCTCTTTCTTATTCTTTCACGTTCTAACCACAGCCTGACATTCAAAAGGAGTAATTTGGTCGGTAGAAGGAACCATCAGCGTCAGAGAGAGAGAGAGAGTCTCATCATTAGCATACGTCTGGAACGGGGTTCGAACACCTATATGAGGTGTTCCTACATCAAAAGAAACATTCAGAGGTGAACAGTCAACTTACCTAATGGGTGTAGCAACACTCCTGACAGCCACGGTGGTTGACGGTGTGGCCTGGCACCACAGCAATACCTCCTCCTCTTTAATTCGTGAAGGCGACCTAGAAACAGATAATGTAAATTTCAGCTGCGACTCCAAGACCTATATATTATCATCAGACTGGGAAACACGTAGCTAACAGTGTTTTTTATGTGGCGTATTACAGATGTAGTGACAGTATGTTACGCGGTCGTCTATACATATGTGTGTATGTCTGTGTCCGTTTGTGTGTGTGTAGGTGTCCACGTATATGCTTTGGTGAGAAAAGAAGAGGTGGTGAAAGCCTTGCGTAAGATGAAATGTGGAAAGACAAGATTGCGGTTGAACTGCTTAAGAAAAGAGTGACTTGTTGTTGCTGGTGTCTGTGCGTGCCCCGTGCATTTCTGTCCAGGAAATAACTCAGCGTCGTTGCACAGGTTACATTTAATATCAGTTCCTTATGTGCTGACGTAAGGATGTGGATAATGTTCACATAACACAGAAGACACATTTAAATTTGGTTCATGGTAACGGTTGCTGACGTACCCTGACCGGTTCACCTGCACAACAGTCTCGTTCTGTTGATCCAGTAAACTGTCATCATCATTATCATTATTATCATTATCATTATTATCATCATTATCATTATTATTAGTATCATTATCATTATTAAAGTTACTGTTGTTAATATTATTACTATTATATATGAGTACGTTCCTTTTTGAGGAACCTCGCGATTTTCTATTTATCTCGTCCTAGAGAAGAAGAAGAAGAAGAAGAAGAAGAAGAAGAAGAAGAAGAAGAAGAAGAAGAAGAAGAAGAAGAAGAGGAAGAAGAAGAAGAAGAAGAAGAAGTAGTAGTATCCCGAACTTCATACTCATAATGGAAGAGAGAGAGAGAGAGAGAGAGAGAGAGAGAGAGAGAGAGAGAGAGAGAGAGAGAGAGAGAGAGAGAGAGAGAGAGAGAGAGAGAGAATGAGAGAGAGAGAGAGAGAGAGAGAGAGAGAGAGAGAGAGAGAGAGAGAGAGAGAGAGAGAGAGAGAGAGAGAGTTAATGGTGAGGTGGTTACGATCAACAGCGGAGGATGAAGACGGCAGAAACAGAGGTCGAGACAGGAGCCAATACACAAAGCAGTACAGGAGAGAACTGGACGTACATGTACAAGCAAGAGAGCAAACTTCACAAGCCTACGTAAGAGAAGAGAAAGTGGAAGAGCGAATAACTGACAGAACATGTGAGGTAAGGAAAGAAGAAAAATGTGTGATACTAAATCTCCATGGCCGACTGAGGGTGTGGGGGGGTGGGGATGAGAAAATGGGGTCACAGCTGGTCAAGTTTTGATTAGGAAGCGCCATCTGTTGACGGAGGAGAGGGGAAAGGGAAGGGGAGAGACCCCGGGTGTTCGATGGGAGTATAGGTCGTGGAAGGATGGGGAAAATAGAGGAACGGCTTTAGGGTACTGCCGAAGATGAACTAATTTGTGAGGGAAGTAGAGGGGTGACTGGGAGGAAGGGTACTGGGCTACGGAGGATTACGATCGAATTAGAGAACATTTAGGGGATTTTAAGGTTTTAGGAGGCTTGTGGGTCTTATGGGATCTGAAGTGCCAGTAAGATAGCTAAGGAGCGGAAGAATTAGAAGCATTAGAGAGTAGTTTACTGTGTGTGTGTGTGTGTGTGTGTGTGTGTGTGTGTGTGTGTGTGTGTGTGTGTGTGTGTGTGTGTGTGTGCGTGTGTGTGTGCGTGCGTGTGTGTGTGTGTGTGTGTGTGTGTGTTTGGTGGGTGGGGTGTCTCAACTGCTAAGGGATGTAGGAATCTGAGGGGTGTACTGGGAGCGAAGGATACGTATCAGCTGAAAGGATATCAGGTTGGGGGAAGGGAGGGGAAGGAGCTAGAAGAGGAATGTAAGAACACTGCGGCATTTTATAGCCGGTGGACGTGGCCAGCTTCCTGAGTGCTGCAGGGGCCTCATAAGGCTAAAAGGGACTCCTGAGGTAGGAAGGCAAGGCGATATATTTGGGTAAGGAGAGATGTTGGGCTACATGAGACTGGGTGAGCAATGGTAAGTTAAGGGTGATGTTAAGGCTTAACGCCATGAGACACTAGAGAAGGATTAGACTTAAGGACACCGAAGGGTAAGGGAGGGTTAGAGGGAAGGGTGAAGACCATGGAGGTCTTGGAAAAGTAAAGACCACACCATAATAAGGATCACTGCTACCTTGATGCTACTTCGTACCACAACATACATGGCGTAATCCATGCAGGTTTGGGGTTACGATGTCATTCGATTTTCCTTCAAACCTTCTCCCGTATACATACACACAACTGTATAGTTTAACATAAGATCCAAGAAAGGACGTGAGACCGTTAGCGGAGGAGACCTTACACCCATTGAGAGAGAGAGAGAGAGAGAGAGAGAGAGAGAGAGAGAGAGAGAGAGAGAGAGAGAGAGGGAATCTAAAGGCCAATTCCTTTTGTAATGTCTGCTGGAGCTCGTGAAGACAATAGCCGCACAGAGCCCCGTAAACGACGATCTTCAAAGCCCCTCCCGTGATGTCCCTCAGGATCCAGCCGTAAAGACTTTCACGTGCGCGTTTACAGTGTCCTCCTCCTCCTCCTGACCTCCTCCTCCTCCTCCACCGTCTTGTACAGGATATCTGAGCGATTTCCATTGTGCGTTGATAACGAGAACCTACCAGCTATGGTCATCTTGAATTATCTCTTTAACGTCTGGTTCATAAACGCACGAAAAAGAATGTTACACCCAAATTCATTTTTCTTTAAATACCCCAAACACTTAAGAGCACAGGGAGTTGGTTTTTTTTACTTTATAATCTCGTCTCTATGTACAATAGCGGGTGGGGAGGAGACTTCTGCTTTATCATCTCGTCTCCAAGTATAATAGCAGGTGGGAAGAAGCCTTCTACTATACTACTTTGTCTCCATCTACAGCGGTGGGCTAACTTTCCCTTGTAGTCCCATACACTGGTCCGCCCACCCATGTACTAACTTTCCCATTTACTGTACTGCCTACCCATGTACTAATTTTCCCATGTAGTCCCATGCACTATACCGCCCACCCATGTAGTCCCATGCACTATACCGCCCACCCATGTAGTCCCATGCACTATACCGCCCACCCGTGTACTAACTTTCCCATGTAGTCCCATACACTGTACCGCCCACCCATGTACTAACTTTCCCATGTAGTCCCATACACTGTACCGCCCACCCATGTACTAACTTTCCCATTTACTGTACTGCCTACCCATGTACTAATTTTTCCATGTAGTCCCATGCACTATACCGACCACCCATGTAGTCCCATGCACTATACCGCCCACCCGTGTACTAACTTTCCCATGTAGTTCCATGCACTATACCACCCATCCATGTACTAACTTCCCATGTAGTCCCATGCACTATACCGCCCATTCATGTACAAACTTACCAGGTAGTCCCATGCACTATACCGCCCACCCATGTACTAACTTCCCATGTAGTCCCATGCACTATACCGCCCACCCATGTACTAACTTCCCATGTAGTTCCATGCACTATACCACCCATCCATGTACTAACTTCCCATGTAGTCCCATGCACTATACCGCCCACCCATGTACTAACTTCCCATGTAGTCCCATGCACTATACCACCCATCCATGTACTAACTTCCCATGTAGTCCCATGCACTATACCGCCCACCCATGTACTAACTTCCCATGTAGTTCCATGCACTATACCACCCATCCATGTACTAACTTCCCATGTAGTCCCATGCACTATACCGCCCACCCATGTAGTCCCATGCACTATACCGCCCACCCGTGTACTAACTTTCCCATGTAGTTCCATGCACTATACCACCCATCCATGTACTAACTTCCCATGTAGTCCCATGCACTATACCGCCCATTCATGTACAAACTTACCAGGTAGTCCCATGCACTATACCGCCCACCCATGTACTAACTTCCCATGTAGTTCCATGCACTATACCACCCATCCATGTACTAACTTCCCATGTAGTCCCATGCACTATACCGCCCACCCATGTACTAACTTCCCATGTAGTCCCATGCACTATACCGCCCGCCCATGTACTATATTACCTCCCAGTCTATTGTTTGTTCCCTTCTTACGCAATGTTATTTTGGCGAGGCTGACAGCGGCGCGGACACACACACTGTGGGTAATTTGTTTTTGACGGCACCGGAAGGGGCGTGGCCAGGCGCGTGATGCTGGTGACGTCATTACGTGATTCCCCCCACCCCCCTACACACACACACACACACACACACACACACACACACACACCCTGCCCTTTCCCTCTCCACTCAGCCGGGCCTTGCAAACACGCACACTGGGACGTAAATGGGGGGAAAAAATGCCTGCAAACATGTGCACATACGGAAACGCACACATACGCCCAAACACGAGCGTAGAACTCTCTCTCTCTCTCTCTCTACGCAGTACACGTTTATACACTCTCACACACACACACACACACACACACACACACACACACGCACCGACAAGTACAAATATAGGGTTATTTTCATCATAAAAGGACAGGTTGGAGGAATTTGAGTTCTCTTAATGACCAAGTCATGGAGACACAAGTTTTCAAAGTGTAAAAAAAAAAATTTTCTTTACCTTACGTCATTAAATACACTAGAATGAGAGTGACAGATACTAGGAAGTGCACGTTGGGACGTGAGGTAGTGCACGTTGGGACGTGAGGAAGTGCGCGTTGAGACGTGAGGTAGTGCACGTTGGGACGTGAGGAAGTGCACGTTGGGACGTGAGGTAGTGCACGTTGGGACGTGAGGTAGTGCACGTTGAACGAGAGGAAGTAAACGTTGGGACGTGAGGAAGTGCACGTTAGGACGTGAGGTAGTGCACGTTGGGACGTGAGGAAGTGCACGTTGGGACGTGAGGAAGTGCACGTTGGGACGTGAGGTAGTGCACGTTGGGACGTGAGGTAGTGCACGTTGGGACGTGAGGTAGTGCACGTTGGGACGTGAGGAAGTGCACGTTGGGACGTGAGGAAGTGCACGTTGGGACGTGAGGTAGTGCACGTTGGGACGTGAGGTAGTGCACGTTGGGACGTGAGGTAGTGCACGTTGGGACGTGAGGAAGTGCACGTTGGGATGTGAGGAAGTGCACGTTGGGACGTGAGGTAGTGCACGTTGGGACGTGAGGTAGTGCACGTTGGGACGTGAGGAAGTGCACGTTGGGACGTGAGGTAGTGCACGTTGGGACGTGAGGTAGTGCACGTTGGGACGTGAGGAAGTGCACGTTGGGACGTGAGGAAACATTTCCTCAGGAGGAGACAAAGCATGTCTTCTGGCGTACCCGAGCGGGCAGCTAACTAGACTGTCATTCAAGATAACATGGGTTCGAATCCCTTGCTCTCCGTGGTGAATCGCTTCCATCCGTCACAGGAGGACAGTACCCGCCGCTGCGGTGGACCACTGGAACACGCTAGACCTGGAGGGAGTAAAATGCGACTACCACTGGAAAACTGGAAAATGCGTATGACAAAGACATGCAACAAGCAATACGCACGGCTCGATGGGCGTAAAGCTTCCATGACACGTGTACAAGCTGGTATACATACACATACATACATACATATATTTACATGGACACAAACACATGTATACAGTCATACACATTTACATCTGTGTAGCTCTCTCCCCGTAACACACAAACAGTAATTACACATAAATGACGTCATGATAGTTCCTCCGTGACGTCGTAACATCATGATCCATGCATGACAGCGCCCTTGCACAAAGTGACGTCATGATGATGCCCCTGTACACCGCATGGCATTATATTAATGCCCTTATGCGCAACGGAACGTCATACTGGTGCCTCTATACAAACTGTGACGTCATGACAATGCCCTTATGCACACCGTGACGTCATGATAATGCCCCTATGCACACCTTGACGTCATGACAATGCCCCTATGCACACTGTGACCTCGTGATAATGCCCCTGTGCACACCGTGACGTCATGATAGTGCCCCTATGCACACCGTGACGTCATGATAGTGCCCCTATGTACCCCGTGACGGGATAAGTTAACATTTTCGTTCTAATCATGTAATCATCACATACTTTTTACCCTGATACAAAATCCCAGTAGAAAGGGCGGGGGATACAGTTAATTATCTTACAGTGGAAGGAGATACAGGAAAGTTCATCTCCCAGCAGGCTATGGGGGAGGGGGAACAGAAGAAGCCCTATCTCCGAGGATGCTCTGAGTATCAACTTACCAGACGTAATATACCTTTTCCACGGTCATTTCCCCACGTTCGTATAGCAGACATCATCTGTCGGTTCTAATCTCCTGCTACTAACAGGGAGCGGTCCCATCACCCACTGCCTCTAATAACAGTTACCTAACCGGTAAACATTTGTGAGATCTACAGTGGTCATTCTTAACGTCTAATGGTTCTTCTGTACTGGTGAAGACAGGCAGAGGTGTACAGAAACATGAGTAACAACAAGAAAGTGCTTCTCTGGGGAAGTACAGAGGTCATGAGCTGGTGTACGTGGTGCGGGATTACGGTAAGGTGAGGCCAGGCGAGGTAACGTGAATGTAGGCAGGAGTTCCATGGCGCTGGTCTCGATACAGCAGGAGCAGCAGGCGTTGCGGAGGTGGGGAACGGGTTCGTTGAGCTTCTGCAGAGAGAGAACGCAAGTCGAGGTCCTGAGTTCGCAAAAGGCTGCCGTTTGTGCTTTGTGCTGCAGGAGAGGGTGGCCGTATGTCCCAGAACGTCAAGCTGCTTCCCACGACGGGTGTCGGTGACGTCCAGCGTCAAGCTGCTTCCCACGACGGGTGTCGGTGACGTCCAGCGTAGGTGACCTGCTGACGGCGACCTTAGGAAATGCGACACAACAACAGAACCCCTGTCAACGATGGAGAAGTTCCAGGGGCGCCTGGAGTCACATGGTCAGGACTATTCAGGCACCAGTGGCGCACTTGGGCTTCTGTGAGTCGAGGACGAGTGATACAGGTGGCAGCCGCAACGGCCTTTATGTGCGGCCAGGCCTGGCCAGACCAGGCCACCCTGCAGCCGGCGAGGACAGAATGAAGACGGTCACAGTAGATGAAGATGGGCCCTACGGAAGTACACAGCTTTTGGCCTTGGGTGGAAGACTAGATGCGGCGGTTCTCCTGTCGTGAAGGTCGAAAGTGTCATCCTGCTGTGCTCAGACCTGAGTCCTATGAGGTCACACGAGGTTACCCTCTCAGTTGCATACTGCGATCATTATAGTTGCTAGAATGCGACGCTGAGGAATGATAATGGTGACATGGCTAACGACACAACGGGACACACCAGTTGCCACACTTCGACGCACATACACATTCCAACACGACACGAGACCTCCCCATGATGTAAACTTCCGACACTGACCCCACGCACGACTCTGGGGGTCAGTCGTCACGACGATAACTCATGCAAATTGGCGGATATAAGATCTGTCAGGACCGCAAGGACACCCAACCGAGCGTGAACGATAAGAGACGCAAGAGAATAAAGAAAGACGAGAGGAAAACGAGACTGAGATGCGGTGTGATCCAAAGAAAAATAGAAAAAATCAACAATGTACTGAATTTATTAAGAAAGGGAGTGACAGTGTTATTGACTGGTTGGTAAGGTTATTTAATGTATGTATGACTCATGATGAGGTGCCTGAGGATTGGCGGAATGCTTGCATAGTGCCATTGTACAAAGGCAAAGGGGATAAAAGTGAGTGTTCAAATTACAGAGGTATAAGTTTGTTGAGTATTCCTGAGAAAGTATATGGGAGGGTATTGATTGAGAGGGTGAAGGCATGTACAGAGCATCAGATTGGGGAAGAGCAGTGTGGTTTCAGAAGTGGTAGAGGATGTGTGGATCAGGTGTTTGCTTTGAAGAATGTATGTGAGAAATACTTAGAAAAGCAAATGGATTTGTATGTAGCATTTATGGATCTGGAGAAGGCATATGATAGAGTTGATAGAGATGCTCTGCGGAAGGTATTGAGAATATATGGTGTGGGAGGCAAGTTGTTAGAAGCAGTGAAAAGTTTTTATCGAGGATGTAGGGCATGTGTACGTGTAGGAAGAGAGGAAAGTGATTGGTTCTCAGTGAATGTTGGTTTGCGGCAGGGGTGCGTGATGTCTCCATGGTTGTTTAATTTGTTTATGGATGGGGTTGTTAGGGAGGTGAATGCAAGAGTTTTGGAAAGAGGGGCAAGTATGCAGTATGTTGTGGATGAGAGAGCTTGGGAAGTGAGTCAGTTGTTGTTCGCTGATGATACAGCGCAGGTTGCTGATTCGGGTGAGAAATTGCAAAAGCTGGTGACTGAGTTTGGTAAAGTGTGTGAAAGAAGAAAGCTGAGAGTAAATGTAAATAAGAGCAAGGTTATTAGGTACAGTAGGGTTGATTGGGAGGTAAGTTTGAATGGAGAAAAACTGGAGGAAGTGAAGTGTTTTAGATATCTGGGAGTGGATTTGGCAGCGGATGGATCCATGGAAGAGGAAGTGAATCATAGGGTGGGGGAGGGGGCGAAAGTTCTGGCAGCTTTGAAAAGTGTGTGGAAGTCGAGAACGTTATCTTGGAAAGCAAAAATGGGTATGTTTGAAGGAATACTGGTTCCAACAGTGTTATATGGTTGCGAGGCGTGAGCTATAGATAGAGTTGTTCGGAGGAGGGTGGATGTGCTGAAAATGATATGTTTGAGGACAATATGTGGTGTGAGGTGGTTTGACCGAGTAAGTAATGAAAGGGTAAGAGAGATGTGTGGTAATAAAGTGTGGTTGAGAAAGCAGAGGAGGGTGTTCTGAAATGGTTTGGTCAAAGAGGATATATGGACAAAGACCCCAGACGCTTCACATGCCTTGATTCAATCCACTGACAGCACGTCAACCCCGGTATACCACATCGCTCCAATTCACTCTATTCTTGCCCTCCTTTCACCCTCCTGCATGTTCAGGCCCCGATCACACAAAATCTTTTTCACTCCATCTTTCCACCTCCAATTTGGTCTCCCTCTTCTCCTCGTTCCCTCCACCTCCGACACATATATCATCTTGGTCAATCTTTCCTCACTCATTCTCTCCATGTGCCCAAACCATTTCAAAACACCCTCTTCTGCTCTCTCAACCACGCTCTTTTTATTTCCACACATCTCTCTTACCCTTACGTTACTTACTCGATCAAACCACCTCACACCACACATTGTCCTCAAACATCTCATTTCCAGCACATCCATCCTCCTGCGCACAACTCTATCCATAGCCCACGCCTCGCAACCATACAACATTGTTGGAACCACTATTCCTTCAAACATACCCATTTTTGCTTTCCGAGATAATGTTCTCAACTTCCACACATTCTTCAAGGCTCCCAGAATTTTCGCCCCCTCCCCCACCCTATGATCCACTTCCGCCTCCATGGTTCCATCCGCTGCCAGATCCACTCCCAGATATCTAAAACACTTCACTTCCTCCAGTTTTTCTCCATTCAAACTCACCTCCCAATTGACTTGACCCTCAACCCTACTGTACCTAATAACCTTGCTCTTATTCACATTTACTCTTAACTTTCTTCTTTCACAAATTTTACCAAACTCAGTCACCAGCTTCTGCAGTTTCTCACATGAATCAGCCACCAGCGCTGTATCATCAGCGAACAACAACTGACTCACTTCCCAAGCTCTCTCATCCCCAACAGACTTCATACTTGCCCCTCTTTCCAAAACTCTTGCATTCACCTCCCTAACAACCCCATCCATAAACATATTAAACAACCATGGAGACATCACACACCCCTGCCGCAAACCTACATTCACTGAGAACCAATCACTTTCCTCTCTTCCTACACGTACACATGCCTTACATCCTCGATAAAAACTTTTCACTGCTTCTAACAACTTGCCTCCCAAACCATATATTCTTAATACCTTCCACAGAGCATCTCTATCAACTCTATCATATGCCTATCATATATATATATATATATATATATATATATATATATATATATATATATATATATATATATATATATATATATATATATTTCTTTTTTTTATTTATTTTGCTTTGTCGCTGTCTCCCGCGTTTGCGAGGTAGCGCAAGGAAACAGACGAAAGAAATGGCCCAACCCACCCCCATACACATGTATATACATACACGTCCCCACACGCAAATATACATACCCATACATCTCAATGTACACATATACATACACACACAGACATATACATATATACACATGCACACAATTCACACTGTCTTTATTCATTCCCATCGCCACCTCGCCACACATGGAATAACATCCCCCTCCCCCCTCATGTGTGCGAGGTAGCGCTAGGAAAAGACAACAAAGGCCTCATTCGTTCACACTCAGTCTCTAGCTGTCATGCAATAATGCCCGAAACCACAGCTCCTTTCCACATCCAGGCCCCACAGAACTTTCCATGGTTTACCCCAGACGCTTCATACGCCCTGATTCAATCCATTGACAGCACGTCGACCCCGGTATACCACATCGATCCAATTCACTCTATTCCTTGCCCGCCTTTCACCCTCCTGCATGTTCAGGCAACGATCACTCAAAATCTTTTTCATTCCATCTTTCCACCTCCAATTTGGTCTCCCACTTCTCCTCGTTCCCTCCACCTCCGACACATATATCCTCTTGGTCAATCTTTCCTCACTCATTCTCTCAATGTGCCCAAACCATTTCAAAACACCCTCTTCTGCTCTCTCAACCACGCTCTTCTTATTTCCACACATCTCTCTTACTCTTACATTACTTACTCGATCAAACCACCTCACACCACATATTGTCCTCAAACATCTCATTTCCAACACATCCACCTTCCTGCGCACTACTCTATCCATAGCCCACGCCTCGCAACCATTCAACATTGTTGGAACCACTATTCCTTCAAACATACCCATTTTTGCTTTCCGAGATAATGTTCTCGACTTCCACACATTCTTCAAGGCTCCCAGGATTTTCGCCCCCTCCCCCACCCTATGATTCACTTCCGCTTCCATGGTTCCATCCGCTGCCAGATCCACTCCCAGATATCTAAAACACTACTTCCTCCAGTTTTTCTCCATTCAAACTTACCTCCCAATTGACTTGACCCTCAACCCTACTGTACCTAATAACCTTGCTCTTATTCACATTTACTCTTAACTTTCTTCTTTCAAACACTTTACCAAACTCTGTCACCAGCTTCTGCAGTTTCTCACATGAATCAGCCACCAGCGCTGTATCATCAGCGAACAACAACTGACTCACTTCCCAAGCTCTCTCACCCCCAACAGACAGCATACTTGCCCCTCTTTCCAAAACTCTTGCATTCACCTCCCTAACAACCCCATCCATAAACAAATTAAATAACCATGGAGACATCACACACCCCTGCCGCAAACCTACATTCACTGAGAACCAATCACTTTCCTCTCTTCCTACACGTACACATGCCTTACATCCTCGATAAAAACTTTTCACTGCTTCTAACAACTTGCCTCCCACACCATATATTCTTAGTACCTTCCACAGAGCATCTCTGTCAACTCTATCATATGCCTTCTCCAGATCCATATATATATATATATATATATATATATATATATATATATATATATATATATATATATCATACATATCTGCCATTTCCCGCATTAGCGAGGTAGCGTTTAGAGCGGAGGACTGGGCCTTAGAGAGAATATCCTATCTTGGTCGCAACGTAACGGGTATGAAGCACTTGGTTATGGCATCATAGTCTCGTACCCAAACTCTCCTCTTCTGCCTTTCCTTGTTTACTTCGTCTCTTCACCTCTCTCTCTCTCTCTCTCTCTCTCTCTCTCTCTCTCTCTCTCTCTCTCTCTCTCTCTCTCTCTCTCTCTCTCTCTCTCTCGCCGATCTGTGTGCGTGATACTCGATGGATCAAGCCCTCCTTCTCTCCCTATCAACATCAGTGCCCCTCAGGGTTCTGTCCTGCTTCCCAAACTCCCTTTATCATCTTTATCATTGATTTTCCGTCTTCAACAGATAACTCGACACGCTCATACGCTGATGACTCAAACGCTGCAGTAACCCACTTGCTTCCAACCGGCTCTCTCCTCTAGTCTCTCGCTCGATCACTTATGTCGTCTTGTCACAACTTCCTCATTGTACTTGGACAGGATACCCCAGGGTGGCAGATGTATCCCAGTTTGGTCTAGATCTTCTGAAACCCTTTTTCTGTCCATCGCAGATCCTCAAACTCCTCACAACCTTGCCACATATTTTGATGAGTCTGATTCCACAACTTACTACAATAAATATATTTGATGGCACCGTCATATCCAACCTGTCCTGACAACCCCACATTACACAAAAAGGCTCTGTCCATCTCGAAGAGAAAGGAATCCTGATTCAATGCCGTAAAACATTTTCTTGGAGGTTTATTCCGTTTATCACATGAGGAGGTTCTAGTAGTCCATCCTTACTAGACACAATCGATTCAAAAGTAGTCTGACTTACTAACTCTCCCAGTCTCACTTGACCTACTTCCCCTAAGCAGCAGTGCTGATTCACTTTTCCCACTTCTATAGATCTGAACTTGGCTTCTGCTCCCGAGAGCTGGCTGCTTATTTGCCCCCCACCATTAGCTAGACCAGCAAGCTACTGTGTCATGTGGTGACTATATGGCCAATGGTAACGCAAGGGTGGGTCGCTCTTATACCTGTTTCTTCCGCTACACTGCCTCCCGTATCTCAGACGAGTCGCACAAAACGACAAAGACGATGTGAACTGGAAATTTTCCTCTCCTATTAATAGTAGAAACAGAAGGAGTCACGTGAGGATCTCTCCTGTGAAGGCTCAGTCACTTGTTCCTGGCGCTACCTCGTTAATACGAGAAAGGTGAGCAGGTGTAAACGAAAAAGGAAAAAAAAAATATCTATTTTTGCTTGCTGTGCAAATCAGTCTATTCTGGGAAATGATTCATACAGCCACCGTGGGCGACCCGGGATTACACCACCAGATGTAATTTGGTCGCTGCATGCCAGCCAGTCTGCATGTATGCATGTATGAATGCATGTATGCATGTATGAATGTTTTTATGACCGTGTATGTGTGCATTTGTTTTAGGATGTGTGTGTGAGTGTGTGTGTGTGTGTGTGTGTGTGTGTGTGTGTGTGTGTGTGTGTGTGTGTGTGTGTGTTACGGGGAGAGAGTTTTATTACACTCGTGTGGCCTCATCTCAGCCTTGTATGTATGTAACATGCCTCTGCTCCTGTACACACACACACACACACACACACACACACACACACACACACACACAACACAACACAACACAACACAACACACACACACACACACACACACACACACACAACACAACACAACACAACACACACACACACAACACAACACAACACACACACCCACACACACACACACACACACACACACACATGGGAGGTTGATGATGACTCTGGTTTGCCAGACAGGAGTAAGAGGAGGATCACTCCTTCGAGGGAGGACACACAGGACGCTGGTCAGGAACGGCTTCGAGATGGGGTGGAGGTCCCCAGCGGCAAGACGCAGGGCAATGTCTTGAGGTCCAATCCTCTTCTTGATCTACGTGAATAAGTTGCCAAGGGCTGGACTCCTACCTGACTATGTGTGTGGGTGACGTCAAGGTCACGAGTGAAGTGAGAAGCGAAGAGGAAAACTGCATTCATTTACAAGGGGGAAAGTAGATCACCTCCTCATATGGACTGATACATACAATGAGGATGGGACAGTGGAAGACGACCTTAATAGGAATATCATTTGTCAAAATGCAATGCTGCAGGAATCTATGTGTGAGAGGGACTTGGTGCGTTTACGTCGCCTCCAACCTGTCACCAGAAATCTTATTCACGTGTATGAATAAGGATATGTTCAGGAAGTTCTTCACGTCCTACGTTGGGTTAAAACTCTAATATGCTTCTCAAGTTTGGTGACTGCACTTCAGAAAAACATAGAATTAATGCAGAAGTTCAGAGAAGGGCAACAATGATCATATGCGAATTAAGAAAACTGAGTTAGAGATGAATGTTACAGACCGTAAATTCGTCCACCATGGAAGAGAGAGGAGTAAGGGATGATTTGATCACATCGCTCCACTTTCTATCACTTCCTCTCTCGGGCCTTTACAGAGTGCCATAACTTACGTGCTCAAATATATCTTCATAAGATTCCATCAGGTTCACTTCTGCCCGTTTGTAATTGTTTGTGTCTGTCCTTTCGCGTCTCCTTTTTAATTAGCCTCTGATCCAATCATTCCTCTAACTCGGGTGAAACATGTGAAACATGGAGGGAAGATGGAGGTAGACAGCAAGACGGGGGTAGACAGCAAGACAGAGGTAGACAGCCAAGAAGACGGAGAGAGGAGAGGGAGGGAGGGAAGAAGGATGGAGAACGTCCCCTAACAGAGGCCACCACTTGGTACAGCTTGTGTCATCTAGGCGAAGCGTTGCCCTGCATCGCCCGAGCCATGGCTCCACCCTGCGGCACACTACCTAAGCAGTTACCAAACCTGTTGAATTTCTTCCTGGTGACCAGTCACCTCTGCTGGCGTTATTAATAATGTGTGACGCGTGTATGTCTCATCCTACAAGAGGTAGTCACTCCAATGACGGACGGGGAGGTAACTTCATGGCTTCCGGTGGCTTACTCATCTGCCAACGCCTATATATATATATATATATATATATATATATATATATATATATATATATATATATAATATATATATATATATATATATATCGTTTGTTAAAGACCAAAGGATATCTAACGTGCAGTAACTTTCTATTGTCGTGGTTTCAATACGTGGTGAGAAAAATTGACAAAAAACAACAAAATACTTATAAATGTTAAGATATGATTTGGTCTCTACACACACAAAAAAAAGAAAGAAAAAGTGTACTAAAGAAAATAAGAGCCAACATGATCGTGGCTGCGGCTTCCCTCACACATACACATCCTTAAAGAAATAAGAAGAGACGTAATATATTTCACCCATGGCAAGAACAGTTTCGCTCATTTCTGTCTCATTCACCACTGCCTGCCTTCTACATTTCTGCCCTATTCACTGCTGCCTCATTCATCACTGCCTAGTTCACTGCTGCCTCATTCATCTCTACCTAGTTCACTGCTGCTTCATTCATCATTGCCCAGTTCATTGCTGCCTCATTCACAGCTTTCTCATTACCAGGCGTGGGGAAGTAGGCAGTCATCGGCCAGCGCATAATTACGTTCTCGCAAAATACCAGCATGACTGTATTAAAACCTGGCGAACTTATGACGAGAAAACACACACACACACACACACACACACACACACACATAGTGTGTTAGTAGCAGCTTTTCTCGTAAACATATTCTGTTCAAATGACCAGATCATCATTTTTTCACAAGATTCATTCCGAACTTTTCAAGCTATCAAAAGTCTCTCTTTCTATGGGTGGGGAGAGACTGTGTAAAAATCTGTGAGCTCCTTCCTAACATGACCTATGTAGGAGGCACATTGGGAAGACCCACCCAACACCTACACGAAGGCTCCGTCAAACTCTAAGGCATCAAAAAGCACAACACAACACCACGGCCCTCACTCGAGGGACGATGGGTCAATCTACAAGGATACTACGCCGTGAACAAGTCACAACACGGGCCAGGACAGACTACCTCAGCTACGCGCCCCAGCATGACCTTACAGCGAATGAGCCCGCAGCGGTACGTTTAACTCTGCTCACTGGTATTACCCAGCCCCACCCGGCGACGCAATACCACTCGCAACTGCTCCAGTGACCTCTCCACGACTTGAAAATTTCAGACATTAAGTGCTAAAAAATGTTTTCTAGTCATTTTGAATATATATATATATATATATATATATATATATATATATATATATATATATATATATATATATATATATATATATTCCTATGAGCAAACGGGGAAAATGAAACACAATAAGTTCCCAAGTGCACTTTCGTGTAATAATCACATCATCATAGGAGACACAAGAGTGAAATACAACAGTCAGTTGATATACAACGAAGAGACATAGCTCGGACGCCCTTTGGTAAACATGCGACTGTGTGTGTGTGTGTGTGTGTGTGTGTGTGTGTCACGTCTAGGGCATTCACGGTCGGCGGGGAGGATCATAAACACCACAGGGGGTTCACCCCTTCCTACTATCATGGCATGACTGTTTGTGGAAACCTTGGAGACACACAGCTGCACCAGAAGTGTGGACAGAGGCGCCACAGGGTACAGGCACATGGCCGGCGCTATAGTGATGGTACCTATGGAAACCAACATGGACAACAGATCGAGAAAGTTACACAATGTCAGCGAAGATAAATATACAGGTTACAGTGGGAGAGGAGACCGGGGATATTGCCTTATCTCATGTACGATAATATGATGAGGGTGTAAAGTTCTTAGTGTATCATAAACCCACTTTCTAATTATTTCATTCATCATCATCATTCGGCTCATATCGAAAGAACAAAGTCTGGAGAAATCACTGGGATCTTTTTTGGAGGGCAATTAGAGTAGACAGTAGAAGACTATATGTGTCATCGAGAAGTCCAAGAAATAATACGCTAAAGGACCGTTAGTTAATTCCAAGAAGACGTCAGTGGCATAATTGACAGGTGCAGGGGGGTGGGAGTCGTGAGAGAAGCTCAGTGGAAAGCAAGAGGTATATAAGTGCCCACAGTTCAAAGAAGGACTCACATACGGGTAGATACTTATAGAAAACGGGGATAAACCTTGCTTCCTCCTCAGGGATAAAGACAGGTGATGTACTGGACACAATCAGTGGGAGATACATCGACAAGGACAGAGTGGC
The DNA here is from genome assembly GCF_036320965.1 of Panulirus ornatus. NCBI lineage: Eukaryota > Metazoa > Arthropoda > Malacostraca > Decapoda > Palinuridae > Panulirus > Panulirus ornatus. Next base: position 24,403,170 of record NC_092281.1, on the reverse strand, counting down.
AGAGGGTATACCATGTACTGGACATCCAGACGTGTACTGTGGGGAAACAGGATCAGCGAACGTAAAACAAAAGATATCGAATGCCACTACTGTCCAAAGAGACAAGTATGGACACCTACCATAGAGGCAAGGGGCGAAGATAATGCATAAAGGAGTGAGCAAGCCAAAAAAATAATAAGCCTCACAGGCAACTCACACTTACGTAGCAGTGATCAACAACAACTGTGAGGGCTTTCTACGCCGGGCCGCCCGAACCAGTCCTAAAACTGGCGGTCACAGAATTCAGGGATACGCAGGGGGGCTACTGAGGCGAGAACGTCTGCTGGAGGGTAGGAATGCGGTGGCGCGGCGTCCGACGTGGTGGGAATGGCCTGCGAGATTATACTGATTTGTGTCTTTTATGGTCTAGTTACGTCGTGTGGGTAGAATCAGGGGGGGTCAGTGTGAGGGCGAGAGCGCTAAGGGAGGGATGATAACACACTGTCGCCTTAGTAGTAGTAGTAGTAGTGATACTGGGAAAGTGTGGGAGAGTGTAAGGCAGTGAGCCCCAGGTTGATATACGTAAAAATATGAAAGTATAGATGACGAGAAATGGGTCATTACCGGGGCTTGTGCACCTGGACTCCGCCTGCAATGAAGTTACACCGCGGGGGCAGCTTTACCTCCGGCGAGGCCATGCCTCTGGGAGCACAGACAGTCTCGCCAAAGGACTTTCTCACTCCCCTGCTACAGGCGGGTATCGTGAATCATACTTGCGTTATATTAACCTTGAAGGTGTATTCCCCGGTATCATTATCGTTCTCCAGGCTTAACATATCGTAAAGCATTTATCATGACGTCGAAGATTATCACGCATCGCAAATTTCACAACAGCGTACGTTCTTCTTGTTCGGTACAAAATGCCGTAGGTTATCGTACATTACACAATATCGTATACTATCGTACATTCCACAGTACCGAACATCGTCGTACGTACACTATGCTAAAGATATCATAATATACTTCACTACATTCATAACACTTCGTTATCGAAAGTTGCACATAGCAGAAAATCGTCGGACGCCGATTACCACTATCGTGCACGATCCCCAATGTTGTTACCATACACACCAAAGTATTATCGTTCGCAGACAAAGACTAACCTACGAAAACCATCGTACTAAGTGTGGTATTAACGTACGTCGCGTCACATGTGCTTTTTTTTTTTTTTTGCATCACATAAACAAATGTCGTTTCTATCTCTGGCGTATTGAGAAACAGCTTCTGACATGTCATAAAATTTAAGAACATAGTCATCATTCATCAACCTTATCCTACATGATGAAGGAAAGTGTATGATATGAATAATGCCTTCATATCAGGAGATAATATATCCAATAAGATGTGTATGTATAATGTTATACATCAGCAGAGATTCATTACCCATAATATGCAGTATTATATGCATATATATATATATATATATATATATATATATATATATATATATATATATATATATATATATATATATATCCCTGGTGATAAGGGAGAAAGAATACTTCCCACGTATTCCCTGCGTGTCGTAGGCGGCGTCTGAAAGGGGAGGGAGCGGGTGGCTGGAAATCCTACACTCTCGTTTTTTTTTTTTTTTTTTTTTTTTTTTCCAAAAGAAGGAACAGAGAAGGAGGCCAGGTGAGGATATTCCCTCAAAGGCCCAGTCCTCTGTTCTTAACGCTGCCTCGCTCACGCGGGAAATGGCGAATAGTATGAAAGAAAGATATATATATATATATATATATATATATATATATATATATATATATATATATATATATATATATATATATATGTATATATATATATATATATATATATATATATATATATATATATATATATATATACATATATATATATATAATATGATGATACAGCGCTGGTGGCTGATTCATGTGAGAAACTGCAGAAGCTGGTGACTGAGTTTGGTAAAGTGTGTGGAAGAAGAAAGTTAAGAGTAAATGTGAATAAGAGCAAGGTTATTCGGTACAGTAGGGTTGAGGGTCAAGTCAATTGGGAGGTGAGTTTGAATGGAGAAAAACTGGAGGAAGTGAAGTGTTTTAGATATCTGGGAGTGGATCTGGCAGCGGATGGAACCATGGAAGCGGAAGTGGATCATAGGGTGGGGGAGGGGGCGAAAATTCTGGGGGCCTTGAAGAATGTGTGGAAGTCGAGAACATTATCTCGGAAAGCAAAAATGGGTATGTTTGAAGGAATAGTGGTTCCAACAATGTTGTATGGTTGCGAGGCGTGGGCTATGGATAGAGTTGTGCGCAGGAGGATGGATGTGCTGGAAATGAGATGTTTGAGGACAATGTGTGGTGTGAGGTGGTTTGATCGAGTGAGTAACGTAAGGGTAAGAGAGATGTGTGGAAATAAAAAGAGCGTGGTTGAGAGAGCAGAAGAGGGTGTTTTGAAGTGGTTTGGGCACATGGAGAGGATGAGTGAGGAAAGATTGACCAAGAGGATATATGTGTCGGAGGTGGAGGGAACAAGGAGAAGAGGGAGACCAAATTGGAGGTGGAAAGATGGAGTGAAAAAGATTTTGTGTGATCGGGGCCTGAACATGCAGGAGGGTGAAAGGAGGGCAAAGAATAGAGTGAATTGGAGCGATGTGGTATACCGGGGTTGACGTACTGTCAGTGGATTGAATCAAGGCATGTGAAGCGTCTGGGGTAAGCCATGGAAAGCTGTGTAGGTATGTATATTTGCGTGTGTGGACGTATGTATATACATGTGTATGGGGGGGGGGGGCATTTCTTTCGTCTGTTTCCTTGCGCTACCTCGCAAACGCGGGAGACAGCGACAAAGCAAAAAAAAAAAAAAAAAAAAAAAAAAAATATATATGATGTCAATGCTCATTTCTCTACCCATCCACAATGGCAATATTGTGGTGGGTTCTCAGTACATAGCGAGGTAGAATTTCCCTTTGATGTCCACTCCCCAGACTTCGGCTATCCTCCCTCCCTCCCTCTTCCTCCTCCACCCCTCCCCCACCTGAGGCTTTTGAACCTCCTCCCACGCCTGGCAGCAACCCCCCCCCCAACCCATCCCCTCCCCCCGCTCCGTATTTCCTTCCTCCCCTGCCACCCCCCCCCCCCCCTCCTCCTTCCCTTCCCCCAAAGACTCGTGGGCGTTTTGAGATTCATGATCAAGATCGTATTTAAATTCCACACGAGGGGAAGGGGGGGAAGGGAAGGAGGAAGGGGGGGGGGGGGGGGGGGGGAACTTGATAACAGGCACCCTAGGTGAAAGGGATCTATCTATTTTGGGGGCTTATTTTGTATCAGTTTCGCTGCCTTGTATGGTGACGATATTATAACTACTTTGTTGGTGTGTGTGTGTGTGTGTGTGTGTGTGAGTAAATGATGACGTAATAACTTTCTCATCAAGTGTAATGAGACATTTTCAGAATACCGCGGGCTTGCACGCCCGCATGCAAACCACGTACGTGGACATTACGTTACCCCCAAAGACATGTACACGGGGGTCAAGGGCCGTACATGGACAACCACGGGTACAAACGAACAAAAATAATAATTCTCTGTGTTCACCTTTTTTTCGTATAGTAATTCAATTTGTGTTCACCTTTTTTGTATCATAATTTCCATTTCCTGTAGACACCTGCCCTCCAAGGTACAGCAGGTCTGTCATGTATACATCATAACCCTCTACAGTGTACCCACGACTTGGTCATAGTGTTCCAAAAGGTCACCATATCCCAACCTTAATATAAAATGTCACTATAACCCCCCCTTTACTTCCCCACAGTGCTTGTGACACACTATTAACTCAAAGTGAAGCGTTTTAGATATCTGGGAGTGGATTTGGCAGCGGATGGAACCATGGAAGCCGAAGAGAGTCACAGGGTGGGGGAGGGGGCGAAGGTTCTGGGAGCATTGAAGAATGTGTGGAAGGCGATAACATTATCTCGGAAAGCAAAAATGGGTATGTTTGAAGGAATAGTGGTTCCAACAATGTTATATGGTTGCGAGGCGTGGGCTACAGATAGCGTTGTGCGGAGGAGGGTGGATGTGTTGGAAATGAGATGCTTGAGGACAATATGTGGTGTGAGATGGTTTGATCGAGTAAGTAATGAAAGGGTACGATAGATGTGTGGCAATAAAAAGAGTGTGATTGAGAGAGCAGAAGAGGGTGTTTTGAAATGGTTTGGTCACATGGAGAGAATGAGAAGATTGACCAAGAGGATATATGTGTCAGAGGTGGAGGGAACGAGGAAAAGTGGGAGACCAAATTGGAGGTGGAAGGATGGAGTGAAAAATATTTTGAGCGATCGGGACCTGAACATGCAGGAGGGTGAAAGGTGTGCAAGGAATAGAGTGAATTGGAACGATGTGGTATACCAGGGTCGACGTGCTGTCAATGGATTGAACCAGGGCATATGAAGCGTCTGGGGTAAACCATGGAAAGTTTCGTCCGGCCTGGATGTGGAAAGGGAGATGTGGTTTCGGTGCATTATACATGACAGCTAGAGACTGAGTGTGAACGAATGTAGCCTTTGTTGTCTTTTCCTAGTGCTACCTCGCGCGCGTGCGGGGGGAGGGGATTGTCATTTCATGTGTGGCGGGGTGGCGACGGGAATTAATAAAGGCAGCAAGTATAAATTATGTACATGTGTATATATGTATATGTCTGTATGTGTATATATATGTATACGGTGAAATGTATAGGTATGTACATGTGCGTGTGTGGACGTGTATGTATATACAGGTGTATGTGGGTGGGTCGGGCCCTTCTTTCGTCTGTTTCCTTGCGCTACCTCGCTAACGTGGGAGACACCGACAAAGTATAAAAAAATAAATAAATATATATATATATATATATATATATATATATATATATATATATATATATATATATATATATATATATATATATGTGTGATGGGAGTATGTGATATGTGTATGTGATATGGGAGTATGTGATAGAGTGTAAGAAAGTAAATTCTCGATTAATATGGGTAAAACTGAAAGTTGATGGAGAGAGGTGGGTGATTATTGGTGCATATGCACCTGGGCATGAGAAGAAAGATCATGAGAGGCAAGTGTTTTGGGAGCAGCTGAATGAGTGTGTTAGTGGTTTTGATGCACGAGACCGGGTTATAGTGATGGGTGATTTGAATGCAAAGGTGAGTAATGTGGCAGTTGAGGGAATAATTGGTATACATGGGGTGTTCAGTGTTGTAAATGGAAATGGTGAAGAGCTTGTAGATTTATGTGCTGAAAAAGGACTGATGATTGGGAATACCTGGTTTAAAAAGCGAGATATACATAAGTATACTTATGTAAGTAGGAGAGATGGCCAGAGAGCGTTATTGGATTACGCGTTAATTGACAGGCGTGCGAAAGAGAGACTTTTGGATGTTAATGTGCTGAGAGGTGCAACTGGAGGGATGTCTGATCATTATCTTGTGGAGGCTAAGGTGAAGATTTGTATGGGTTTTCAGAAAAGAGGAGTGAATGTTGGGGTGAAGAGGGTGGTGAGAGTAAGTGAGCTTGGGAAGGAGACCTGTGTGAGGAAGTACCAGGAGAGACTGAGTACAGAATGGAAAAAGGTGAGAACAATGGAAGTATGGGGAGTGGGGGAGGAATGGGATGTATTTAGGGAATCAGTGATGGATTGCGCAAAAGATGCTTGTGGCATGAGAAGAGTGGGAGGTGGGTTGATTAGAAAGGGTAGTGAGTGGTGGGATGAAGAAGTAAGAGTATTAGTGAAAGAGAAGAGAGAGGCATTTGGACGATTTTTGCAGGGAAAAAATGCAATTGAGTGGGAGATGTATAAAAGAAAGAGACAGGAGGTCAAGAGAAAGGTGCAAGAGGTGAAAAAAAGGGCAAATGAGAGTTGGGGTGAGAGAGTATCATTAAATTTTAGGGAGAATAAAAAGATGTTCTGGAAGGAGGTAAATAAAGTGCGTAAGACAAGGGAGCTAATGGGAACTTCAGTGAAGGGCGCAAATGGGGAGGTGATAACAAGTAGTGGTGATGTGAGAAGGAGATGGAGTGAGTATTTTGAAGGTTTGTTGAATGTGTTTGATGATAGAGTGGCAGATATAGGGTGTTTTGGTTGAGGTGGTGTGCAAAGTGAGAGGGTTAGGGAAAATGATTTGGTAAACAGAGAAGAGGTGGTGAAAGCTTTGCGGAAGATGAAAGCCGGCAAGGCAGCAGGTTTGGATGGTATTGCAGTGGAATTTATTAAAAAAGGGGGTGACTGTATTGTTGACTGGTTGGTAAGGTTATTTAATGTATGTATGACTCATGGTGAGGTGCCTGAGGATTGGCGGAATGCGTGCATAGTGCCATTGTACAAAAGCAAAGGGGATAAGAGTGAGTGCTCAAATTACAGAGGTATAAGTTTGTTGAGTATTCCTGGTAAATTATATGGGAGGGTATTGATTAAGAGGGTGAAGGCAAGTACAGAGCATCAGATTGGGGAAGAGCAGTGTGGTTTCAGAAGTGGTAGAGGATGTGTGGATCAGGTGTTTGCTTTGAAGAATGTATGTGAGAAATACTTAGAAAAGCAAATGGATTTGTATGTAGCATTTATGGATCTGGAGAAGGCATATGATAGAGTTGATAGAGATGCTCTGTGGAAGGTATTAAGAATATATGGTGTGGGAGGAAAGTTGTTAGAAGCAGTGAAAAGTTTTTATCGAGGATGTAAGGCATGTGTACGTGTAGGAAGAGAGGAAAGTGATTGGTTCTCAGTGAATGTAGGTTTGCGGCAGGGGTGTGTGATGTCTCCATGGTTGTTTAATTTGTTTATGGATGGGGTTGCTAGGGAGGTAAATGCAAGAGTTTTGGAAAGAGGGGCAAGTATGAAGTCTGTTGGGGATGAGAGAGCTTGGGAAGTGAGTCAGTTGTTGTTCGCTGATGATACAGCGCTGGTGGCTGATTCATGTGAGAAACTGCAGAAGCTGGTGACTGAGTTTGGTAAAGTGTGTGGTAGAAGAAAGTTAAGAGTAAATGTGAATAAGAGCAAGGTTATTAGGTACAGTAGGGTTGAGGGTCAAGTCAATTGGGAGGTGAGTTTGAATGGAGAAAAACTGGAGGAAGTGAAGTGTTTTAGATATCTGGGAGTGGATCTGGCAGCGGATGGAACCATGGAAGCGAAAGTGGATCATAGGGTGGGGGAGGGGGCGAAAATTCTGGGGGCCTTGAAGAATGTGTGGAAGTCGAGAACATTATCTCGGAAAGCAAAAATGGGTATGTTTGAAGGAATAGTGGTTCCAACAATGTTGTATGGTTGCGAGGCGTGGGCTATGGATAGAGTTGTGCGCAGGAGGATGGATGTGCTGGAAATGAGATGTTTGAGGACAATGTGTGGTGTGAGGTGGTTTGATCGAGTGAGTAACGTAAGGGTAAGAGAGATGTGTGGAAATAAAAAGAGCGTGGTTGAGAGAGCAGAAGAGGGTGTTTTGAAGTGGTTTGGGCACATGGAGAGAATGAGTGAGGAAAGATTGACCAAGAGGATATATGTGTCGGAGGTGGAGGGAACGAGGAGAAGAGGGAGACCAAATTGGAGGTGGAAAGATGGAGTGAAAAAGATTTTGTGTGATCGGGGCCTGAACATGCAGGAGGGTGAAAGGAGGGCAAGGAATAGAGTGAATTGGATTGATGTGGTATACCGGGGTTGACGTGCTGTCAGTGGATTGAATCAAGGCATGTGAAGCGTCTGGGGTAAACCATGGAAAGCTGTGTAGGTATGTATATTTGCGTGTGTGGACGTATGTATATACATGTGTATGGGGGGGGGGGGGGCCATTTCTTTCGTCTGTTTCCTTGCGCTACCTCGCAAACGCGGGAGACAGCGACAAAGTATAATAAAATAATAATATAATATATATATATATATATATATATATATATATATATATATATATATATATATATATATTGTTTTCATATCATATACGAGATGCCAAAAATATATGATGTATATTGTCGTTTTTGTACCGCAATATTTCATCTGGTGTGTTTCAGTGGTTGGTATTTTTGCCTCCCTAACCTAACCTAACCTAACCTAACCGTGAGGATAAATCACTTTTTTTTTTTAAGTCTGAGGTGACACATAGTCCCTCATTCCCCAAGGGTATTTGGCCGTCAGATGTTTCTACTGTAGAAATCGTCTGTTTAGACATGAGATTAGAAAACTGTTTTTGGCCAAATGGACTGAGTCTTCAGGTTTCTTGAAATTCCTTATATATTTGTGTGTGTGTGTGTGTGTGTGTGTGTGTGTGTGTGTGTGTGTGTGTGTGTGTATGGCCAGGGGTGTGGCATGAGATCTGTGGTCTGGGCTGTGGCTGATACAATGAGATCAGAATGTATCATGTTGGCCCCTTAAGCCACAGACCAATAATATTCAAACACTATTGCTCAAGGGATTCAAACCAATTTGTTATGGATTCCCTCTCATGTAGGCCTCCGTGAGCATGACAAAACTGATGCTTTAGCCAAACTTGCACTTAGCAAAGGTGATGTCGAACAGAGCGTCGGGTTGTCAATTAGAACACTCAAAACTGTAATCAAGAAAGGAACTAACAGACCTCTTAGAACCACGAAGACGAGCTCAGATAAGCTTAAGTAGAAACAGAAACATGTGTATAGCAAAACATGTATAAGGAGAAAGTAATAGAATTAGCAGATTACATGATGCTGTAACTGTTAGACTAATGCTAGGCTATAGGTACTACTGGCGCTTTGGCCCAACTGGAGATGTTAACCGTGTGAAATGTAAAGTTTGTCGTCAAAGGTCCTGAAACAGACGAATGTGCCTTTGAATGTGAAAAAAATAGAGCCTTTTAGGGATAGATCTGAACAAATCGTGCAATAAATGTCACAACATCTTAGTGTTAATAACAAGATACCTGAAATTTTACGTTTGTATCCACTTTTTGCATCTAGTGGGTAAAACTTACCGTATGAAACTATGTAATGTATATACTGAAATACGAATTGCAACATCTTATGTAACATCAACCCACTGTGGTCTGACTAAGACCCTTTGTGACCCTTGTAATCCTTTTGCACTACCGCTCACAGGCTGAGCATGGGGTGTACAATAAACTAGCCTGGGTTACCGGCGCAAATCATGAGTTGTGTAGCCGATGCATGACCCGTGTAGCCTGGGATATGGCTGGTGCACGAGTTATCAGGTTGTTACATAAAGTGTATGGTCAGTGGAGTGGCTAATACATGAGTTGTGTGGCCTGGCGTGTGGCTGATACATGAGGTGTTGTGTGGCCTGGGGTGTTCCTGACACATGAGGTGTTATGTAGCCTGGGGTGTGGCTGACACATGAGGTGTTGTGTGGCCTGGGGTGTGGCTGACACATGAGGTGTTGTGTGGCCTGGGGTGTTCCTGACACATGAGGTGTTGTGTGGCCTGGGTTGTGGCTGTCACATGAGGTGTTGTGTGGCCTGGGGTGTGGCTGACACATGAGGTGTTGTGTGGCCTGGGGTGTGGCTGACACATGAGGTGTTGTGTGGCCTGGGGTGTGGAAGGCCTGGCTGATGAATATAGAATTGTGTAAATTTTTGTTTTCTTGGAGGAACATTCTTCTCTGTTTTACATTTTATTTACCACACAACACCTCCCTTGAATTAAATCAGGAGAGACAAACTACGATACAGTTCCCTGAACATAAGAACAACGTACTAACCTTTTACACTGTGAACGCCACCAACACTACCACCGTGTGTAAACAACACCTGGGTCCTCCCTGATAGATAGATCTTATTTTCAGCCAACATAAATCTGTCTCTGTCCTTCAACATTCTTTTTTATTCTTCCCCTTCAGTGTCAGAAAAGAAGGTGAGGGAGGGGGGGAAATCTGGGGTTGAGGGAAGATGTGCCAGTAGCATACTGGGCGAGCGTGCGTGTGTGTGTGTGGCACTCAGCCCAACTACCTATCCCCACCAGACATCCCTCACCCCACACTCCGCCTTACACAGGGAGATGGGCAGGTGGGTGTGGGGGTGTGTGTTGGCTACCACCACGGTAGGGAGGTGAGTCACTCTACCCCCCTTCCCCCACACACACACCCCTGGCACGGGCCCACATCATGCGGCTGGGATGTGACATAGTAAAGACACATAACTCATCCCTACCAACACTACACCTTAGACACCTGAGGGAGGGAGGGAGAGGAGAACACTGACGTAAAACTGAAATGAATTCATGAACAGATGACTGACGAACGATGATATACGTAAAATAACACGACGTTAAAAGTGATGTAAATGAATGAGGATGGAACAGATGAATCAAGATGATGATACGAGGTATTTAGTCAGAATGATTCATAAGGAATATCAAATAATGATATGCACAGGGAAGCTTCACTCTCTCCATCCAGTGGCAGGTAAAGTGCTCCACGTTGTCTCATTGTCAAAGGAAATTACCTCATTGCAGGCAATACTCAGTGTGTGTGTGTGTGTGTGTGTGTGTGTGTGTGTGTGTGTGTGTGTGTGTGTGTGTGTGCGGGGGGAAAGGATGTTTATAACCTCCTTCCCGTACCCATCAGGGTTGCCCAGTGCTGCTGTCAGTGGTGTCCAATGTGCGTAACCCTCACCTTCTACAAAAACCAAAGGGTTGTCGGTGTTGCATATTGATACATAACTCCCTGAACATGACGGTACAACCCTTGAGCACGACGGTACGACTCTTGAGCACGACGGTACGACTCTTGAGCACGACAGTACAACCCTTGAGCATGACGGTACGACCCTTGAGCACGACGGTATGACCCTTGAGCTCGATGGTACGACCCTTGAGCACGACGGTACGATACTTAAACAAGACAGTACAACCCCTGAGCACGACGATACAACCCTTGAGCACGACGGTACAACCCTTGAGCACGACGGTATGACCCTTGAACAAGACAGTACAACCCCTAAGCACGACGGTACAGCCCTTGAGACGACGGTACAGCCCTTGAGCACGACGATACGATCCTTAAGTATGATGGCCTGGCCTCTGACCTAAACCCACAATGCTGAAGCCAAAGTTTACGTCGTCATAACCCAAGGATCGTACCGTCGTGCTTAAGGTTCGTACCGTCGTATTCAAGGGTCATACCGTCGTATTCAAGGATTGCACCGTCGTGCTCAAGGGTCGTACCGTCGCATTCAAGGGTCATATCGTCGTATTCAAGGATCGCACCGTCGTGCTCAAGGGTCGTACCGTCGTATTCAAGGGTTATACCGTCGTATTCAAGGATCGCACCGAGTACGTAAGTCATTTGGTATACTCAACACTATATGCTTACATAAGCTGATGGCCCCAGAACACTTCAGTATCAACGTAGGGGCGTCGTCGGTCAAGGAGGCCGGCCCATCGAGGAAACACAGCTGGCGTCACGAGCCAGACAAGTACCAAGTGTTGCCTGTGTTACTGTAGTGTTCCTGTGGTATGTCTCGCTCACTGTGTGGTACGCAGGGTAAGACAGGAGGGAAGAGACAGATCATAGATACTGTTCTTTCATGTGTTTCTTAACTTCACTTGTCGTCTTGTACTGAGGCCGTTCGTAGATACGCGTTACTTTACGACCATATCAGCACCTCCAGGATCGTGTTCTTCCGTCCTCAGCTCCAGTGCCTGTTTAATACAGCCTCAACTCCACAGGTTCATCCCAGCATTTCCATAACACACCTGTAACTCCAGCTCCCACGTCTCCCTCCCGCTGTCCATCACACTCACTCACTTCCCCTTCTAAGTCTGCTGCTTCTCCAGCAAATGACGGGTGTGGGGAGTAGGGATGAAGGGGGGAAGGAAGAATAGGAAGGATGGAACGAAGGAGGAGGAAGAGGAGGAGAAGGAAGGAAAAGAAAGAGATTGAGAGAGGAAAGGAGGTACAAGCAGGGAGGAAGAAAGAGAAGAATGAATGAATGAAGGAAGGAAGTGTATCTCGCTTCTTTCACTATGCTGTTGTCGCCAGCCGCTACCGCCTGCTCGAAGTCATGATTTCAACATCGGTAATGGACTCATCTTCGTCAGGCTTTCACTTTCATGGGAGTTATGACATTCATTTTCGACATTAATCATATTCGTCTCCTCCACAACTTTCTTGCCGAGCGCTTAGACGTATTTCCGTTCTGTGCCTCCGTAATATATTCCCAGGTGCGTTTGCAGATTTGATCATTCTGTTTCTACCCGTACGTGGGGTTGTCTCTTTCTCTGCAGCCACGTATGTAATGTCATATATCTTCCTCTTTTTCTCCCAAGGCGTGTATAGCCCTGCACAGTTTTTCTCGTCCTTCATGGTACTCCAGATGTTCCACTCCCTCGGTTTTTACTCGCAAAGTGACAGTGAATTTTCCTCAGCGGCTTCATTTCCGCGTGTTTGGTCGGAGACAAAACATCTCGGCAGTATATTCAAGTTTGCTTCGTCTGCAACACTGAAGTCTTTTTTTTTTTTATTTCCCACCACCAGCTTTCTTTTTGTCTCTCGAGGTGAAAGTTCTCATTATCATACCACTCATTACTTGGTTTGACAGTACTGTCGTGTCACTATGCTATTTCGTTTCGTTCATTATGAGCCTTAGGTCTTTGACTCTACCTTCCCTCTCTATCTCCTTCCTCGCTCGGCCACCAAAATATTATAGTTGCTCCTTGACTTAATTCCTTAAAAATATATATTGATTCAAATCCCATCAGGTTCTCTTCTGACAGTTTATAGGTTATCTTTCATGATATCTTTCTCTGATTTTGCTCTAGTCTTACCATTTGTCTCGTCTGCAAAAACATCTAACAACTTCTTTTTACTTGACGGTCGATGTCTCATATTAAACAGTGTAAACACTGTCAACAGTGTTGCCACCTCTGATAAAATACCCTCTTCATATACAAGATCCCAACCATTACTAGTTTGAACTTCCTGTTAACTGCAAACTTCCTGATTTATGTTTCTGATATCTCCTTAATACTAGGTTTTCCTACTTTCGCTATCAGGTTCCCGTAGTCTGCTTTGTGAGATACTGCAGGGTAGTCGAGGTAACCCAGTACCCACTTCCTTTCCTCTCATGAGAGTATCAAACATTCTACTGTTGTGAAGGAGAAGCAGAATTTGTCCGCCTTTATTAAACACATGTCCATATTAATGCCTTTGTTTATGTTTTTTCTCCCCCACAGTGATGAAGACTTTTACTATCTTTTTTTTATTTTTTCATCATTCTTGCAAAGAATTTAATTACATTTAATGTTTAAGCTTACTAATCTGTACTGTGTCAGAAGTTTTAAGACACAAACCTTGAATACAGCGATATATCATACAAACCTCCAACAGCCAGGATCGAACCTGGGACCCCTATGCAACAGGCGGGAGCGCTACCGCAAGGCTATGATCGCCCCTAACAGGGAAATGACTATTCGAATACTATGTACTCGAGTATCCTTGGCCTCACGTTGGTGTGCAAGGGGGTCTACACCGGTCATTTCCCATATATATGAGTGTGTGTGTGTGTGTGTGTGTGTCTGTGTGTGTGTGTGTCTGTATGTGTGTGTGTGTAGTGTGTGTGTGTGTGTGTGTGTGTGTGTGTGTGTGTGTGTGTGTGTGTGTGTGTGTGTGTGTCTGTATGTGTGTGTGTGTAGTGTGTGTGTGTGTGTATGTGTATGTGTGTGTGTGTGTGTGTGTGTGTGTGTGTGTGTGTGTGTGTGTGTGTAGTGCGTAGTGTGTGTGTGTGTGTGTGCACCATCTTGAGACCATCTGATATTCTGCCTTCGTTCAGACTTCCCACTGCTTATGTTACTGTCATTTTTGCCTTTACGAGAGAGATGATGCCACCCACCCGGTCCTCCTGCTCAGCTGGACCGCTAAGCAGCCTTGCTACAGTCGGCCTCTGATGTCTCAGTGTGCGCCAGATGTCATTTTCATCGTAACTGTGACACAGTTTGTCATCTGTATTAACTTTACTCTTCATGCATATTGTACTCGCGCCGCCGTCATATTCTCTTGCTGTATTCTCTCAGATATTTGATGTATTCTCTGAGATATTTCACTTTTGGACTAGACGTCTGAGTTTTAAGGCTTTGTGATATTCATGGAGAATATTCTTCCTTTGCCATCTGCTGAGTTTTCCTTCGTTTTGGTCCCCAGAGAGAGAGAGAGAGAGAGAGAGAGAGAGAGAGAGAGAGAGAGAGAGAGAGAGAGAGAGAGAGAGAGAGAGTATTGCCTGAAGACCAAACTCGACTCATTTTACAAGATATTCCTCAACTCTCCTTTGAATAAAGAAAAAAAATGGGCGACCTTCGGACACAATTTACAAGACTAGAATAACTCACAGTCTTGTGTCACGCTCGCCCAGCCTCTAGGAGTGCTTACAGTTTTACGTCATTCGAAAGCGAAGTACGTAAGGTCTTCTACCCGGAGTGTTGCAAGGGATGGCAAAACACAGAGTGACAAGAGTTCGTTTGAGAAATGCTGCTTTTGTGATTCACGTCTGCTCTTGATTACCTTCCTATGGTACTGTGAGGATCAGAGTCTATCAAACAGCACTCACATCTCACAGACGAGGGTTCGATCCCTATCTGTGTTATCGTATAATGGGTTAACATTGATATCAGTGAAATGTATTACTCGTGCATTTCCACGGTTATCAATATGTGTTGCTGTCACCAGCAGAGTTGTTACTGGTCCTCATCCAATCAGCGTCACCTCAGATAATTGTTTGGGGATAATCGTAATGGAGAAATAACGTTCCCACACTAGTGGTATAATCTGCTTCCAGTGATTTTTGTACAGTAACATTAAATGATAAGCCAAAACCCCTTCATTATCAACACCCATTAAATGATAAGCCATAACCCTTCATTATCAACACCCATTAAATGATAAGCCATAACCCCTTCATCATTAACACCTATTAAATGATAACCCGTAACCCCTTCATTATCAACACTCATTAAATGATAAGCCATAACCCCGTCATTATCAACGCCCATTAAATGATAAGCCATAACCACTTCATTATCAACACCCATTAACTTTGAAAAAAGAAAGAAAACAAATTTCACATCATCCGGCCCACAACCCCCACCTCCCCATTACGCCCTCTTTACGCACCACCTCTGACGCATCACGCTGGCCTCACAGTATTACATTACGCTTGGGGAAATTTTCCGAACTGTGGGCCATAAGTTAAGCAGAACAATAACTATAATCACGGTCATTAACAAACAACCCCTCCACGTCCCCGCCCGACGAATAAATACGTCACCAGCGTTGCCTATAAACATAAACTTTACGTTAACGGCGTCATTGCCATCCCCGTCGTAAATCCCCGACACCATCACAATCAAAAGCCATCATCATCATCATCATCATCATCACCATCATCACTGGGGGATAGAAGATCATCATCATCATCATCATTTCCACTTGACTTAGCTAAACATGTCATTATGTCATTAATCCCTCATTATTACTATTACCAATAGGGCAATTATCATGACATCATTATCATCATCATTATAACCTGACTCTTGATCAAACATCTCCACCATTATCACCACCACCATCGCCACCTACCACCATCGCCACCTACCTCCAACCACCATCCACCACTACTATCGTAAATGATAACCCTCTTCCTCCTCCTGCCCTGTGAGCCAGCCACACCTCAGGACTGAGCCTATCGGCTTTACATGAACCTGACCTTCCGCCAGGCTCAGCGCGCCACCAGCCACCGTTCCCCACTATCGCCAGCGATTAATTTAGCTGGCCTATAAAACCAGCAGTAAATTCGCCCCTTGGGGTCCTCCTGAAAGAGGGTATCAACGTGTGTTTTTCATGGCTTCTGAACTCGTGTATGTTATTCTTATGTCTGTAATCTCTTTCATTGTGTTTGTGAAGGATGTCTACAGCTTACTCCAGCTGATTTTTGACATGTTTATGTTGCTTTTGTTCCTCGCCATTCCTGGAAAATAGGCGAGGGGGTTGTCCTTGAAATTCGGCGCCCTTGTTATGAAACCAAACAGCTACGAGAATTTGTTACGTAAACTTACCCCTGTTACAATATATTGTGGATGGATAGATAGATAGATAGATAGATAGATAGATAAAGAGATAAACAGAGAGAGAGAGAGAGAGAGAGAGAGAGAGAGAGAGAGAGAGAGAGAGAGAGGTATACCCAAATGAAGCAGTGAGAAAGTAGAGAGCTAAAAACAGCGCAGACCATGACACACCGGACGGACTGCAGCGGTAAATGGTATGCTCAGGAAATCCAACATCATATTACTGGAGTCTGGAGACAAACTTAGTGTGGGGATGGAATCAGATCTAATCTGTTCATTGGGGTATAAGACTTGCGAAGGATGGAAACAAAAGACGGAGGAGGAAAGAAGTGGGGGGGGGGGGGGGGTGCGCAACCTTCTGAAGTATGAAAATACCTCTTAGCCCTGATGGTGAATGCAGGTCACTCCAGCCTAGACGTCTCGTAATGGCAAGACTTGCAACAGAAAAATAAAGTCTTTAATTCTTTTGATTCGGCGTATAATCCTCTGGAAAGGATTTGGCCAACGAGAAAGCCCCTCATCATGACAGAGCAGAGGCAGGGAGACGAGCGCTTCTCAGTGATTAAGGCGTTCGAATCACGGAGGTTTCGATGACAAGCCAATTGGCTGGGAACACAGAGATCCATCCATTCAAGAGAAAAAGAACGGTGGCGGTACAGTTTCTCTGAAAGCGTCCGGGATCAAAAACTCCTCCCCTCTTCCGAGACGTCACGAAGCGTATAGGAATAACAATGCCGGTTGCATCAATACCTAATCTTTTACCTTCAGTAACCTTGATGGGTTGTTTGGGATTTAGGCCTATCAACTGCCAGGGTCATTAATGCTGCCAGCGTCTCGATACGTACAACCACCATCCGAGTAATCTTAAACAAGGATCATCCTGTAATCACCTACGCTCTTTCTCACTATGTATGTCACTCGTGAATAAGCAGTTGTGTGTGCACACAGATTTGTCAAAGCTAAGCTTGGCATGGCCCCCTGTCAATGACAGCCTGTTCTAGGATGCTCAGTGTGTGTGTGTGTGTGTGTGTGTGTGTGTGTGTGTGTGTGTGTGTGTGTGAGCTCTAGGTGGGTGCCACTAATGGCACGAGGCGTCCTATGTGTGTCCCTGTAGTGTCATGGGGTCGTAGATGGACGTGTGTGTGTTGCGTAAGATTTGGATACAGTGATTCATCCATGGAGTATATGATCAGCTGCCATATGTGAATAACTTATACACCGAAACATTAATATCCATACCCCTCTTAAGAAAAAATTAATCATATAAGAAGAAATAGTTCAAACATCAGTCAGGAAACATTACCCAAAGAAGAACAGTCAAATATTTCTCTGTGAACATTAACTGGGAGATAGAACTTCCGTCCGTATGTAGAAAATGCTCCCAGGTTCTACCAGATTCATAGCGGTCAGTTGGGTAACTGGAAACTGGAGATATTGTGGAGTAAAACAGACAGGGAACTGGTTCAACAAATGCCAAAAAAGAAAATAGGGGTGAAAGGTACACAAATCGCAAGAAGTAACAGTGAAATGCGAAAGGAGGACGAGAGAAATTTCGAAAGAAAAAAAATTATGTAAAAACAAGTGCTAATCGTAAATGATTCCATAAATATAAGAAGATTAATGATTAGCTCGATAGCAAATACTCGGACTGCGAGATTCTGAGGGAAAATCATGGATGTAGGAAGAGGAATATATGTGATGACCTGTGACTGTGAGGATCCTAAGTGTATTTTTTACAGTGGAGAGCATATCGCTCCAACACTTAACATGATGGAGTAGGTGCATACCTATCTCTCTACCTACCTCCCAACCTACCTACCTACCTACATACCTACTTACCTACCAACCTACCTATCTCCCTACTCACCAACCTACCTATTTACCTACCTACCTACGTACCGACTGACTACCTACCTCCGTTTAACTACAACGATATTCATTTGCCACATGGCAGCATTCAACGCCTGAAGAGATCGTGGAGAGCACTGACATTGTCAGACTAGATAAAACGAGCTGTCGGGCGTATGGGTCCGATGAAAATCTCCCGACAGATATATTATATTCATATTTATGGAACTTGTGGAAAAACTTGTCAGGGCGCGTGAGACACTGTTCAAAAAGTTGTTAGTGGAGGGATGTGTGCCAAGGGAGTGAAAGGGGTGCGTGAAGCAGATCTCGTTGCTCTTTTTAAGAAAACAGACGAGGGAAAATGTAGCCGAACCACAGACCAGTTTTACGAGAATTGTGGTCTGATAAAATCCTGTTAATTTATGATCAGTGAGCCAATAGAGGATTTCTGGCGAGGGAAAAAGCTACCTGAGCGATGGGCACAATGAAAGTCTTCCATAGCAAATCGTCTGAACTTCCATGATTGAGTGGACACTGGCCTGAATAGATGGAATGGGTGGGTGGATTGTATGTTCCTGGGCTACCTAAATGCGTTTGACACTGCCCCACACGCAAGAATGGAAAGCGGATTTTCAATCGGGCATAAGAGCGGGGGAACCCTTTCGCTTGATCGAAGATTACGGGAGGAGAACTGCCGACATTCGTCAGACGTGTCTTTTAACATTGAATTATGCTACCCACTGGTGTACTCCAAGGCTCTGACCTGGGTCCGATGTTAATCTTGATGTGTTTAAAAATGACCAGCCAAGAGGACCAGAATCGTAAATGACTACACTTGGAGATGAAATCAGTGTTCCGAGTGAAGTTTAGGAAAGGCAAAGACTGTAACAGCTTACATGGGACGTTTCCCAAAACGCCAGAGATGGCGTTCAACCAGACCAGACGAAAGCAGATAAGACAGGACATGGGGATAGAAGGTACGCACGTGACGGTAATGCTATAAGTAATAACACCACGTGAACCTCTGGGGGAGAACAATTTGGAGTTGTGTCGCACTCTTGAAGCCGCAGAGGCTCTTGGAGGAGAGGTTTGGAGGAAGAATTCTTAACTCCGTATTCTCCGCGTGTCACAAAAGACGACTAAAGGGGGCGGGAGGAGGCTTGTTCTCTCTCTCTCTCTCTCTCTCTCTCTCTCTCTCTCTCTCTCTCTCTCTCTCTCTCTCTCTCTCTCTTCCCCCCCCCACTCCCTTCCCTTCTTGTATCATAATTCTTAAGAAAAAGGGCAGAGGGAGGAGCCAAGTGGCCTTTCTTCGTATGTTCCTGGCGCTTCCTCGTTAACGCGTGAAACTACGATTAAGTATGAAGGATATATATATATATATATATATATATATATATATATATATATATATATATATATATATATATATATATATATATAACGTTCCATGTAGGATGCAAGCTGTTATTTCTTTTAACAATTCACCAAAGTGTTACAGTTGTTCACAGAAACATTATCTGGAATCTTGGTGCTGCAAAGGTCAGAGTTGTGCTCCTGCCATCTCAGTACCACCCGTTACACCTCCGTACCATTCCTGCCACACCTCACTATTGCCACGCCACACCTCATTACTGCCCCTGCCACACCTCAGTACTACTACCCCTGCCAAAACTCAGCATTGTTCCTGCCACACCTCAGCACTGTCCCTGCCCCATCTCAGTATTGCCCCTGTCATACCTCAGTACCGCCTGTGCCACACCCCAGTACTGCCTGCCCCTGCCACACGTCAGTACTACTACCCCCGCCATACCTCAGTACTGCTCCTACCACACCTCAGTAATGTCTCTGCCACACCTCAGTACTACTACCCCTGCCATACCTCAATACTGTTGCTACAACACTTCAGTACTGCCGCTGCCACATCTCAGTACTGTCCCTACAACACCTCAGTACTGCTAGCCCTGCCATACCTCATTACTGCCCTTGCCACACCACAGTACTGCCCTTGCTACACCTCAGTACTGCTACCCGTGCCACACCTCAGTACTGACTCTGCCACATCACAGTACTGCTCCTGCTACACCTCTGAACTGCTACTCCTGCCACACCCCAAATTTTGCCCCGGACACACTTCTGTACTGCTAACCCTGCCACACCTTAGAAATTCTCCAGCCACACCTCAGTACTGCTGCCCCTGCCTCACCTCAGCACTACTGCCACACCTCAGTACTCATCCCCCTCCCTCACCTCAGTACTGCCCCAGCCACACCTCAATACTGCCGCCCATACCAAACCATAGTATTGCCCCTGTCATACCTCAGTACTGCCCCTGCCGCACCTCAGTACGTTCCTTCCACACTTCAGCAATGCTGTCCTTGTCATACCTCATTACTGGACCTGCCACATCTCAGTACTGCCCCTACCACATCTCGTCACTGTTCCTGTCACACCTCTGTACAGCCACCCCTGCCATACCTCAGTACTGCCCCTGTCACACTTTAGTACTGCTAACCCTGCCTAACGTCAGTACCACCTTGCCACACCTCAGTACTGCATACTAGGCCATGCCTCAGCACTGATCCTGCCACACCTCATTAATGCTGCCCATACCACACCCTAATACTGCCCCTGCCATACCTCAGCACTGCCTCTCCCATACATCATTACTGCTACCCCTGCTACACCTTGTCACTGCTCCTGCCACACTTCAGTAATGCTGCCCCTGTCACGCCTTAGCACTGTCCCTGCCACACTTCAGTACTGTCCCTGCCACACCTCAGCAATACCCAGCCACATCTCATTACTGCCCCTTCCACATCTCAGTACTGCTTCATTGCCACACTTCATTACTGCCCCTGCCATATCACAGTATTGCCCCTGCCACACCTAAGTACTGAACCCCTGCCGCACCTCAGTACTGCTCCTGCCACATCACAGTACTGTACCTACCACCACTCAGTACTGCCCCTGCCACACCTTAACACTGGCTCTGCCAACCCTCAGTGCTGCCCCTGCTAAACCTCAGTACTGCCTGTGCGACATCACAGCACTGCCCCTGCTACACCCTAGTACTGCTATCCCCTGCCACACCTCATTATTATCCCTGCCACATCAGAGTACTGCTCCGGCTACACCGCAACACTGCTCAACTGCCACACCTCATTCCTGCCCCTGTCACATCACAGTACAGCCCATGCCACACCTCAGTACTGCTATCCCTGTCACACCTCAGTAATACCCCATCCACACTTCTACTGCCCCTGCTACATCTCAGTACTGCTCCCCTGCCACACTTAATTAAGGCCCCTGCCATATCACAGAACTGCCCTTGCTACACCTCAGTACCGCCCCTGCCACGTCACAGCACTGCCCCTGCTACACCGCAGTACTGTTACCCCTGTCACAGAGTAATGCCCCGGCTACACCACAGCACTGCTCCCCTGCCACACTTCAGTACTGTCCCTGCCACACCTCAGTAGTACCCCAGCCACTCCTCATTACTACCCCTGCGACATCTCAGTACTGCTCCCCTACCACACCTCATTAATGACCCTACCATATCACAGAATTGTCCTTGCCACACCCCAGAACTGCTAACCCTGCCACACCTCAGTACTGCTCTTGCCAGATCACAGTGCTATCCATGCCACCCCTCAGTACTGCCACTGACACATCTCAGTACTGCCCCTGCCACATCTCATTACAGCCCCTGCTACTCCTCTACTGCCCCTGCCACACCTCGTCACTGCCCCTGCTACACCTGTACAGCTACCCTTGGTACACCTGTACGGCTACCCCTGCCACAATTCAGTTCTGCTAACCATGCCACACCTCAGTACTGCTCCTTCCACACCTTAGTACAGCAGCACCTTCCATACCTCAGCACTGCTCCTGCCACACCACAGTCCTGCTGCCTCTGCCACACCCCAACACTGCCCCTGCAACACCTCATTACTGCAGCCCCTACCACACCCTAGTACTGCCTCTGCCAGACCTCAGTACTGCTACCTCTGCTACACCTTGCCACTGCTCCTGCCACACTTCAGTAATGATACCCCTGCCACACCTCAGCACTTCCCCTACGAAACATCAGTACTGTCCCTGCCGCACATCAGTACTGCCCCAGCCACATCTTAGTACTGCTCCAGCCACATCTCAATATCTCTCCCCTGCCACACCTCATTACTGCCACTGCCACTTCACAGTACAGACCCCTGCCACACCTCAATACAGCTACCACAGCCACACCTCAGTACTGCTCCTGCCACACCACAGTACTGTCCCTGCCAACCATTAGTACTGCCCCTACCAGGCTTCAGTACTGACCTTGCCAACCCTCAGTTCTACCCCTGCCACACCTCGTCACTGCCCCTGTCACACCTCAGTACTGTCCCTGCTAAACCTCAGCACTGTGCCAGCTACACCTCATTACAGCCTCTACCACATCTCAGTACTACATCCTTGCCACATGTTATTACTGCCAATGCCATTACATAAATGCCCCTGCCACACCTCAGTACTGCTACCCCTGTCACACCTCAGTACTCCTGCCACATCACAAGACTATCCCTGCCACCCCTCAGGACTGCCCCTGCACATCTCAATACTGGCCCTGCCAACCCTCAGTACTGCCCCTGCCACACCTCAACAATGCCCCTGCCACATCTCAATGCTGACCCTACTACAACTAAGTACTGCTTTCCTGCCAACCTCATTACTATCCCTGCCACATCACATCACTGCCCCTGCTACACCTCGGTACTGCTACCCCTGCCACACCTCATTCTGCTACAGCCTCATCACAGTACCGCCCCTGCCACACATCAGCATTACTCCCCTGGTACACCACATTACTGCCCCTGCCACATCACAGCATGCCCCTGCTACACCTCAATACTGCTCCCCTGCCACATCTCATTACTGCCTCTGCCATATCACAATCCTACCCCTATTACACCTCAGTGCTGCTGCTCTTGCCACACCTCAGAAATGCTCCTGCCACACCTCATTACTGCTACCCCTGCCGCACCTCAGCCTGCTCCTGCCACATCTCAGAACTGCTGCCCGTGCCACATCTCAGCACTCCCCCTGCTACACCTCAGTACTACCTCTGCCATGCCTCAGTACTACTACCTCTGCTACACCTTGCCACTACTCCTGCCACACTTTAGTAATAATGCCCCTGCCACACCTAAGCACTACCCATGCCAAAAAATCAGTTTGTCCCTGCCACAGATCTGAAGTACCCTAGCCACCTCTTAGTACTGCCCCAGCCACATCTCAGTACTTCTCCCCTGCCACACCTCATTGCTGCCACTGCCACATTACAATACAGACCCCTGCCACACTCCAGTACTATTACTCCTGCCACACCTCAGTACTTCTACCCTGCTACACCGCAGCACTGTTCCTGCCACACCCCTTCAACACCTCAGTACTGCTTTCCCTGCCAAAGCTCAGCACTACTTACTCCTGCCACACTCAGTAATGCTGCGGTACTGCTCTTGCCACATCTCAGTACTGCTGCCCCTACCACATCTCAGCAATGCCCTTGCCACACCTCAATACTGCCCCTGTCACACCTCAACACTGAGCCTACCACACAGTACTCCTACCCCTGCCACATCTCACCACTATTCCAGCCACACTTCAGTGTTGCTACCCCTGCTAGACCCCAGCATTGTCCCTGCCACATCTCAGTACTGCTACGCTCGCCACACCTCAGCAATGCTCCTGCCACACCTCTGCACTGTCCCTGCCGCACTTCAGTACTGCAGACCTTGCCACACCCTAGTACTCCCGCTGCCACACCTCAGTACTGCCCCTTCAACACCTCAGTACTGCTACCCCTGCTACACATCAGTACTGTTACCACTGTCACACCTTACACTGCTCCTCCCACACTTCAGTACTGCTGCCCCGGCCACACATCAGCTCTTCCCCACTAACACCTCAGTATTCCCCCAGCCACGTCTCAGGACTGCCCCTGCCACACCTCAGTACTGCTACTCCTGCCATACCTGAGCACTGCTCCTGCCACAATTCAGTACTGCTACCCCTGCCACACTTCAGTACTACTCCTGCCACACCTTAGTACTGCTCACCCTGCCACACCTCAGTACCGCTCCTGCCACACCTCATTACTGCTACCCCTGCCACACCTCATTACTGCCCCTACCACACCTTAGTACTGCCCTTGCTTCACCAAGTACTGCTAACCCAGCTACACCTAAGCAAGCTCCTGCCTCACTTCAGCACTGCTCCTGCCACACCTCAGTACTGCTCCTCCTGCTACATCTCAATGCTGCCCCTGCCACACCTCAGTACTGCTCCTGCCATACCTCATTACTGCTGCCCACACCACTCTCTAGTATTGTCCCTGCCACACCTCAGTACTGCCCCTGTCACACCTCAGTATTGCCCATGCCACACCTCAGTAATGCTACCCCTGCTACACCTCAGTTCTGCTACCCATGCTACACCTCAGCACTCCTGCTACACCTCATTACTGCTGCTTCTGCCACACTTCAATTCTGCTGCCCCGGCCACACCTCAGCACTGCCCCTGCCACACATCAGTACAGCTCCTACCACACCTTGACACTGCTCCTGCCACACTTCAGTACTAACACTGCCACATCTCAATCCCCCTGCCCCTGTCACACCTCAGCACTGCCCCTGCCACACCTCAGTAATGTCCCTTTAGTACTGCTATCCCTGCCACACTTCAGTATTGCTGCCCCTGCCACACCTCAGCACTGACCTGTCACTCCTCAATACTGCCCCTGCCACAACCAAGCACTGCTTCTGCCACACTTCAGTGCTGATACCCTTGCCACACCTCAGCACTGCTCCTGCCACACGTCAGTACTGCTGCACCTGCTACACCTCAGTAATGCCCCTGCCACACCTCACCTGAGTACCCAAGACATCATGTGCCACCTGTATACTCAGAATTTTACCAAATCCTGTTTTTACCTCTTATCTAAAGGTTTGAAATCCATTTATATCACAGAAGATAATTCATCCACACCACGTAAAGTAATCCCTTTACCTGATGTAACATAATCCCTTTACCGGATGCGGTGTAATCACTTCACCTCAGTGTTGTGAATGTAATCCCATTACGTGATGTAGCTTCCTCAGCTATTACAGTACTTAGGTGGCCAGGTAGGCTACGTTGACTCTCAAGTTATTACCGTATTAAACATTTCCCTCCCTTTCCTCTATGTCTTCATCCTTCTTCCTCTCCACCCCCTCCCTCCCTTTTTTCATCGTCTGCTGCATATAATTCTTCTTCTTGACCTCATCTTCCTCCCCTCTGTCCATACCTTCATGTTCCCCCTTTCATATTCACAGTTCACGCCCTCATGTTCCATGCAGTACAGGACGGGTTGTGGGTGGAGGCCATGCATACTTCCTCCGTGTCTTCGACCCTCCCTATCTTCGGCTGTTCAGCCGGCAGTACACACTTGGTGAATTCTTGTCGCTTCCCCCCCGAAATTAAATTCTTCTGCTTCGTTCTCTAAGAGTCTTGAATTCCATCGCCTCCTCTGATGATGTCATACCGAAATGGACCTAATACCGAAATGGACCTACCACAACTAGGAAGGAGGAGATAGATGTTGGGTGATTATCCCTCACACTTTTTTTTCGTATTTCTTCTTTTTTCTCAAACAACAATAAAAAAAAAATACCGACGCCATTGTGTTGGATTTCGAGAAAAAGCTTGAATTCTATTTCCTTTCTGTCTTGTTACAGTTGCTGTTGTTGACATGAGATTCAACCAATCAATAAAAGAGGAGAAAATAAAAGAATATCCGTGTCTCTATGTTCTGTGATTCCTGAGGACGCATGAATGACATTCATGGATACAAAATGAAAATATGAAAGTGCATACGTAGGAATATATATATATATATATATATATATATATATATATATATATAATATATATATATATATATATATATATATATATAATTACTGCGTCCATTCTCTACGTTTGTAGCTCCATGTAAGAAAAAGAAAATGGGAGATCTTTACCGATGACTGCACGAAATATTTTCTTCGTTATAGCAAAGGTCTTTGGTATGAACTTGGCTCAATTTACAGGTTTCTAACCTCCTGCAGTTACTCGGAGAGGGGAGGTGCCCTGGTAATGCAACTTGCATGCCCTAGTTGGACAACCTACGTTGAAGCGCTGAAACAGAAAGCTGGCTGTTCTCACGTCTCGAATTAGCCGGCAGCTGAGGTGAATAAGAAGACGAGAAGCATCCATGTCGTGAAGAACGGAGCGTCTCCGATAGTAGCCGGACCAGAGAGAGGTCTCACTAACCTCTTGTCTCTCTGAGGTCCTAAATAAATATGTACCTGCCTGGGTATCAGTAGACGTGCACAGTCCTCCACCAGCAGCGTGCCTCTCTTTCCGGGCGCATGATGATCCATCCTTAAGGTTCGCCAGCCACTTCCATCGAGGCCTTTGGAGCTGAGCTTCTCCATATACTACAGGATCATTTACGTAAACAGTACTTCTACGGGTCGTCTTCCTGACCACACTGTGCCTGGCGCGCCAACCCCGCCGGAACTCTCTCGCAACTCGCTGCATGTCGAACATGCCGGTCAGCCACTTGTCTCTCGCATGCACACTGGTGTTCACAGTAGAGAGGGGCGGCAAAGTGAGGGAGGCCACAACGATACACAGAGCACGAGGGTCGAGACGAGTGCCAAGGGGGAGGATCCTGAACGTCGAATATGAGGTCATCTGATCCGCGAGGTCTACCTTAGAGCATGAGGACGGGAGTTCCTCCTGCAAACATTGTCCTGATCTAACATGGAGGATGCCTGCGGCACCATGGTTGGGGTACTGTGCTTTCGCCACTGGGGCGGGGAAGGGGTTATCCCACCTGTTTTGCTCATATGCCCAGGGGAGAGGTAGGTCTGGTCTGGGTAATCTATTCGCGGAATTATTCCAGGTCTTGCTTGATCTGGATCGCATACACCTGTGGAGTCCCACGGGCCTCCGGCAGGATTTCATACGCGAGGCCGCTGGAGGCTGCAGTAGAAGACAGGAAAGCTAGTGTGTATGTGTATATGTATATATATATATATATATATATATATATATATATATATATATATATATATATATATATATATATATATATATATATATATTAACATCCCTGGGGATAGGGGAGAAAGAATACTTCGCACGTATTCCCTGCGTGTCGTAGGAGGCGACTAAAAGGGGAGGGTGCGGGGCGCTGGAAATCCTCCCCTCTCGTTTTTTTTTTTTTAAATTTTCCAAAAGAAGGAACAGAGAAGGGAGCCAGGTGAGGATATTCCCTCAAAGGCCCAGTCCTCTGTTCTTAACGCTACCTTGCTAACGTGGGAAATGGCGAATAGTATGGATGGATACATTATTATCATTATCATACTTTGTCGCTATCTCCCACGTTAGCGAGGTAGCGCAAGGAAACAGACGAAAGAATGGCCCAGCCCACCCACATACACATGTATATACATGCACGTCCACCCACGCAAATATATATACCTATACATCTCAATGTACACATATATATACACACACAGACATATACATATATACACATGTACATAATTCATACTGTCTGCCTTTATTCATTCCCATCGCCACCTCGCCACACATGGAATAACAACCCCCTCCCCCCTTATGTGTGCGAGGTAGCGCTATGGAAAGACAACAAAGGCCCCATTCGTTCACACTCAGCCTCTAGCTGTCATGTCATAATGCACCGTAACCACAGCTCCCTTTCCACATCCAGGCCCCACAGAACTTTCCATGGTTTACCCCAGACGCTTCACATGCCCTGGTTCAATCCACTGACAGCACGTCGACCCCGGTATACCACATCGTTCCAATTCACTCTATTCCTTGCCCGCCTTTCACCCTCCTGCATGTTCAGGCCCCGATCACTCAAAATCTTTTTCACTCCATCCTTCCACCTCCAATTTGGTCTCCCACTTCTCCTCGTTCCCTCCACCTCTGACACATATATCCTCTTGGTCAATCTTTCCTCACTCATTCTCTCCATGTGACCAAACCATTTCAAAACACCCTCTTCTGCTCTCTCACCCATACTCTTTTTATTTCCACACATCTCACTTACCCTTACATTACTTACTCGATCAAACCATCTCACACCACATATTGTCCTCAAACATCTCATTTCCAGCACATCCACCCTCCTCCGCACAACTCTATCTATAGCCCACGCCTCGCAACCATATAACATTGTTGGAACCACTATTCCTTCAAACATACCCATTTTTGTTTTCCAAGATGACGTTCTAGACTTCCACATATTTTTCAACGCTCCCAGAACTTTCGCCCCCTCCCCACCCTATGATTCACTTCCGCTTCCATGGTTCCATCCGCTGCCAAATCCACCCCCAGATATCTAAAACACTTCACTTCCTCCAGTTTTTCTCCATTCAAACTTACCTCCCAACTGACTTGTCCCTCAACCCTACTGTACCTAATAACCTTGCTCTTATTCACATTTACTCTCAGCTTTCTTCTTTCACACACTTTACCAAACTCAGTCACCGGCTTCTGCAGTTTCTCACCCGAATCAGCCACCAGCGCTGTAACATCAGCGAACAACAACCGACTCACTTCCCAGGCTCTCTCATCCACAAATCCACAACAGACTGCATACTTGCCCCTCTTTCCTAAACTCTTGCATTCACCTCCCTAACAACCCCATCCATAAAGAAATTAAACAACCATGGAGACATCACACACCCCTGCCGTTAACCAACATTCACTGAGAACCAATTGCTTTCCTCTCTTCCTACTCGTACACATGCCTTACATCCTCGATAAGAACTTTTCACTGCTTCTAACAACTTGCCTCCCACATCATATATTCTTAATACCTTCCACAGAGCATCTCTATCAACTCTATCATATGCCTTCTCCAGATCCATGAATGCTACATACAAATCCATTTGCTTTTCTAAGTATTTCTCACATACATTCTTCAAAGCAAACACCTGATCCACACATCCTCTACCACACCTGAAACCACACTGCTCTTCCCCAATCTGATGCACTGTACATGTCTTCACCCTCTCAATCAGTACCCTCCCATATAATTTCCCAGGAATACTCAACAAACTTATACCCAATTTATCGACAAACTCTAGGGTATGATGAACAGCTGGGTAAACTGTGAACCGGTTGCCGCTACCAGTATTCAATCTCATACGAACCCTGTCCCTGGGCTACTCATATATGCGTCACGCTCAGTAATGCTAGCCGCTACATCACGCATTGAGCATCGCTATCATTACATTTCTCTCTCTGTGAGAGTTCTCATTATCATACCAATCATTACTTGGCTGATAGTAGTATTCTGTCACTATAGTCTTTGAATTCGAGTTTCTCGTCTATAATTTCTCCTAAATCTTTGACGTTCGCTTTAATTTTTTCAATTTACTCGAATCTATGTAAGCTATCACCGTTGCACTGTTAATCAGTCCATGAGTTATCTGTTCCAAAGTCTTATCTGAATTCCATTCAGGTTCTTATCAGTTCACTAATAAATGGTGTCTATTATTATATGTCTATTTCTTTTTCTTATTTCTCTTCTCATCCCATTATTGGCTCACTCTAGTCTCAGTCGACAGAACATCCGACGATACTTAACCTCACATTTCACTGTTGATGTCTGACATCATTATGACCAGCAGCAGTGCAAGCTAATACCCTTCCTCCTTGTGGCGCCCCTAATGGAACAGCGTCTTCTTTAGACATAGTCCCATGTACTATGTCTTTTGAATGTTCAGTTGGACAGAATATATTTGATTCATATTCCTAGATTCACCTTCAATATTTCATTTTGCTACTTTCTTCACGATATTCCTTAAATTCATTCGACAAATGCTTTAGCAAAGTCGAGGGAAAACGGTGTCCATTCCCCTTCCTTGCATGTGTTTCGTAAATGATAATATGTCAAAGCAAAAGGTTACGATCGTGTACTTTTAGCTGGTGCAAATATTCATGAGTTGGCCCTTGTTTACATAATTGTTGTTGATTAGATTTTGCCCAGTGTTCTATATTTTGTTTCACTCCTTCAGTCTTTGTCTTCATTGTTTGATTCCATCGCTATTTTTTCACTACCTTAATTCCATCTATACTTCCAAGTTTTCCAACCTTTCATTTCATCTGCTTCACGCAAACTTTTTCTCCTTTTTCTTTTCCCACTCTCATCTTTTCCAACGCTGTCCTCTTCTCTTGGTATCTTTACCTTTGCATTACTTTCATTATTCGGTGGTACTAAACGAGACTTGTGTTCACTTGTAGTTAGACCATAAACTCGCTCCACATTTTCTTTCCTATAGGTCGATTTCCAGACTTCTCAGTTAAAGAGTTATATCTTCCTCCATTTTTACCTTATAATCCTTCCATAATGAAACATGAGGACAAAACATGTCTGATAATATGAGAAACTTGAAAAAATAAAACATTCCTTATTATGAAACCTGAAAACGAAACATGTCTCATAATGCAAGACATAAAACCAGAATAGTTCTCTTGTTGTGAAACTTGAAATCAAAACAAGTCAGGTGATCTGAAACTTGAAACCAAACTGAATCTCGTATTATGCAACCCAAGGCCAATTAAAAGCCTCATTAACATGAAATACGCACTCAAAACGAGTCTCATTAACACTCATGATAAGTCTCATTATCATATACATACGCCGCATACCCGGTCCGTAATGAGGAGAGACTAGTGGTCAATATACGCCCACTCTGGCGGTGCTGATGCGTCAGTAATAACAGGCAGGTGGGGGGTCAGCAGGACAAGAACGTAAACAGACTGCCTCATGCATGATGAGTGAGTGGTTGGTTTTTTGATGTAAAGAGTCACACTGCTGAGCCACACTGCTCGCTCTAGAACCATACTATGGGCGAGTCATTACCATACATCATACGCAAGGTTTAGCTGTAGGTGAGGTGTGCACAGACGAAAACACACACACGTGAGGATTCTAAACTGAGTTTCTGAAATTAACTATATATATTCACGGGTCGTCCTGCTGCTTCAAAGGCATCTGGCTTAGGCTGGTATGTGTGTGTGTGTGTGTGTGTGTGTGTGTGTGTGTGTGTGTGTGTGTGTGTACACAGAGGAGTGAGCCTCACCCCCCATCCTCGACCCTTGTTTACAGCCTCCCTTCCTCGCCCCCACCCCTTCCTCCCACTCGTCCCCCTTGCCCCACTCTAATGGACCACGTGACAGGGCGAAAATACTACCCCCCACCCCTTGTGATGCGACTCCTAGATTAGTGAGGAGTTCGTTTGACCTTTGAATACCGTCAGCTTGCAGTGGTTCCCCCTCCTGTACAGTTCCTGTTGTTTTCTGTCTGTCAATACGTAATATATATACATACATACATACATATATATATATATATATATATATATATATATATATATATATATATATATATATATATATATATATATATATATTCCGTCCTTGCCACAGGAAAAATGAAACACGATAAGTTCCCAAGTGCACTTTCGCGTAATGATCACATCATATATATCTGTTTATGTACGTATGTGTGTAACTGCATTATGCCCGCTCGAGGTTACTGCGCGAGCGAAACGTCAACTTTGGAGAGGCTGCATCAGTCTAGCCAAAGAGCCTCTGTCCAAAGGAGTCCACATTTCCCTGCAACTGGAAGTAGCGCAGGCTTGAACTTGGAGGAACTTTTTAAGTAGCACCCGGATCAATTATGAATAAGTGAATATTTATGAATGTATTTAGGTACGTATGTACGCAAGTATGTATGTATATGAAGGAAGTGGTGATGATAATGTTGTCGGAGATGTTGGTGATGATGATTATTGGTGTTGATGATGATTAATGGTGGTGATGATGATTATTGGTGTTGATGATGATTAATGGTGGTGATGATGATTAATGATAGTGATGATGATGAAAATGATGATGATAATGATGGTGATGATCATTAATGATGATGATAATGATTGATATGAGTAACGGTGGTGATGATGATGATTAATGGTGGTGATGATGATTAATGATAGTGATGATGATTAATGATAGTGATGATGATGAAAATGATGATGATAATGATGGTGATGATCATTAATGATGATGATAATGATTGATATGAGTAACGATGGCGATGATGATTAACGGTGGTGATGATGATTAATGGTGGTGATGATGATTAACGATGGTGATGATGATTAACGGTGGTGATGATGATTAACGGTGGTGATGATGATTAACGGTGGTGATGATGATTAATGGTGGTGATTATGAGTAACGGTGGTGATGATGATTAATGGTGGTGATGATGATTAATGGTGGTGATGATGATTAATGGTGGTGATGATGATTAACGGTGGTGATGATGATTAATGGTGGTGATGATGATTAACGGTGGTGATGATGATTAATGGTGGTGATGATGATTAACGGTGGTGATGATGATTAATGGTGGTGATGATGATTAACGGTGGTGATGATGATTAATGGTGGTGATGATGATTAACGGTGGTGATGATGATTAATGGTGGTGATGATGATTAATGGTGGTGATGATGATTAACGGTGGTGATGATGATTAATGGTGGTGATGATGATTAACGGTGGTGATGATGATTAATGGTGGTGATGATGATTAACGGTGGTGATGATGATTAACGGTGGTGATGATGATTAATGGTGGTGATGATGATTAACGGTGGTGATGATGATTAATGGTGGTGATGATGATTAATGGTGGTGATGATGATTAATGGTGGTGATGATGATTAACGGTGGTGATGATGATTAATGGTGGTGATGATGATTAACGGTGGTGATGATGATTAATGGTGGTGATGATGATTAACGGTGGTGATGATGATTAATGGTGGTGATGATGATTAATGGTGGTGATGATGATTAATGGTGGTGATGATGATTAATGGTGGTGATTATGAGTAACGGTGGTGATGATGATTAATGGTGGTGATGATGATTAATGGTGGTGATGATGATTAATGGTGGTGATGATGATTAATGGTGGTGATTATGAGTAACGGTGGTGATGATGATTAATGGTGGTGATGATGATTAATGGTGGTGATGATGATTAACGGTGGTGATGATGATTAATGGTGGTGATTATGAGTAACGGTGGTGATGATGATTAATGGTGGTGATTATGAGTAACGGTGGTGATGATGATTAATGGTGGTGATGATGATTAATGGTGATGATGACTAACGGTGATGATTAATGGTGGTGATTATGAGTAACGGTGATGATTAATGGTGGTGATGATGATTAACGGTGGTGATGATGATTAATGGTGGTGATGATGATTAACGGTGGTGATTATGAGTAACGGTGGTGATGATGATTAACGGTGGTGATTATGAGTAACGGTGGTGATGATGATTAATGGTGGTGATGATGATTAATGGTGGTGATTATGAGTAACGGTGGTGATGATGATTAATGGTGGTGATGATGATTAATGGTGGTGATGATGATTAATGGTGGTGATGATGATTAATGGTGGTGATGATGATTAATGGTGGTGATGATGATTAACGGTGGTGATGATGATTAATGGTGGTGATGATGATTAACGGTGGTGATGATGATTAATGGTGGTGATGATGATTAACGGTGGTGATGATGATTAATGGTGGTGATGATGATTAATGGTGGTGATTATGAGTAACGGTGGTGATGATGATTAATGGTGGTGATGATGATTAATGGTGGTGATGATGATTAATGGTGGTGATGATGATTAACGGTGGTGATGATGATTAATGGTGGTGATGATGATTAATGGTGGTGATGATGATTAATGGTGGTGATGATGATTAACGGTGGTGATTATGAGTAACGGTGGTGATGATGATTAACGGTGGTGATGATGATTAATGGTGGTGATGATGATTAATGGTGGTGATTATGAGTAACGGTGGTGATGATGATTAATGGTGGTGATGATGATTAATGGTGGTGATGATGATTAATGGTGGTGATGATGATTAACGGTGGTGATGATGATTAACGGTGGTGATGATGATTAATGGTGGTGATGATGATTAATGGTGGTGATGATTAACGGTGGTGATGATGATTAATGGTGGTGATGATGATTAATGGTGGTGATGATGATTAATGGTGGTGATGATGATTAATGGTGGTGATGATGATTAACGGTGGTGATGATGATTAATGGTGGTGATGATGATTAATGGTGGTGATGATGATTAACGGTGGTGATGATGATTAATGGTGGTGATGATGATTAATGGTGGTGATGATGATTAATGGTGGTGATGATGATTAATGGTGGTGATGATGATTAATGGTGGTGATGATGATTAATGGTGGTGATTATGAGCAGTGATGATAATGATGGTGATGATTAATAGGGATGATGATGATGATTAATGGTGGTAGTGATGGGAGTCACACTCACCTTCCGTTGTTATATTGTTGAAATCACTTTCTATAATTTTCCTCTTGGATGCTGAAGTCTGGACAACAAAAAAGAAAAAGCCACAAACAAATACAGCCAGGAGACAAAAAAAAAAAGGGAAATGCAAAATTCATACAATATGAAAGATACGAAAAAAAATGTTACTTTCTTCTCCATATAAACAACAACAAAAAAAATGTTAGTAAATCATTCGTTGATTTACAAGTAAATTCTCCCAGGCTCCACTACCGTCATCTCTCGAGAAGGTCAGTAAGTCATCTTGCTGCATCTGCCTGTACCACGGGCAAGCTGGAGGCCCAAGCCTCCAACCACACTCCTGACGTATACTTAAGAATCATATACACCGGCGCCTCACCCGCCACGTTTATATATATATATATATATATATATATATATATATATATATATATATATATATATATATATATATATATATATATATATATATTCTTTCTTTTTCTTTCAAACTATTCGCCATTTCCCGTGTTTGCGAGGTAGCGTTAAGAACAGAGGACTGAGCCTTTGAGTGAATATCCTCACTTGGCCCCATTTTCTGCTCCTTCTTTTAGAAAATTTGAAAACGAGAGGGGAGGATTTCCAGCCTCCCGCTCCCTCCCCTTTTAGTCGCCCTCTACGACACGCAGGGAATACGTGGGAAGTATTCTTTCTCCCCTATCCCCAGGGATGATATATATATATATATATATGTATATATATATATATATATATATATATATATATATATATATATATATATATATAGCGTTTCATCCTCCAAATAATGATAAGCATTTCACTTCTCCAGATTCACTTTAGCGTTTTACCCTCCAAACCAATTTCGCGCTTCACCCTCCAAAACCAAATCCACGTTTCACCCTCCAAATGTACATCTGTTTACCTGGTTAAGATTACGGACGGACGGGCGTGTGACAGACAGACACACAGACGCCCTGGACACAACCTGGGCACACCCGTACATCACATGGGGGGTCACCCACACCACCACTTGGCCCACAACTGATTGATCTAACAGAAGAAAATCATGTAGACTGTCCTCAGAATATACGTATACGTACAGAAGAGCATCAAGAGGAGGGAGAGAAAATATATATAGAGAGAAACACACAGACAGACAAATGGAAGGATGAAGGACCCCTTCTGTTCCCATCACTTGAGTTCTACAAGACTCACCATCAAACAGGTTAATGACTCAAGCACAGAATCTGTTTTCAAATTTTCTGTGACAATAAAGAGGGAAAAAAAGTAATGTCAGTTGGACGATGAAATACAAGAGGTCTGGGAGTCCGTGTTCACTTCCGGGTTCGGTTTTTGCCCCAGTAACTGGGGACCTCTCACGCTAAGGAGCACAGAGTGTGGTGGAACAGCATGGTCGAGGAAGGGGGACAGGGTGGAAGGGAGGGAGGACGTTGGGGCAGAATGTTGGGGAAGGTTGCTTGGGGAGGGGGAAAGGCGGGGGGAAGAATCTTGGAGCAGGGAATTGGGAGGATATTGGAGCAGGGTGTCGGAGGGCGGGGTGGGGTGTTGATGGACGACTGGGGAAATGATGTTTCGTGATAAGTCTATGAACCAGGATACTGGGAGAGGTGCGTGGCCCAGACACTGTCCTGCTGACGTACAGAAAAAAAAAAAGAGTGTGTAAGTGGATGGGGAAGTGAGTGAGGGGAGGGAGGAGTGAGTGTAACACTGGTACCTAATCAACCTCCAGGTGTAGACTTGGAAGGGTGTGGCGTGTGTACCGTCGTACGCCACGGTGCCACAAGCAGCCCATGCCCCCCGCACAATCTCAGCGCCCCCATAGATAGTCCCCAGAGACAGAGATAACTCCCTCTCCGTAAAGTATAAACAGGTAGTTACAAACGGGTTATTACACACACACACACACACACACACACACACACACACACACCTGCCTCATTACGACACCTGGGGCATCAGTGTCAAGATACACACAGACCGGTTACCGATCCCACAATATCCCACAGTGGATTGCTGGGTATCCCTGGAGTGAAGTGCTGAGCCTGGATGATGATGACGATGATGATGATGATGATGATGATGAGACGAAATAGGATGATTATTACGTCATCATCGTCATCATCACAGCCGTTGTGCAGTGGATCACACCCAGCTGACGTGCCCTGGGTCACACCCAGCTGACGTGCCCTGGATCACACCCAGCTGACGTGCCCTGGGTCACACCCAGCTGACGTGCCCTAGATCACACCCAGCTGACGTGCCCTGGATCATACCCAGCTGACGTGCCCTGGATCATACCCAGCTGACGTGCCCTGGATCACACCCAGCTGACGTGCCCTGGATCACACCTAGCTGACGTGCCCTGGATCACACCTAGCTGACGTGCCCTGGATCACACCTAGCTGACGTGCCCTAGATCACACCCAGCTGACGTGCCCTGGATCACACCCAGCTGACGTGCCCTGGATCATACCCAGCTGACGTGCCCTGGGTCACACCCAGCTGACGTGCCCTGGATCATACCCAGCTGACGTGCCCTGGATCACACCCAGCTGACGTGCCCTGGATCACACCCAGCTGACGTGCCCTGGATCACACCTAGCTGACGTGCCCTAGATCACACCCAGCTGACGTGCCCTGGATCACACCCAGCTGACGTGCCCTGGATCACACCCAGCTGACGTGCCCTGGATCACACCCAGCTGACGTGCCCTGGATCCCTCCCAACATTAACAGACTTAAGACAGCAGCCAGACGAGACCTTCCACTGTAACCATAATGCGAATACATCTTAACATTCTACCAGGTTACAACACCTGGATGACGTCAACCAGTGGTGTGTGTGTGTGTGTGTGTGTGTGTGTGTGTGTGTGTGTGTGTGTGTGTGTGTCTGTGTGTGTGTGTATGTGTGTGTGTGTGTGTAAGAGAGCGAAGGGGGTTTAAGCAACCACACCCCCCACCGTTCCTTGCGTGATAATCACCTCTCCAGATAAGAAGCAACTCTATTAATAATTTCACTTCGCCACCGTCTGCCGAGCCTACCCCACCTAGTTCACAGCCTCCCTCTCAGCACCTCCTGAGTCAAGGACATCAATATGAAGTCGAACACACATTTACACAGCCATCACTCACAAGGGATCGCTAACTGGAAGACCTCCTGTGTCTCACAGATCCCCACAGTCGACAAATCCACAGTATCTCGTGAGATTTATAGTCCGTCCTCACCACCCAGATCCCCAGCTTACTCCTTGAAAAGTTTGTTACTTAGGCCTACACAGACACAGGCAGTTCCAAAGACCCTAAGCAATTAGCTAATGTGGAAATCGCCTCTTCAGCCCCACTGCCTCGTCGGCTCCCTAGACTGTATCTACTGCAGCCACGAGAGACGACAGAGCTGTGTAGCTCTCACCTTTACCAGCTTCACCAGAGCTTTCTACCAACTCAGCAATAACATGATCCTCAGCGATGAGTTGCGTTCACGTCGCGTTCCACGGTCGGCTGAGTTGCCTTAGTGAACGCCGTGGGACCGTTCGCCTCCGAGGGGAGCCACCTCCACCATCCAGACCCCTCAACCTGTGGCGTGCCACACAGCACAGAGATGATGTGTCGGATGTCTCCGCCTGAGGGAGAGTGCGCCGATGACTCTACCGCTGGTGTCAGCGTCAGAACAACTCTCCCGACTGTCGTCAGTCAGAGCTAAGACACCGTGAGCTAAGTCACCATCAGCCACACCAAGATGGCAGTCATGCCCATCAAAGTCTCCTCCCCCCAACCCCAGTGTCCCACCCCCAACTGTTTCACAAGCCCCAGCCGCCTCCAGGCTGTGCACTCACTCCACCAGGCTTTTCGGCGTCACTCTGGGCGATAAATCATGCCGGAGGGAACACGTCAGCGCCCAGCATGACCTCCTCCAGTTATCGCCTCTACAATCTCCGTACACTCAAGACTCTTGGCCTCCCGGTGCCGCCTGAACTCGAGAACATTTATACCACTTTCATTCTTCCCAAAATCACGTATGCCTCCCCCTGCCTGGTCTTAACCCCTTTCCCACCACACAACAGGCAGGCACAACAGGGGCTGCTAGAGAAAAGAGGTGCAGAAAAGAGGCCTCGATCGGTCTCATCCCACGTATCATGAGGCGCTCAGTGTACTAGGCCTCCCAACTCTCTCCAGTTTCATCCGACACTTC
Organism: Panulirus ornatus; assembly: GCF_036320965.1. Taxonomy (NCBI): domain Eukaryota; kingdom Metazoa; phylum Arthropoda; class Malacostraca; order Decapoda; family Palinuridae; genus Panulirus; species Panulirus ornatus. The sequence goes on along the minus strand of NC_092281.1, from coordinate 24,364,526 downwards.
GTAAAGTTATTGCACCATCCCCGCCATCATCATCTCCTGTCATCAGAGATCCATCCACCCCCTCCAGTTGCAGTTTGGCACCACAACATCATCGAGCCAATCCGTGCTCGTACAGACGGGTACAAGAACAGCTTCATTCCAACCATTGTTTACATCATCAGTAAACAGCAGACTGCCACTCCACTTCTGATATAAACACTCTGCTTAATCTACCCAACAGGGTCATAGCCCTAATCGTGGTCTGTATTGTGCCTACTGCGTCGTTATGTCGCAATCCTCTAACTAAAATGCATTTAAAAAGAAGTTCATTATCGTGACGAATATCATTATATTTCTTATTGTCTCTTATGGGAGATGAAACAGCAAGGGCAGCTGAATACCCTAGTTATGGCCATCTTACACACACACACACACACACACACACACACACACACACACACACACACATATATATATATATATATATATATATATATATATATATATATATATATATATATATATATATATATCCCAGCCCAGAGCAGGTATCCACTTATCGACCAGCTAGCAACAGGGGAGGATAAACAGCTTGGTTAGCTGTAGACCAACTTTACTGTTATGATTTCTGTTACAATTATCATTATTGTTCTTCTGATCGTTACACACACACACATACACACACACACACACACACACACACACACACACACACAGGTACTCGGTTAGTGGGTCATATGTGGCCTGGTGAGAGTGTGTGGTGGGTGAGGGGGGAATGATGCCTCGCTACCTGTCATGTGTGGGGAAAAGAAGTGACGTGTGGTGAGGAACTCGGGGGGAGCAGGGTGGGAACTGAGAGAGAGAGAGAGAGAGAGAGAGAGAGAGAGAGAGAGAGAGAGAGAGAGAGAGAGAGAGAGAGAGGAATATCTCAGAAGTACAAGAAAACCTCCAGTTCAAGGCCATGACACACGGGTGGGGGGGATAATAATAATACGAAAAAAAGTAATCCTAGATAAGCATTGGACGAACGAGAGGGGAAAAAATGAGATAATAAGCGAAAATAACTAAGATTTAGGAAACGACACGACACGACGCCCTGGCGGGAAGGGTTTGCACGCGGGTCTGGCAATACCTGCCCTCAACCTCTGCAAGGCTGCCCGCTCGTCTGGCAACGCTGCCCACACTTTGCTGCGCACTGTCCCTTCAATGTCAGTGCCAAGGCTATGTTAGGGTGCGGGGGGGGGGAATGGTTGGGGGGTGAGGGAGGGGAATGGTTGGGGGGTGAGAGAGGGGGGAGAGGACAAGAATACCCGCGGTGAGGAAGGTGGGGAGAGAGAGAGAGAGAGAGAGAGAGAGAGAGAGAGAGAGAGAGAGAGAGAGAGAGAGAGAGAGAGAGAGAGAGGATGCATCAAGGGGACGAAATATCACCAATGAGCCAGGCTGGCGTGTAGCACCCGCTGGACGGCTGTGGCCCGTGTGAATCATACGGGTCTCATTGCCACTGGGCACATCACGTATTCGTCAGGCCCTTTTGGCGTTCTCCTGGAGCCGTATTTACCTGAGAAGAACTGGGTGTATATACGGGAGGGACTAAAAGGGTCGAGGAGTGGAGTGGGAGAACTGAGGAATACTAGGTACTTGGAGGACTGTACATTTGGGGAAATCTCAGTACAGGGGAGGCCTGCGTACTGGATGGTACTGGAGGGGTGGAAATTGGGTACTAGGAACATTGGATACTGGGGAGGAGGAGAACAGCATTTCGTTCAGGTATACAGAGATAAGAAGCTTAGAGAATCTCTCGAATGGAAAAATCCATCAGTCTATCTATCTATCTATCAATACGCAACTAACCCATGCCTTGTCAACATTTGGTCGGATCTTCCTACGCATTTACGTTCCATTCCCACGTTTGTGTGTCGCGTTACGACGATGACGTACCAAAAAAGAGGTAGTTGACAACAACACCTTAAATGTCTCGACAAACACTTCCCATCAGGTCCAAGACTGGCGTTATTTACGCCTCCTTCTATATCATTTTAAACGTATTTTTCTCCTCTTTTTTCTGACATTTAAACGTATCTGTTCTCTTCTTTATCCTCCTATTCAAATGTATCTGTTCTCTTTTTTCTGCCATTTAAACGTATCTTTCCTTCTCTTTTTCTCTGCCATATAAAAGCAACTTTTCTCCTCTTTTTTTTTCTGCCATATAAACGTATCTTTTCTCTTCTTTTTTCTGACATTTAAACATACCTTTTCTCCTCTTTTTTTTTCCTGTCATTTATCGCATTCTATATTCCTCCCAGACTTCGTTCTGTGTTTCTGATCTCTTTTGGTAACAGAAGAGTGCCAGGGATCCGTGATGTCCCACTGGGTTGTTCCTGCCTGGAATCCCTCTTAAGATACTTCGTATTCTTTCGTACTGTGAGGGAGGAGGAGGGGTGGGGGGAAGAAGAATCAAGAAATGTTCATTCCAGCCTAACTCTTGAGGCTACAGACCCACTGAGACAGTGTACGAATCGGTGATTCATTCGTAAGTTCCTGGTTTAGATAGTCGACTACAGGTGACTGATTCTCCCAGCTATGTTTGTGTGATTCACTCAGCCACGCGTGTATGATTCACTCAGCCACGCGTGTATGATTCACCCAGCCACACACGAATCATTCACTCGGCCACGAAAATACATCCACTTACTCACGCACGCTCGATTCATCCGCGTGTCCTAGCATCATTCGTAACGCTCACTCAGCGTGTCTTTGGAGAAGGAGAAAGAGAACATCAGGAGCCAGACAGCTAACCCAGGAAGCCAACCCAGGCAGCCAGACAGCTAACCCAGGCAGCCAGACAGCTTACCCAGGGAGCCAGACAGCTAACCTAGGAAGCCAGGCAGCTAACCCAGGCAGCCAGGCAGCTAACCCAGGGAGCCAGACAGTTGACCCAGCCAGCCACAAAGAAAACTCAACGTTACTCAGTTACCTAAGCTATTAAGACGGCCAAGTTCAATGGCGTGATACAGAGCTTTCGAGGATACAAGCGAGGCGGGGAGACGGCCAAGTTCAACGGGGAACTTTTAAAGGAACAAGCCCTGAGGTGCAAGTGTTCAACAGACTGAAACAGAACGCTCGGGGTACAAGTGAGGAGAGATGCTCCAAGTTCAAGAGAGTGAAACAGACACTTTAGGGGAGTAACCGTGAGACGCCTAAGTTCATCAGAATGAAACAGGACCAACGAGGAACTAACAGAGCGATGCTCCAAGGTCATCAATATGGAGCAGCCAAGTTCATCCTGTTGAAACAGAGCTTTTCAAGAACAAACAGTGAGATGCTAAAGTTAAACAGAGAGAAACAGAACCTTCGAAGAAGAAACAGGGAGGCAACCATGTTCAGAAGAGAGAAGAGTAAAAGAAAAACTTGGAGGGACGAACAGCGAAATAAGTCAATCCAACACACTGTAATAAACGTGGAATCACAGAGCAATGAGAGGGTCAGAGCAGTGGGGACTAGAATGACTGATTACTGATTACAGATGCGTCTATCTTAACCGTATATTAGAAAATATAAACACTTCTGTTTCAGGTCTAATTCACTACTCCCCCCCCTAATCTAAGGTTGTCAGATTTTACAGTCAAGAAACACATGTAGCCAGATCCACAGAGGGAAACAAAATTAGTCAAGTCAATCGAGTAGCTTTTCTGTGGCATTTTAACCCAAAGTCCTTCAGCAAAGACGTTACGACTCCTGGGTGTGATCGCCTGGCCTTTTAAACTGGCCCTTTAATGTCAAGCCAAAGGCCACGCCATAGGATACCCAAGGGTCAGACCGTCTTGCTCAAAGGTTAGAAAAAGAACAGTTTCTGTAATGTATTCCTGTATCAGACATAGTATATAGAATGACAGTGCCCTCCTTGTCCTGTGTGTTTAAATGATGAGAAGGCTTTACTTGGTACACGCAGACTTAAATGCAATTTCAGCTGCAGGATACAAATGTATTTTGTACTCTTCTCAACTCCCACGCAGGCTCTTAGCCTTTCACTGGAACTTGCAATATCTTTCCATTCCAGTCTATTTGCAAACTTTCCAGTTTCTCTTAATTCCAGGAAGCCAGGTACACAGTACACAGGGTCTCCTTTACTCCACCTTCCAACCTAGTCCATTATCACTCTCGTGGCCTTGAACTACCCCCAGACCTCTGTATATACTTCCAGATATAATCTTAGCTGATATAATCGATGTCCAACATTCATGTTTAGCTTCATTTCAACGAAACATCTCTCCATAACTTCAATGGATTTGCAGAGTACTAAGTAAACAACTCGTGCTTTTGAAAAGAGAAAATCTTGAAGTAAATTTCTTTAAGTTAGTCATACTAACTGGAGAAGCCATGGAGGAAAAGCAATCGTTCTGAGTCAAGTGAGAGACAGTAGGAGATTCACAAGACTGAATCAGTGGGCTTTGAATGAAAAAGCCTATGTGCATGGGAAGCAGAAAATATCTTTTCCTCTGAACACTGTAAAGGAAAATGGATTTCTCAAGAACCCCAAATACGTGTAAGATGGGAGGTTCACATCAACATTTCCAAAGTTGTATGTAAAAAATATAGAATTAAAATCCGTATCATATCTCATATATATCATATCACTAGAGGAAATGGTACGAATACACTTCACTGGTAAAGAAGCCAAGCAAACACACGATCCACCTAGCTAGCCACATGTACATAACAACTCAGCAGCCCCTAACACTTGATTCCCACCAGTATGCAAGCATGAATCACTCACTTGGGTGGAAAAAAAATACGCTGCGCAACGGGAAGCTTGGAGCACGTTGTTGTTGTTGTGATCGGTGGCGGTATTTGGCAAGTGTTCAAAATGTTACCACCAGGAGGTCATGTCAATATCATATAGACGATGGTATTGCCGGAACAACACCTTTGTTTTTCGCTTCACATTTTTTGTCGTGTGTGTTCTTCTTGAGATGTTTGCTGACATCTTTTCCCCGCCTGAATGATATCATAAAACTTGTTATAGTTTTGAACGTTGACAAGTCATCTTATAAAAATCGAAACAATATGGAAACTCAACGTTATAGTAACTGGTTTGCAATTAAAACAATTGGTGATTGTACTATCAATATAAAAAAAAAAGATTCACTCTATTCATCACAAAATTTCGTTCATGGTACTGGATGTGCGAATCTTTGCGCTGGCAGAGTAAGAATATTTCAGTGGACCTCTACCGGTATGGCCAAACTTCGTATTCCAAGTGAAGGTGATCCAGTGTGGCAACACCTACCCACATCACTCGCTTCAAAATATATGACTAACCGTCATTTTTTCCCCCCTTCCTCCGTTACACCGTCGATGGAAGTGTCGAAAAAATCTTGCAAGTGGGTAACATTTTACAGAGAATGTGACCATCACATTATCACAAACACCTACAGTACCCCTTAAAACCCCTGGGTCACAGTGGTGCAATTATTAAGCACGACGTCTCTCTCTCTCTCTCTCTCTCTCTCTCTCTCTCTCTCTCTCTCTCTCTCTCTGCACGGTGAAGCGACACGTAAGTACGATCATACGAGCCTTGAGCATGATTGCTTGGCCTTTGACCTAATTCTTAAGGGTCAGGTTTAATGCCAGGCCATAAACCCACTGGCTGTACCATCGTGCTCAAAAGTCGTACCGAAGTGCTCATGGGTCGTCCCGTCGTGCTCATAGGTCGTCCTGTCGTGCTCATAGGTCGTCCTGTCGTGCTCAAGGATCGTACCGTCATGACTGAGGGATCGTACCGTCATGGGGAGGGATCGTACCGTCGCCAGACCACCAGCCTCCCCTCCGCTCTCCTCACAGATGGCTAGCGTGAGTGAGGTGGACCTCCTCCTCCTCCAGCGTGAGTTACCATGCTCATAATTTGTGGGATGAAAAGAAAATTTTTGCTTATCTTGGTGAGACGATACATAAGATGACTCACTCGAGAACAAACTACAGCCGTAAATATCACGTTTATGTTAATGGAATAAAGTCCAAACACAGTTTATGGCCGAGATACGATTCTCGCCCACCTCCAGAACAGAATTGGATACGATCTTTTTTTTCTCTCCCTCGCCCATCGTCTACAGCCTCTCTATTGGCTTCATCTTGGTCGGGAACTTACCTTTAGGGCAAAGTGAACTATCAATCAGAACCATGTAACACTGGCATCATCTATTTACGAAGATATTTATCTTTTTTTTTTGTAATCTCCAACCTATTCTTGCTCTACCCTAAGTCAGGTTTGATTACGGTTCGTCAGATAAGCTTAATCAGGCGCAGCTTATCAGACAAGCTTAGGTGAAGTAAGGAATCTATTCTACACCTCCGCTTCTCTCGTGATTGGTATTCCCATACAATTTTCTCTCTGTCTATCTTCCTGTCTGTCTATTTAGGTGTCTGTCTCTATCCATCTCTATCAGTTTCCTCTTCCCTTGTGTGTGTGTGTGTGTGTGTGTTTGTGCGCGCGCGCTAAGTTAGCTTGTGTGTATACAAGGAAACAAATGGAAGCCTCGGTGAAGAGGGTGGATGGGAAGTTAAAAAAGGTTGAGATAAGGTGAAGTGGAGATGGAGTGAGTATTTTGAAGGATGTTTGCGACGCGGAGGTACGCGAGGCGAGAGGGTCATGGCAAGTGGTCTGGTGAAAAGAGAAGAGGTGGTGAAAACCTTGGGTAAGATGAAGTGTGGCTAAGGGGACGGGGCGGCTGGGACTGCGATACAGTTTCATAAGAAGAGGGGTGACTGTGTTGTTAACTGGATAGTTGGAATTTTCACGTATTGCAACCTCTCTCTCTCTCTCTCTCTCTCTCTCTCTCTCTCTCTCTCTCTCTCTCTCTCTCTCTCTCTCCCCATCGGCTGACGATGACACAGCCGAGCCTAAGGCGACATCTTGCCCGCGGTGTTACCACCTGCAGGTGGGGGTCCACGAACACAGCAAGTGATATTCATGATATGATAAAGTACGTTCTCCCCAATATAATCTGGATGACACTTCAAGTATTGAATGAAAAGATCTCTCTCTCTCTCTCTCTCTCTCTCTCTCTCTCTCTCTCTCTCTCTCTCTCTCTCTCTCTCTCTCTCTCTCTCAACTGAACTTGTGCATTCGATTCAAATTCAATATCAATACCTGATACTACATGCTCGCAATGTACTCCTCATTGTCCACGCTTCTTAAAGCCTTATACCCCCACGAAAAAGTGCTGTATTTGAGCATCACGACGCACAAGCTAATCTATGTTAATGCCTCTACTGGATATGATTATGTGCGACGAAAACACCACTCTGCATCTTAATTCATTCCACTTGTAG